>NW_024080634.1:8438817-8564456 GCF_003009895.1 Hyaena hyaena | reverse complement strand
AAAAAAAAAAAAAGAATAAGAGAAGAAGAAAAAATAAATACATGGACCAGTGCACAGAATGAAATCCAAATGAAATTACATCCAGATTTCCCAAGAAGTCAAACTGTGAAGCACTTCATAGTGAGTAAACTAAGCAAGCGGAGAGATTTGTGGGCCTCTAGGGCTTGGTTGGCGGAGCTGGGCGGGGCTTGGTGTAACAGCTCTGCTCTCCTCCAGGTGGCGCTGCTTACCTTACTGGGGTGGATCGGTGTGGCATGTGCACGTGTATGCACATGCGCGGGAGAGGTGAAAATGGCGTCACCCAGCTTCCCAGTCTCCAGCATCAGAACTCTGTGCTCTCACCAACGGGCACCCCTCCTTTGTCTCCTGCTTCTTTGTTCTCCCAGCTTCTACACTGTCTGCGACGAAGCCGTCAGCTCGTCAAGTGGCACCTCCCTCCCAAATTTTATTTCAGATGGGGCTGTGTTCCCAACCCCCTCACTTATGAGGGCCCTGCGGCTTTGACCTGGTCTGACCCTCTGCGGGATGGTCTCACCGTCAATGGCTGGCTGCCAGCTTCCCCCAAGAACGTCCACGCAACCACACCACCGCAGAGCCCCTGGGACTACAGCCGGGTGCCAGCCCACCCCAGAAAACTTTCCCTCGATGGTGTAGCTGCAGCGGTTCAGGGACTACGGTGAATCACAACACACATCTGGCCCCAGGCTTCATCGCACCCTAGTGTCCTTGTTCTAACGCCAGCAAACGTGGCTGAACTCTGGGGTCTGCTGGGACCCTTGTCTGTGGGGAGGCTGCACAGCCTCTACCAAATGTCCTCCCAGCAGGGGAACTGCTTCTCCCCGCGTGGTCCAAGGACCCCTCAGACCTCACTGTCTGCTTCTGGAGATTCAGCCTCCCACCAGAGCACCACCCTGTATCGAGCTACAGTTTCCAACTCTGTTCTCCCTTGTTTGTAGAGTCCTAATGGTATTTGAAACCCTCTCGTTTCTCCTTTCTCTTGTTCAGTCCCTTGCGGGTGTTTCCACTCTTTCTCTCCAGCTGCTTTCGGGGGTAGTGCTTTTCCTGCACTCTCCCCCATGTCCGCATCCTCTCTGAGAACAAAAAGAGCTTCCTGCCGTCCGCAGTCTCTCTCCCTAAGTTCACCTCTCTGTGCTGCGTACCTGCTGGGTTCTGTGGCTCAAGTTATGCAGACTGTTGTGTTAGTCTTCACATCAATGTTGTAGGTGTGCAAAATGGTTTGGTGCTGATCTAGTTGCATTTCAGGGATGAGAGCAGCAGAGAACTTTCATGCTGCTCTGCCATTTTGGCCTCTCCCCTCAATAATTTTAAATAAAGAAAAAAGATTCCCCATTGCTTATACATAGATCAAATGGGACAATACAGTGAATGAGACTACACACACACACACATACTTATATATGTACATCTTCTTTCTTTCCATGATACTTATCTGGAACCATGAGGTTTCCTAAATAGCTCTGGATATGTCAGTCACCCTGTTTTAATGTTCTAGGGCCGCCATAACAAGGTACGCCACACTGCGGGGCTTAAATAACACAAAAGTACTCACAATTCTGGAGCCCAGAGGTCCAAAATCAAGGTGCCACAGACTTGGTTCCTTCTGATGGTGTGAGGTAAAGATCTGTTCCTTGGCAGGAACATGTTCTCTTCATGTTCACATTACTTTCTCCCTATGTGCAAGTCTGTCTCTGAATTTCCTTTTTTAATAAGGATTCCAGTCATATTGGATTAAGGGCCACCCTAATTATGTAAATTTAAAAAAAAATTTAGGGGCGCCTGGGTGGCTTAGTCGGTTAAGCTGGCAAGAATGTGGAGAAACGGTCACCCTCCTACACTGTTGGTGGGAATGTAAACTGGTGCAGCCCCTCTGGAAAACAGTGTGGAGGTTCCTCAGAAACTAACAACAGAACTCCCCTAGGACCCAGCAACAGCACTGCTAGGAATGTACCCAAGGGACACAGGAGTGCCGATGCACAGGGGCGCATGGACCCCAGTGTTCATAGCAGCACTCTCCACAACAGCCAAAACGTGGAAAGAGCCTAAGTGTCCATCAACGGACGAATGGATCAAGAAGATGTGGTTTATCTATACCATGGAATACTACATGGCAATGAGAAAGAATGACATCTGGCCATGTGTAGCAACATGGATGGACCTTGAGGGTGTTATGCTGAGCGAAATAAGTCAGGCAGAGAAGGACAAATACCATGTTTGCATGTATGGGAGGATTAGGAGGAACTTTACAGAGGACCATGGGGGAGAAGAAGGGGGGAAATAAGAGGGAAGAGGTAGGGAGGCAAATCATGAGAGACTCTTGAATGTTGAGAACAAACTGAGGACTGATGGGTATGGGGGGGAGGGGAGGGGGGTGATGGGCATGGAGGAAGGCACTTGTGGGGATGAGTACTTTTTTTTTTTTTGTAATCTATTTTTTTATTAATTTTTTAAAAAAAAAACAACAAAAGATGACTCTTAATGGGAAAACACCAGAATAAAGGTGACATTCTCCCTACATTCACCTCTAAGTGCAAGGCAATCACAATGAAAACTCCAGATGAATATTTTAAGGAATTCAATGAGCCCATTTTCAAATTTATATTAAGATTAATAAAGGTCTCTAAATGCTAAGGCAACACTTAAAAAGCCAAGAGAAGTAGTGAGCTTGTCCAAGTTGATGTTAAGACACCCCTCAAAGTTACAGCAATAAAAAACAGTGTGCTGCCGGCACTTAAACGGAAAATATGTCAAAGGGACAGAATAGAGTGCGGAGCAAAACCTGTGTCTCTATGGGAATGTAATATATGGTAAAGGTGGTAGCGAAAACCAGCAGGAGAGAGCAGATTGCTTAGCAGATATATTGGGGAAACTGTATATCACGCAAAATGAAATTGAATCTGTACCTAATACATATATAATGGTGAGCCACAGGTGGGTCTAATAATATACAAGAAAGATAAAAGTGTAAAGTTGATAAAAAGAGACATAAAAGAATATCTTTATCATTTATGGATAGGATAGAACTTCTTAAACAGAACTTCAAGTGCACAGAAAAGCTAGTAAGTTTAATTACATGAAAATCAAGGGCTTTTGTTTAAAAAAGATCACCCCAGGGGCGCTTTGGGTGGCTCAGTTGGTTAAGCGCCCAACTTCGGCTCAGGTCATGATCTCATAGTTCATGAGTTTGAGCCCCAAGTTGGGCTCTGCAGTGACAGCACGGAGCCAGCCTGGAATTCTCTCTCTCCCTCTCTCTGCCCTTCCTCCACTTGCTCTCCCTCTCAAAATAAATAAACTGTAAATAAAAATAAATTAAAAAGATCACCACAAACAAAGATAATAGATAAAGGATGGGAGATGATTTTGCAATGAATAAAACCAAGGTATCAAAAACGTAGAACAAGAAATATCTGCAAGCCAAAAAGAAAATTTCAGCAACCCTAACAGAAAAATGGGGCCAAGCAATTTACAAAGAGGAGGCTGCAAAAGGTGACCTGCATCAGAAGAAATGTCCCAAATCATTAAGCACTCAGAGAAATGCAAATTAATGCCACAGAAAATCACTTTCCACCTATTAACCCAGCACAAATTCAGAAGCTGCCGGCTCTGGCTTCCATCTTCCTGAGAGACTAGGCTCTTCGATCTCCTGGAATCACGCCCAGAGCCGAAGGACACACTCAGTGCTCTCGCTGCAAATTGATGAATGATCATCCTGGGCTGGACAGACTGAGAAACTTGCGAGAGCATGAGGGGTACTTGGGGACAGCCTGGAGGGCGGGTCCAGTCTGGACCCTGCTGGCAGTCAGCACAGAGAGAAGGGCAGAGGAGACTCTCTAAGTGACTAGTAAGTGTGGCACAGAGCTGTGGACCATGAGTAAAAGTGTATGGATGTGGGGGGGAGGGGTGTGTGTGCGTGCACCAGTGATGGTTGGGAAAATTGGGATTAGGGAAGAAATTTGTGTTGGTCCATAGTGGGAGATGAATCAGGGGATGCAGATTGGGGCCAGACTGAGAGCTTGAACTTCAGCTCTGAAAGCCAGGTCAGTCAAGATTTCAGAACAATAAAGAGCAGGGTGTAGGGGTGCCTGGGGGGCTCAGTCAGTTGAGCGGCCGACTTTGGCTCACATCATGATCTCATGGTTCGTGGGTTCGAGCCCCACGTCGGGCTCTGTGCTGACAGCTCAGAGCCTGGAGCCTGCTTCCGATTTTGTGTTTTCGGCTCTCTCTGCCTCTCCCCCACTTGCGTTCTGTCTCTCTCTCTGTCAAAATTAAATTAAAAGACATTAAAAAAAAAAAAAAAGGGCAGGATGTAAGGGAGCAGGGAGAGCACCATGCCATCGAGGCAGACTGGCTGTCACACTGTGACTAGATCAGGGAGCAGAAGCACCTGCTCTTCTATTCACAACTGCATCTCTTACCAGCCACCGGCTCCAAGCAGACGTGACCTGGGGCCTTTGGGTCAGGATGTGCTCAGTGGTGACACTCCAAGCTTCCCAAACTCTGGAAGTTGAACTTGAATTGCTCACCAGCTACTCCCCCTGGACTGTGTTAGGCTTTGGAGACATTTGTCTGCTAGGACACCACATCTTCTGGAAACGCTTGGGATGAACAGATGGGTGGGAATATGGGTGCTCAGGAAGAAAACAAGCACGATACTGAATCCGGTTCCAGATCAGCCCACACTATAAGCAAAGAGGGCGGAGAAGGGGATGGGCTGCGGGAAGCTGCGATGAGCCAGTACTGCCAAGGTGCCAGACCAGGGAGAACAGATGCCTTCCCACAGGCAAAAACTAACCCCTGGGACCCGGGACTGCTGCCCTCCGGGAAGACTTACAAGTCCCTTCCCCAGGCAGCAGGCAGTTTTGATCACTCACATGACAGTAAGCCCAGAAGCTGTATCTTATTTTTTTTTAAATTTTTTTTTTAATGTTTTTATTTATTTCTAGGAGAGAGAGAGAGACAGCGTGAGCAGGGGAGGGTCAGAGAGAGAGGGAGTCACAGACTGAAACAGGCTCCAGGCTCTGAGCTGGCAGTCAGCACAGAGCCCGACGCGGGGCTCGAACCCACGAACCGCGAGATCATGACCTAAGCGAAAGTCGGACGCTTAACCGACTAAGCCACCCAGGCGCCCCCAGAAGTTGTATCTTATTAAGAGGACTCAGGAGGAGCTGTCTCCAGACATGGAAGTCTCTGCAGCCATACAATATTTTCCACCACACTCCTTCATTCTTTACCAAACCTGGCAGATACCGCAAGCCCGCCAGTGGAGGTTTGATAGATATTACCAGAAGCTATGCGAGTGTGTGGTCATTGCAGATTGGCCATTACTCAGGAGAATGGTCTTGAATATTGTTCTGCAAGAAAAGAATGTGCCACAATCTGACCAAGAACCCAAATGATAAAAAGAGTGAGAAGAAACCTTTCTTTTTTGTTTTCAATGTTTTATTTATTTATTCGTTTGTTTGTTTTGAAAGAGAGAGAGAGGGGTGCCTGGGTGTCTTAGTCGGTTAAGCGTCCGACTTTCACTTAGGTCGTAATCTCAAGGTTCGTGGGTTCGAGCCACGCTGTCTCTCTCTCTCTCTCTCTCTCTCTCCTAGAAATAAATAAAACATTAAAAAAAAAAAGATTGAAAGAGAGAGAAAGAGAATGAACAGGGAAGGGACAGAGAGAGGGAGATGGAGGACCCAAAGCAGGCTCTGCACTGACAGCAGTGGAGCCCTATAGGGGACTCGAACCCAACAACTGTGCAATCATGACCTGAGCTGCAGTCCGGTGTTCAACGGACTGAGTCACCCAGGCACTTAGAGAAGGTATCTTTCAATGTGCCTCTTCAAGACCTTCTCCCCTGCCTTCTCCACTCTGTTGCTCTGCCCTTGGAAGTTTGTTTTCATGGGGGCTGGGTTGACCACACCCATAGCCCTGGTGATCAACAAGCCCCCTTGCTCTCTGACTTCAAGACAGATTCAGTGACTGGGAGCCACAGCAGGAGATTGGAAAGAGGAAGAACAGGCAATTCTCAGCATTTATTCCCTAGACTGCCTCCTACAGGGCGGCTTTGGTCACTGCTCCCATTAAAGCAGAATTCATAATTCTCTGGATCCCTTGAGCCACTTCCTCTTTCTCCTTCCTTTGTGACAGCTATGACACCCCCGACACCCCCGTCCTGCCCTCACTCTGCACTCCCCCTGACAGCTTCCCTATACCTGCCTACACCCCTTTGGGCCTGGTGCTTTCATAACGCCTTTCTTGGGTTTCCTGAGCTTGAGAGTGTAATATACTTCCTCTTAGGACACTGACCCATTCTGGGGCCCCATCATTCTGATAAAATCCAACTATTTATAATTCTACACCTGGGCCTTTCTCTGGGCTTCTGTTTTGACTTTTTTTTAAAAAACGCCTATATCCCCAAATATTTTCCTTGTATATGCTGTGTGGAAGGTTTTTCTCAGTCCTTTTTTTTTTTTTTTTTTAATTTTTATTTTGATAGAGGGAGAGAGAGGGAGAGGAAGAGAAGGGGTGAGGGAGGGGCAGAGAAGGAGGGGGACAGAGGATCTGAAGCAGGCTCCAGGCTCCCAGCTGTCAGAGCCTGACCTGGGGCTCAGATCCACGAATTGAGAGATCATGACCAGAGCTGAAGTTGGCCGCTTAACCAACCGGCACCCCGGTTTTTCTCAGTTCTTAAAGAGTATTAAAACATTTCTTTATTGAACATTTACTGTATTTCAAGTACTGCACCAAAGACTCCAAATGCATTTTCTTGTTTAATTCACACACTCTGAATAAATAGAGTACATCACCATCCTCATTTTATGGATGAGTACTCTGTGGCCCTTGCCAAGGTCACCCAGTGGATAAAGGTTGTGCTTACCTATGAGAAGTTATCAAGAATCTCTGATCTGGGGGCGCCTGGGTGGCTCAATCAGTTGAGCGTCCTACTTCAGCTCAGGTAATGATCTCACAGTTTGTGGGTTCTAGCCCCGTGTTGGCCTCTGTGCTGATGGCTGGCTCAGAGCCTGGAGCCTGTCTTTGGGTTCTGTGTTTCCCCCTCTCTCTGATCCTCCCCTGCTCATGCTGTCTCTATCTCTCTCTCAAAAATAAATACAACATTAAAAATTAAAAAAAAAAAAAAAGAATCTCTGATCAAGACTCACTTGGCTGGCTCAGTCAGAAAAATATGCAACTCTTGATCTTGGGCTCTTAAGTTCAAGCCTTATGTTAGGTGTGGAGATTACATAAATAAATAGATATATGATAGATAGATAGTTGATAGATAGATAGATAGACAGATAGATAAAAAGGATCTCTGATCAAGATCCTTATTTATTTTGCATTACTATTTGGGGGAGAAATTTTGTGATAAGTTTCTTCTCAAAACGGTTCAAGAAGCTTGTAGTGTTATTTCAAATTTCAGCCTCAACAATGTAAACTTTGCACCAGCTGCTTGCAGCTCTCAGATTATCAGAGTATTGAAAGGGACTCCACCTTTATTTTATTTTTTTTAAGTATAGTTGACACACAAAGTTTCATTAGTTTCAGGTGTATATGTTAGTGATTTGACAGGTTTATACATTATGTTGTGTTCACCACAATTTAGTGCTTACTATCCTGATATAGCACTGTTACAAAATCATTGACTGTATTCCTTTGCTTTGCATTTTATTCCCACGGTTTATTAATTCTGTAACTGGAGGCCCATAGCCCCTACTCCCCTTCACCCATTTTGCCCAACCCTCCACCCCCTCCCCTCTGATCGTGCTTTTTGTTTATTCACTTTTTTAGATTCTATTTGTAAGTGGGAATCATATGGTATTTGTCTTTCTCAGTGTCACTTATTTGACTTAGCATAAAACCCTCCAGGTCCACGTGGCCTCAAATGGCACTATCTCCTCTTTTTTATGGCTGTGTAATATTCCATTGTGTGTATATACCACATTTTCCTTATCTATTCATCTATTGATGGACACATAGGTTGCTCTCATGTCTTGGATACTGTAAATAATGTTGCAATAAACATAGGGGCGCATCTATCTTTTCATGTTAGTGTTTTCATTTTCACTGGGTAAATACTCAATAGTGGTATTAGTAGATCATATGGTATTTCTATTTCTAATTTTTTGAGGAACCTCCATACTGTTTCCACAGCGGCTGCACCAGTTTATATTCCCACCCACAGTGCACAAGGATTCCTTTTCCTCCACATCCTCGCCAATGCTTGTTTCCTGTCTCTTGATTTTAGCCATTCTGATAGGTATAAGGTAATATTTCAGTTTGGTTTTGATTTGCATTTTCCTGATGATGAGTGATGGGCATCTTTTCATATGCCTGTTGGCCATCTGTATGTCTTCTTTGGAAAAATGTCTATTCAGGTCCTCTGCCCATTTTTTGATAGGATTGTTTGTTTCTTCAGTGTTGAGTTGTAGTTCTTTGTATATTTTGGATATTAACCCCTTAAAAGGAGTCTGCATTTTCTTAAAAGTTTTGAGATTATTTTCTCCAATTGATGTAGTGAATTAAATGGTGTCTCCCCTAAATTCATGTCCACCGGGAAACTCAGAACATTAGTTTATTAGACACGGTGTCATCACACATGCAATTAAGTTGAAGTTCTCAAGATTAGATCATCCTAGATTTAGGGTGAACCCGAAATCCAACAATGGTGTCCTCATAAGAGGAGGAAAGGACACACGGAGGCATTGAAGGGAAGGCCACGTGAAAATGGAGACAAAGATTGGTGAGAGGCAGCCACAAGCCAACCAAAGCCTGGAGCCACCGAAGGCTGGAAGAAACAAGGAACGTTCCTCTTTAGAGCCTTTGGAGGGAGCACAGCTGATACCATGGTTTTGGACTTCTGGCCTCCAGAACTGTGAGAGAATAAATTTTCGCCGTTCTAGGTCACCAAGTTTGTGGTAATTCGCTACTCAGGAGACCAACACAGTTAAATTAAACACGGAAACACAAATCTCATTTGAACCATCATGGAAACACCTCATAACCTGATGCAAACAATGAATCTGAGAGAATTATACAAAATAATTTTTAAAAATATGAGGAACCGTTTGGAGATTATGGTTTATTAACCCATCTTTCCAGGTCCGTCCAGAAAGAGTGTGGCCAAACCACTCACAGACCTGGTGTCTCCTGACTTGTCTTAATTACCATCCCCTGGGTTTACCTCAGAGCTTCAGGGGAAAAGGAAGGCATTTGGGGGCGCTGCTGGCTCTGTACATATCCTTCGGGATTTTCACCTGAGCAGCTGTCTCAATGGAAAGCTCCAGAGCTGAATCAAGCCGAGTTAGCCCTATTAATCAGGACCAAAGGCCTCCTTCACACGATATTCAATAAATCAGGCAGAGCAACGTGTCATTTCCGTGGAAGACACCTGCAGATGTTTGCTATGATAACCACAGAACTAGAAGCATCCCTTGAAGCGGTATGATAGTGATATTTTGATGAGTCTTTCTGAGACGTAAGGGAAAGGAAGCAGTCATTGTTCTATAAAGACCCAACTGCTTCTCCAATCACAGGACATTCTCTACTCACCACCAAAATGCATGTCAACCTCAGAGACCCCCTTGCTAGTTAAAGATTGCCGATCCCAGATGCCATAAAAGAAGCTAATAATTTAAGTCCATAATCCTTTCCAATTTCTGCATGAGAGAAAAAAACACAACATCGTAACCAAAGTCAGAAGACAAATGATGATTAATCTATTCTCAGTAAGCCTGGCATATGTAGACAGAACTTATTTCTTCACTATACGAAGAGCGTTTATAAATCCGTAAGGAGCCACCAAGAGGGAGAGGAAAACAGGATTGGAAGAGGTAGCTCACATGAAAGCAGAGGAAAATTGTCTCGAACTGACTCATACTCACAGAAACTAAGACAGAAATAATAAAAATGCATTACTTCCAATGTTGGCAAAAATGTAAAGTTGAAGTATGGGAAACAGACATTCTTATACACCGTGGGCTGGATTGTAAGTACAATATCTGGGAAGGAATTTGGCAACATTTATTTTAAATGTACAAACTAACACAGTTTAAATTCTTAACATATTGTTTAAGAATTTAGCCTGTGGATATTTGCATAAATACGCAATAATGGCTATACAGAAATGTCCATGGTAGCATTATTTGTTATAGCAAAGAGATAGAGACTACTCCCAAAGTCTACAGTGTAAGCCTGGGTAAGTCACTATAGTAACACTGACTTTGGCTTTTCAAAGCAATAAGAAAAATCTAAACGTGCTGATAAGGAAACATTGTCTGGATATTTTACATAGAAAAGAAACAGTATATCCCATACTATACTATTACCCATAGTAATATATTATACCCATTACACTGTACTATAGCTTTCATACCATTCTGCAGCTTGCTTTCTCTCTTATAGGAAAAATATATTTGAATTCTAAAAGAATATACAAAAGCTATATTAATAGTTTTAATTATTAACAGATCACTAATAATTAGCCTTTATTTTTTTAATGTTTATTTTTGAGATAGAGAGAGAGCAAGGATGAGCAGGGGAAGAGCAGAGAGAAGAAGACACAGAATCTGAAGCAGGCTCTGAGCTGTCAGCACAGAGCCTGACGTGGGGCTCAAACTCACAAACCACGAGATCATGACCTGAGCTGAAGTCGGATCCTTAACCAACTGAGCCACCCAGGCGCCCCAATAATTAGCCTTTATTAAATGGTTACTTCTATTTCCAGTCTTACTAAAGACTGGAAAAAGGATCAGCAAGTGATCCTTCACTTTTCCTTTTGTTTGATTTTTTTCTTTTTACCACGAGCGTGAATTATTTTTATGATTTTTTAGAAAGATGATGCTGATGCTGAAGTCGAGTCAGGTCAGGGAGGCCTCGCCCTGTAGGTCAGGGGCACTTGGTGCAAACTTATAGCTGTTCCTGTCCTTATTTATTGATATCCTGACATAGTTTATACCCATACTTTGAGGACTTTACCCTTTCGAGAAAGTTCTTGACCTTCTTTGGGTTGTCATTACACATGTGCTCAGGTAATTGGGTCTTTCTGGAGTGCGTCAGGATTTGCCTCTGCCCTGTAACTTCTAATGCTGCACTGCTGACAGAGACAGAGAGAAACAGCAAGAAGGAAGGAGAGACAGAGACAGAGAGACACAGCTAGAGGGAAGGAGAGACAGAGACAGAGAGACAGAGAGGGCTGCAAGCTCGTCTCTGGCCCCAGCCAGCCGTGTGGAAGTGTCCTGGGTCCTATCACAGGGACCTCTGAAGCATTAGGAGCCTAAAACCCTTAGCACAGGTGGTTACTTTTTTGAGTTTGCTGCCCAGGGAGACCCCACCAATTTTTGTGGCTCCTGAGGGTGGGGAAGGCAGTTCCTTGCACCTACAGCCCAGAACCCCACGACTCCCCGACCCACCCTGCATCACCCAATAGGGAGCCCCCCTAATTCGGAGCACAGCAGGGAGGTGGGGGGGAGCACTTGCCCTTGGGCAGTCAGAGGCCCGCAAACCCCTTAGGAAGAAGCCCTTACGCCTGAGCCGATGGCCTTAGGGGCACCATGAGCTGTGCTAGACACTTAGGGTGTATTTTCACGTAATATGTGATGGCGTTTTGGAATGTGGGACTCCGGAGCTGACGGCCAAGGAAGAATTCTTGAGACGCCTTTGGTGCAAAAAGGTGACCTTATTAAAGCACGGGGACAGGACCCACTGGCAGGAAGAGCTGCACTGGGGTTGTGAAGAGTGACTGGTAATATGCTGGGGAGGTGGGGAGGGGACTTTCATGGCTCAAGACGACTCCTAAGTTACCGAGACCCTGCTCCTATCAGGCCAAAGCTCTTTTCCCTCTAGGAAGTCATCGGCATTAAGAAGGCAGGGGGTTCCTACTCTGCATTTGCCTCGAGTTTTTGTCAATGGGCTGCGGATTATAAGGAAATGTAATCTTACCTGCCATTTCCTTCTTTCTTTTTAAATTTTTTAAATGTTTTATTTATTTCTGAGAAAGAGAGACAGCGTGAGCAGGGGAGGGTCAGAGAGAGAGGGAGACACAGAATCTGAAGCAGCTCCAGGCTCTGAGCTGTCAGCGCAGAGCCCGACGCGGGGCTCGAACCCACAAACTGTAAGATCATGACCTGAGCCCAAGTCGGACGCTTAACCGACTGAGCCACCCAGGCGCCCCTAACTGCCACTTCCTTCTGCCTGTGTTCCCCACAGCACTATGGAGGGGAGGGTGATGTTGGGGCTCCAGGAAACTGAGTCTGTGGACTTCTGGAGATTAGGCTATTGAGAAGCTTGCCTTTTTCTTGTAATTTACACCGATATTTGCAAACCTTGCAAACTGATGGAGACTCAGGTCCTGTGATCTCGATCAGTTCACCATTTGTTTCCTTTCCTTTGTTCTTTTTTTTTTTAAATAGTTTATTGTCAAGTTGGTTTCCACATAACACCCAGTGCTCATCCCCACAAGTGCCCTCCTCCATGCCCATCCCCCCTCCCCCCACGCCCATCAGTCCTCAGTTTGTTCTCAGCATTCAAGAGTCTCTCATGGTTTGCCTCTCTCCCTCTCCCCCACTATTTCCCCCCTTCTTCTCCCCCACGGTCCTCCGTTAAGTTCCTCCTAATCCTCCTACACGTGCAAACATATGGTATCTGTCCTTCTCTGCCTGACAGGGGTGCCTGAGGAATATCACACACACCCCACCTTGGGGGAGAAGGGGGCGGTGTTTGCAGGGTGTCCACCTGCCTTATACTCCCTCGTCAATATGCAACGTCAGGGCGCCTGGGTGGCTCAGTCGGTTAAGCATCCGACTTTGGCTCAGGTCATGATCTCATGAACCGTGAGTTCGAGCCCTGCGTCGGGCTCTGTGCTGACAGCTCAGAGCCTGGAGCTGCTTCAGATTCTGTGTCTCTTTCTCTCTCTGCCCCTCCCCCACTCACGCTCTGTCTCTCAAAATATGAATAAATGAAAAAAATTTTTTTAAAAATATGCACATTGTCGCTGTGTGCCAGGTGCTAGTGTACTTCACGGCTCTCCTGGTGGCACCAATAAAGCAAATGAGCGGGGAGGACTGGAAACGAATCTGGGTGCTGGAGTCTAATTCCCTGCCCTTGGCGTTCCTTCTGGCGTTCCCTTTTCCCTGCTTTAGACCCCAGGCTTGCAGGTGCTGAGGAAACACCGCTCACCTCCAGACACTTAATTCTAATTCTCCTCTGTTGGTGTTGCTGAATCTGGTCTGGATCACCCGGCGGAAGAACCAAGCGGCACCCAGAGATCTTGGAAGGGAGGAGGTTTATTTTACACCGGTGGGCTCAGAGGAGATCATTCTCCAGAGGTCCGAGCCCAGAGCATCAGCAGAGGGAGTAATTTATAGACTGTTACTTCCACATTCCTGGTTAATGCATTTGACAAGCAGGGTGGGAAGAAGAACCCAGAAGAGGGAGCCTTTGATCAGGGACGGGTATTTCCTTATCAGTCCTGTCGGCCATCTTATAACAGATTTTTCCCTATCATTGGAAAAAGAACACTCTCCCCATCACCAGGGCTGGAGGCCGTGTACAGAACAGAATGGTTTGCCAATCCCATGGCAGATCCTAATGGTAAGCTGTAAAGTCCAGAACTTGAAGCCAGCATCTTGAATAACTTCAAAGTCAAGCCAAGAATTAGCCTAACCCTTACTGGACCTTCCCATTAATGGAGAAAATAAAGGAAAAACTCCTTGGGGTCATACAGGTCATAATGGCGAACTGCCCAAATGGCCCAGGCCAGGTGCTCCCCACACCCACTTCCTTTCCCTACCTCCACAGAGCGAAGACCCCAAGTCACCCTACCCCAATACATCCAATCAGCTTTAAACACCTCTGCCGGCGTGGGTGGGCTTCTTTTAACTTTATAAGCAAACTACCACCTTTGTTTGGGGCTCAGTCTTTGGGGAACGCTCCCACTGGGCACGCCGGCGTAATAAAGCTGTGTTCTCCCCTTTCTCTGCATGCCGCTTGAGTTTTCTCCGGTCTGGGTCTATTTTTTCTGCAACACCATCACCACATTCCGTACTGCAGTAATTGTTTCCAAAGAAATGTGCACATGGTCTGATTGACAGCCATCATGGGGCCGTTAAGCATGCACCGACATCATAACACACTGGTGAAGAAACCTGTCCTGTCCTAGGTACACGACATAGTACATTACGTAGACTAAATCAGTTAACGTTCACAACATTCTTAGGGGTGGTACTATTTGTATTCCCACTTTAGAACTCAAGAATCACCCAAAATATATTTAATAATTCACCAACAATTCAAGAACTCAAGAATCACCCAAAAAGGACTTAATAATCCACCAAAAAGTACATACCTGGAAAAGAAGAAACCCAAAATCAAGCCATGAAGCCTAAGATTTCATCATTTTCAGTTCCAACGTAGCTGTCTTCATGGATTGAAAAAAACTGGGGGCACCTGGGTGGCTCAGTCAGTTAAGCGTTCGACTTCAGCTCAGGTAATGATCTCACAGTTCGTGGGTTAGAGCCCCGCGTCGGGCTCTGTGCTGACAGCTCAGAGCCTGGATCCTGCTTCAGATTCTGTGTCTCCCTCTCTTTCTTCCTCTCCCCTGCTCTCTTTCTCTCAATAAATAAATTAAAAAAAAAAAAACAACTGGAAACATTCAGGGACATGCTTACAGTCCTAAAATTTTCAAACTAAACACTCTTCCTCTAGAATTTGAAAGTGAGCCTCTTTTCGGGCTCAATGCTTTCCACCCCAAACATTTTCTTACCTTTGGATCGATTTTCTCCTGACTTGATTACATTGAGCAGCTAGTTGATAATAAACTCCCTGAACAACATGGCTAAAGCAGAAACATCGCATCACGGCAAGAGGCTACTTTTCATCCCACTTCATTTCTATTGGAAAACTGATGGCAAAACCAAATAAGCTAGCGCAATGGAAGGATCACATTCTAACAGTAGGAACCATCTTAAAACAAACCCATTTTAGAAAGGATGGTGTTTAGAATCCCGTTCAGCCGTTTGAGACAGCTTTGGTCCCTGGGCATTTTGGGCATAAAATGAGAGAGACTGAAAGAGCATGTCCAGACTCTGTGGATGAGCCCTAAGTGTGCTTCTGCGGGAACACGTGCGGTAGGCAATGATACCTTTTAGGAGAGGAACCCAAATCACAAGGGGAAGTTCATCAGGTTTGCTAGCATTAAAAAAAAATTTTGTTTTGGGGCGCCTGGGTGGCTTAGTCGGTTAAGCGTCCTACTTTCGCTTGGGTCATGATCTCACGGTTCATGGGTTCGAGCCCCGCGTCGGGCTCTGTGCTGACTGCCAGCTCAGAGCCTGGAGCCTGTTTCAGTCTGTGTCTCCCTCTCTCTCTGACCCTCCCCTGCTCATGCTGTCTCTCTCTCTCTCTCTCCTAGAAATAAATAAAAATATTAAAAAAAAAAGAAAAAAAAGATAAAAATTTGTTTTAATGTTTATTCCTTTTTTGAGACAGAGAGACAGGGAATACAAATAGTACAAATAGAGACAGAGAGACAGAGACAGAGAGAGAGACAGAGAGAGAGCGTGAAAGCGGGAGAGAGGCAGAGAGAGAGGGAGACACAGAATCTGAAGCAGGCTCCAAGCTCTGAGCTGTCAGCACAGAGCCCGACTCAGGGCTCGAACCTGTAAACCACGAGAATATGACCTGAGCTAAAGTCAGACATTTAACCAACTGAACCACCCAGGGGCCCTGAGGTACGCTAGCATTTTTTATTCATTTTGACATCAAATGATTAATGATGCGAAGATTGAGACTCACATCTTTCCCTCACAGGTCCTTGGGCTGAAGGTTTGTCAGCCACTGTCCCAACCCAGGGCTCTCCCGGGCCCACTTGAACACAAAAAAGGCTTTGTTATAAGAATTAGCCTCCTGGCCTGAGCGCCTTTTGCTGAGAGCTACTTCTTTGTGGCAATGCCGTTGCCATAGCTACCAGACCCCCCTCCACTCTCCTTTCCACACCTCACCACAAAAGACTCAGGGGAAAAAAAATAAATAAAGCTTTAAGCTGGGCCACATGCTAGTAAATTAGCCTAGATGATTAGTTGTTGACATCAAATATGAAAAGCTATTTTGAAAAGAGGAAAGAAATGTGCGGAGGATTTTAGAAAGCCATCCATAATTGCTAACCTATTTGGATTTGCAAATTGACAAACAGTTTGTCAGGGAATAGAGGGTACTTTCCAGATTATACGTGTTTCTTTTTTTAACTCTTTTTTCAAAGTTTATTTACTTATTTATTTTTAAAAAATTTTTTAACATTTATTTATTTTTGAGAGACAGACGGAGCATGAAGAGAGGAGGGGGAGAGAGAGAGGGAGACACAGAATCTGAAACAGGCTCCAGGCTCTGAGCTGTCAGCACAGAGCCCGACGCGGGGCTCGAACCCACGAACCGTGAGATCGTGACCTGAGCCGAAGTTGGACCGACTGCGCCACCCAGGCGCCCCCAGATATTTCTTGAAAACAGACTGGTTCCTTGGTGTCTATTTATGCAGTTTCTACTGGTTTTATTCTTGAATGGAAAACCATTGTGACCCTCTCACTTGGGAGAATAATCCATCTTCGTGCCAGCATTTGACAGTCCCTGCAGCACAGCATGGCCTTACCAGTAGGGACTTCTGCATTACATAAATGTCCTTACGTTACATCTATTTCATGCCTTAGTGGGAGTCACTACAATAAGGAAAACAAAGACTCCTCCTCTTCAAACATGGATTACTGGTAGAATAAAGTAAAGGTAACAGTCACCAACTAAAAACCATCACTTATGTTTTGTAGGCATGAATGGGAAGATTACATAGGAGACAGAATGAGGCTCCGGCGGCGTGAGGTGCTTCCGAAACTCTCAATCATTCCCTGTTCACTTCCTCCTCTCGTCTCAGTGGAAGTCATTGTGTTCCCATGTCCATTCCCCAGAGCATAGCCAAAGCGGGGGCATCAGAGGCTGGGTTCTTGCTCAGCATTACTGGGGGCCACTAAATCACCCTCTTCATCCATGAGGGGCAGTAAAATCGGGTGCTGGCTGGACTTCTAGCCACAGGAAATATGAGAGGCCATCTACTGCCACCTGCAGCCTTTATTGGCTTCAGCACTGGGCTTGGGAAGCAGGGAGCAAAGATTACCAAAGAAATAGGCTTAAGGATTTTTCCATCGTTGCTGAGACATTTCCACTAAGCACCAGATGTATTTCTCTGATTCCAAGAGCAGGTAGCTGCGCCATCCCCGCATTAGATCCAAGGGTGTGTGTGTGTGTGTGTGTGTGAGTTAAACATTTGAAACACAATTTATGGATTGTTAGAAATCAACTCTGCCTTTGCACACACATCAAACATTCTACTCGATCACAATATATATTGCCCAGAATAATAAAGGACTACACGCGGTCCCAGCCTCCACCATAACGCGAACAGGTCGGAAGGTGCGTAGAGTAACAATGCCTGCTTGACGGCCAACATTTTAGTGAGGAGCTTACTTAATTCCGTCATTGTACAGTGTGCCTCAAACAAGTAACACTTCAGTCCCTGTGACCTGAAGGTCTGGTGTCCTTGAGGATTTGTTCAGCATCTTCATAGACTTGAGATTCATATAGACTTGGCTTGGTGGCTGCCATTGCTTTTCAGACCCATCTCTTCAATGTGCGGCCACCTTACCCGGCCACCACGCCGATGGCCTCCAGGCCCATTTTAGCAGTATTCTCTAGTACTTTGGTGTTCCCAAAACAAGGCATTTCAGTGTTATCTAGAGTCTTGAGGTCTAAGATTTAGTGCTATTTACCTTCCTGATATATTAGCCATGTCTTCTGCTCTGTATTTTTTTTTAAACGTTTATTGTTTTGAAAGAGAGAGAGACAGACAGAGTGCGAGCAGGGGAGTGGCACAGAGAGAGGGGGAGACACAGAATCCCAAGCAGGCTCCAGGCTGAGCTGTCAGCACAGAGCCCGACTCGAGGCTCGAACTTGTGAACTGTGAGATCCTGACCTGAGCCTAAGTCGGCTGCTTAACCGACTGAGCCCCCGGGCGCCCCTTCCTCTCTGTATGCTGATGCTCTGACACCTGGGTCTCTGCTGACCCTGAAGAGACTGCCCTCCCCGGATTAGTCACTTCCTGCAGACAAGTAAACAACGTGCATGCTTTTCAAGTGCAAACCCACCAATCCAGAGCCCACACCCCTGACCACTTCCTCTCATACTCTGGGCCCCTAGCCGCCTGGCCTCACCACCTGGGGTCAGGTACCAAACAATGAGGGACAGTCTCCGTGCCCCAGAGGCTGCCGAAATTGTTCCAACCAGCCTGTACGATGCCTGCTTACCCTGCCAAAGTTGTGCCTTCCTGTGGGAACCAGGGGAATGGCTCCTGCCCACATTTCCCCCTCCGTCTCCTGACCCACCTGGTGCTTATCCACGTGGCCCCCGTGGCATAGTGTGGTGTGCCCCTTCTTTGGGATCCGTGAATAACAAACTGTCATCTCGGTGGCGATCTATTGGCCTTACCGAACCTCATATTTCCTATGAATACACTATATTTGAAAACATCAAGGCAGCAAAGTTTTCCTGGAGGGAAGCGAGTCAGGGATTGAATGTTAGTGGCTGGGACCACACAGTTGCAGGCAAAGTGACCCCAGAAAGGAGTCTCTGGCTGTCACTGAGAGGAGTCTTCCATCTTACCAAGTCATAAGTCCGTGCTGATGTTTTCAGCCCAAATCTTGTGTCACTATTTCTTACAGTGATCAGTATGCATCTCCGTTTTTATTCTCTTTTCCTTTGTGAGCAATGACTTTTTAATGACCTTTTTGAAATGACATTTTTGTGCCAGCTTTCATGTATATAGTGTATATATAATCTTAGATCTCAGGACTCTAGATAATTCGAAAATGCCTGGTTTGGGGAACCCAAAAGTACTCAGGAATACTTCTGGAACGGGCAAAAAGGCTATTGGCGAAGAGGCTGCATAGGGTGGCCCCACATTGAGGAGATGGGTCTGAAAAACAATGTATATATTGTTACAGATACACAATTAATTATTCAACATAGTTATTGGGCACCTATTATATGTACTGTTTCAGACCCAAGTGATACAGCAGTAAGCAATACAGACAAAAACCTCCAGGGGCACCTGAGTGGCTCAGTTGGCTGAGTGTCTGACATTGACTCAGGTCATGATCTCATGGTCCATGAGTTTGAACCTCATGTTGGGCTCTGTGCTGACAGCTCAGAACCTGGAGCCTGCTTCAGATTCTGTGTCTCCCTCTCTCTCTGCCCCTCCCCTACTCAAACACACACTCTCTCTCTTCGTTCAAAAAATAAAAACATTTTTAAAAATTAAAAAAATAGATGTAAACAAAATTTCCTATGCTGAAAGTATATATATGAATCACGAAGGGACAAAACAATGGTTAGTTGGGGTTTTTTCATACTAAAAACTGGGGTGAGAACAAGACTGACCTGATGCCTGTACATTCCTGTTTTGAAAATAACTTATAGGGGCACCTGGGTGGCTCAGTCCGTTAACTGTCCGACTTCGGTTCAGGTCATGATCTCATAGCTCACGAGTTTGAGCCCCATGTCGGGCTCTGTGCTGACAGCTCAGGGCCTGAAACCTGCTTCAGATTCTGTGTCTCCTTCTCTCTCTGCCCCTCCCCTGCTTGCTCTCTGTCTCTGTCTCTCAAAATAAAATACAGACATAAAAAAAACATTTTTTAAAAATAAAAAAAAGAAAACAACTTATAGCCAGGAGCTATAGTCAAACTACTTAACAATGTTGTGTCATGGGGGCCAACGAAGGGGGAATGGATATGGCCAAGGCATTGGAACAGGGTTCTGGAGGCCTTCATGCAGAGATGGAGGCTAACGTCTAGATGCTGGATCCAGGGGCAGCAGAGGGGAAGGGCCAGGGCAGTTCTCCACCTGCTGCCACCAGAGCTCAACCCATTGTCAGTGTGGCCGCACGGGTGCCTTGCAGGGCTGGTCAGGCAAGCCTGAGCCCACTCTGTCCTCACTCAGCACTGCGGGCCGCGCAGAACTTGGTAGCAACCGCTCTTCTGTACTTCACTTGGAGGAGGTGGGTGAATATAGGATGTTATAGGACCCCAGATCCCCGCAAACTCTTCCTTCCAGAGATCCTGGTGGCCCAAGAAAAAGGCTTCAGAAGAGCCCGTGGATACGGTGGAAGCGTTGTTCACTATGACTCAGCACAAGAAGAGAAAATTTGTCTACATTTCCATGAGGTGGCAATTCTTGAGGGTTTTTTTTTTTTAATATTTTTTAAACTTATTTCTGAGAGAGAGAGAGAGAGACAGATAGAGAGAGAGAAAGACAGCGTGAGCAGGGGAGGGACAGAGAGAGAGGGAGACACAGAATCTGAAACAGGCTCCAGGTTCTGAGCTGTCAGCACAGAGCCAGATGCGGGGCTCGAACCCACAAACTGTGAGATCATGACCTAAGCCGAAGTCGGACGCTTAACTGACTGAGCTACCCAGGCACCCCGCCAATTCTTGAGTTTAATAGTCAAACACTGATAACATGGAAAATGCAGGTAAACTGTAGCAGATGACTCTCTTTTTTTAAATGTTTTATTTATTTTTTTGAGAGAGAGAGAGAAACAGAGAGAGAGCATGAGCAGGGGAGGGTCAGAGAGAGAGGGAGACACAGACTCTGAAATAGGCTCCAGGCTCTGAGCTGGCAGTCAGCACAGAGCCCGACGTGGGGCTCGAACCCACGAACCGCGAGATCATGACCTATGCGAAAGTCGGACGCTCAACCGACTAAGCCACCCAGGCCCCCCCCCTCTCTTTTTTCTAACCCTAGTAAATGCTAGGGTCAAATGGTCAGTGTCCCAGTGTTACAGGCTGACTCAGACTTCATGGTAGCAGGATGCGACTTGCTTCAGCGGCCGGAAAGACTTTGCTTCTCCCACAGAGGCTCTCTGGAGATTTTCAGGATTCTCCTGCAAATTAAATTGCCTTAACTGTTTGGGTAGGCAGCCAAAAATAGTAGCGACAAATAAATCTGGCCTTTAGAGTCAAACAGAGGGTTTGACTCCTACTCCTACTCCCTACTAGCTGTGTGAGCCTCGGCAGCCTACTTGACATTTCTGAGCTTCTATTTCCCCCGTAGAAATAAAGCTCTATAAAAAAAAATAACACTTAGGGGGCACCTGGGTGGCTCAGTCAGTTGAGCATCCGACTTTGGCTCCAAGATCTCATGGTTTGTGAGTTCGAACCCTGTTAATAACATTTAGTTCTTATGGTCATTGGAAGGGTTAAAGACAATAAATTCAAATCCTTTAAAGAGTATTGAGCTCATATCAGTTCCTTTCTCCGACCAAGAAATTCATTTAAGACGTAGGCTCAAGGTAACCGCATGGAGCCACAAAGATGAATGGCATGTGAATTGCGTCCTCAAAAACCTATAGTCTAAATTCCACTACTTGGTATTTACTGGAGAGAAATAAAACATTTGTGCACAAAAAGACTTGTGCACAAAAAGACTTGCGCACAAATGTCCATGGCCGCTCTGTTCAAAATAGCCCCAAACCGGAAATGACTCCAATGTCCATCCCCGGACAGAGGAACAGACTGTGGTAATTTCATACTGAGCAACGAGAAGACACAAGTGCTGGTATTCGCACAAACATGGATGCGTCTCCAAAATATTTTAAGGAGGAAAACAATCTAGACACAAAAGAGTAAATAGTTATTTTGCTCATATATATGAAGCTTTAGAAAAGGAAAATCTATAGGGTCAGAAAACAGAATAGTAGTTTTCTGGCGAGCAGGTGCAGGGGAGGGAGCAGCTATCAAAGGAGCACAGGGGAACTTTACTGGGTGATGGAATGTTCTGGATCTTGGTAGGGGTATGGGTTACATGAATATACACATTTGCCAGAACAAATCAAATGGATGCTGTGGTCTTTGTTTCCAGTTCCTGACAGAGCTCCTAAAACCCTTGCAATTTCCTGAGTGAGAAGAGTGTCTTTTGTTATTCATAATGAGCCCCACTGCATCTAGAGAAGACTCTTGGGGGTGGGGGGGGGGAGGTGTTATGGGAACTGATTGCCAAAAAAACCAACCTGTGATGAGAAGGTTAGACCTTCCTGCCCACCTTACCCACACATCCTGGAGTGTGAGTTCGATCATCAAGGGCCAGTGATTTGTGCCTAGATGATTCATGCCTACATAGAAAACCTAGATAAAAAAAGCTCAGAAACTAACCCCAGGAGTATAGCATCAGAACTGAATTGTAAGATACCTGGTTGATATCAAAAAATTGGAGAATTTGCCAGTGTTAGAAAAGCAGCACAGGCGCATATTATCGTATAAAGTACACCTCAGTGAAGCTGATTTAAAAAGAAAAGCCTACAACCAAGCAAAGAGCTTCAAAAGTGCTCTCTGCATTGGGATCCTCTTTGGGGCCAAGGTCCATAAAATTCCACTACTTCCGTCTGATTTTTACTCTTGGAGATCCATTTAAACTGAGAGCTCCATGGCTTTAAAATATGTATTTGAAAACCACGGGTTCCTTTGTTAAGAGTCCCTTGGGAGTGATTAGGCTGCCTGGCCCACACAGGTGAGAGAATGAGGGCTTGATTGTTTCCCAGAGTCTAGATTCCTTCTGGCCAACATTTCTTAAACCCAGAGGCGCATCTCATCGTTTGAGGCACTTCCAAAAACACTCTGGTGCCTACGTGGTGAGTCAAAGACACCACTGTTGTACAAAAAGTCCCCAGGAACGTTAGCCAGGCGGAGAGCGATCTCCAAGTGTGTGTTCAGAAACTATCCAGAACTCTCATTCCCCTGCCTAAATATCTCACAGAGAACCCCCTCAGAGCCCTGAAATCCCTTGTAACCGCTCTCAGACACCATCCAGCTGCCTGCTTAGTGGATTTGGCCTAATGGTATCTCAAGATTTAAATCTCTATGAATCTAATTAAAGGCTGGAGATGTCTCTCTCTACTCCTTAGAGTAAAATAAAACCATGTTTTATTTTCCTGCTTCAGTTTTGAAAAAACCGAAGAGAAATTAGACTGTGAGTGTGAAGTTTTTAATACGAGCTTCATTTTCCTCCCTAGATAACTCTGTTTCCTTTCAGTGGTAGACATTTTTTTTTTTTTTTTTAATAAAGGGAACACAGAAATCCGATGTGCTACAAAACCCAGCAAACTAAAAATTGACGTCCTGGGACTCAAATGTATTTCGCCTCATTAAATCTTCCTCAATGAGGAGCCAGAAGGAACCAACATCTCTGCTAAAAATACCGTGAGGAGCTAGTTGAGACACTGGCACATCATTGGGTGGCCAGTGACAGCTAAGCCCCAGAGGAATTCTGGGTGTATCCTACAGCACCAGCGAGCGAGGTATAGCCGAGGACAAGTAGACTGGAAAAGGCAGATGACAATTTTGTTTCTTCCCTCTGCAACCTGAGACTCTGGGTCTGAAGCCGCCGACCCATTTCTAGAGTAATGTGGGCTGACGGTGCTTCACGTCCCTCTACAAGTGGGCCTGGCGCTGGCGGCCACAGCAAGCGGCCCAAGAATCTGAGAATGAAGGGGATGAAATTGCTCCCTATGGTTCAACTGAGAAATCAGCACATGTGGATCACAGCTGGGAAGTTCCAGTCCCCTTCCGCCAAGCTTGAACGTCTGGACTGTGGTACTGAGTCTAAAGGCAGAACATGGGGGACCATCGGAGGACAAGGCACCCGCTGCCCAACCAGGAACTGTCCAGGGGCTGCGACCGCGGTCAAGACCAAAGAGGAAAGGGTTTATTGGGAAGGCTGGTCCTGTCCATGGGGTGGAACACAGGTAGATCTCAGTCCCAGCTTGGCCATTTCTGGGCTGCGTGACCTTACGCAAGCACCGAACGCTCTCCCCCGCCCCACCTCCCCGCCACCTCACTTTCCTAATCTGTAAAATGAGGATGATGTCTACCTCATCAGGTTACTTGTAAGGATTACATGAAGCCCTTAATACAGAGCCTGACTCACAGCAAACACCCAACAAATGTCAGCAAATAAAAACGGTATGAAACACAATAACCAGGGTCCAATTTTAATCCTGAACTGTGAGTTTGAATCTTGTGACCCGATGAGAGAAGGCATCACACTCCTGTGCAAATGCGTTCCGCCCAAGCTACACCCTGACCCGCCCCCCCCAGTATGCACCCGCCTAGCCCAGTCATCTCTCACTGTGCACCTTCCACCCCCGAGAGCATCGCCACGTCTTTCGACAATCTCTGGATTTCTAGTCCTGGAAAACAACCGGATCTGCCGAAAGGTTTAAAGATTTCACAACTCATTTTTTCTACTTATAACAAAGTCCTTCCAAAAGGAATAGAAAAAAAGCGCCAAGGATCTTAGACAATCATGAAAGACATGCTTTTGTGAGGATCGTGAATATATCTCTAAACATTTGGAAATATGCTGTATTAGGGCTGAAGCGCTTGGAATGGGGACAGGCAATTGGCCGCGTGGCTCCTCCGGGCTCTGTTTATACTCCTGGGAGGGAATAGAAACATTTCTAGGCTATAGGAGGATCCTGTACTTTTACCAAAGTGACCGTAGGCCATCAGTTGTTGACCGAGTTTAGATCCCTTCAGTGTAAGGCAAGGATGTGAAATTCAAACAATCAAAACAATTGTTTTCATGGTATTTAAGAATGCACAACAATTTGGGGGCGCCTGGGGGGCTCAGTTGGTTAAGCGTCCTACTTCAGCTCAGGTCATGATCTTTCGGTTCATGGGTTCGAGCCTCACTGTGGGCTCTGTACTGACAGAGCCTGCTTCAGATTCTGTGTCTCCCTCTCTCTCTTTGCCCTTCCCTCTCTCTCTCTCACACAAAAATAAATAAACATTAAAAAAATTAAGAAATCTATTAAAAAAAGAATGTACAAAATTTTGCCCAAATGATCTCGGATAAAAGCGTTATAAACGACGTGCTAATTAATTGACCAACGGGTGTGCCGGGTGTCTGTTTGTCCTTCCTCTGTCCAGTTGACAGACCCCTAGACTCACCTTCTGGTTTCAACAGCACCCTATCTTTTACATGCTGCCAGGGGGCTTTGGGGACATACACTGTGTCCGGAAGCTGGTGTTTTATCACCACCTAATGGTCTCTCTCCATTATTACAATTCACTAGGGTCACTTCACACTTGCACAGGTGTTATATGAAACTGGGTTTGCAAGGAAACATTTAAAAATATTCCTCAAAGGGGGCGGTGCCTGGATGGCCCAGTCAGTTAAGCATCCGACTTCGGCTCAGGTCATGATCTCACGGTTCATGGGTTCGAGCCCCGCGTCGGGCTCTGTGCTGACAGCTCAGAGCCTGGAGCCTGTTTCAGATTCTGTGTCTCCCTCTCTCTCTGCCCCGCTCCTGCTCATACTCTCTCTCAAAAATAAATAAACAAAAAAAAGGAAAGGAGAGTAAATAAAAACACACTCATATGTTAATTTTCTGATTACAGAAAGACGATATAAGAAAAAAATAATTCAATTTAAAGAAGTGGTCATTTTTCTTATCTTGCTTATTATTAGCGCAGATGGTTATTTTCATCTGAAAATATGAGAAGCAGGAGGAAAACTAGCATCCAGCTAAATAAACCCGTCTCCTGCTGACTCCACCACAAAAGAGCTAAAAGTCAACCCCAGCAAAGCAAAAAGCTTGAGGCTTCTTATGAGTGGAGTTATTACAAAATTAGGCATGTTCTCTGGACGGGACAACATTCACTGCAATCAAGTACAAAACAGACATTAATTTTTAATTATATGAATTTTCATTTCACTGTAGTCTCAGCTCATTTTTAGCAAAAAAGAATTCTTTTGTTTTTTAATAGTTTTTATTTATTTGTTTTGAAAGCGAGGCAGAGAGAGTGAGCAGGGAAGGGGCAGAGAGAGGCAGAGACTGAATCCCTAGCAGGCTCTGCATGGCCCTGACGTGGGGCTCAGACCCACAAACCCTGAGATCACGACCTAAGCCGAAACCAAGAGTCGGATGCTTAACCGACTGAGCCCCCCAGGCACCCCAGAAAGAAACCTTTTTCAGGTAGCCTGCTTCAATGGTTAGGAACAAAGTCATCTTGATTCTCTTCAAAATGCCTCGTTTTGTTACCAGGGTAACAAGAAAAGAGCAGTTTCCAGAGTCGCCGTGATGCCTGCAACTTCAGCCACCACACAAGACGTTCCCAAATGACCCAAACAGGCTTCACCGCACAATCAATAGTCAGGCTGAGGGGAAGGTACTGTTTACGGCCACTGCAAGTGGAAGGGCCAGAACTGTCCTTAAACAGGAAAAACTCCTTTCTGACAGAACGGGAGCAATGCTCTTGCAGCAAGGGAAATATAAGGAATAGCAGAGACGCAGAGAGCAGACGGATGGCCACAAAATCGGACAAGACAGAAACACTACCTCTGATGATCGGAGATGGGGTGGGCGCGAGGAGGGACGCTGCCAGCCTATCTGGTGGACAGCACGGCGGCTGGACCGGCTCTCTTTGAACTGTGGTATCAGGAGATGCGATGGCAGCGGCGGGCTCTGCCCGCACAAGCCCTGCCTGCAAATCAACGAAAAGCCACAGGAACAGACGCATAGACCCTGGGGCGCAAGTGTATCTGTCCTCACCATCATCCCCATGCGTGCGGACCACAGACTTACATTTCAAGAAGACTTCCAAGGGGCGCCTGGGTGGCTCAGTCGGTTAAGGGTCCGATTTCAGCTCAGGTCATGATCTCACAGTTTGTGAGTTGGAGCCCCATGTCGGGCTGTGTGCTGACAGCTCAGAGCCTGGAGCCTGCTTGGGATTCTGTGTCTCCCTCTCTCTCTGACCCTTCCCTGCTCACACTCTGTTTCTCTCTCTCAAAAATAAACGTTAAAAAGAAAAAAAAAGGAGGCTTCTAAGATAATGTGCTCAGCTGGGTGTATAACACAAAATATGACCTAACAGGATGGACAGGGTCGTTGGAAAATATGGGCCAAGTAGGTGATGACAGAGGAAACACGGAGCACAGCGTGCTCAGGAAGAGTGTGCTAAGGCTTCAGACTTGGTGACAGACAGACGGAGTTCAGGCAAATACAAGTAGACGCTGTAAACAAAGAAATTAATGTTCCTTGGGACAAGATGTCTGCTATTAATCTTTATTTGGAAGACGGCTTTCTGGAAAGCTCTTTATTCTCCAAGGTCTTTATGTTCAGCGAATTCTGGGACACGTCGCATAAGGCACATACAAAGAAACACTTTGATTACATCACAAAGAGAAGCTGTATGTTGTGAAATCACTTTTCAAAATCCTTTCCCCCCCCAGGGTATTAGTAAGATCTATTCATGCAGAGCAAAAAATAAAATAAGAGAAAATAAATAAGCAAAGGCCAAAGATGTCAGGCACGTGAAGGTACGTGTGTGTCGTCCTCACAGAGAATTCCGCGTTGATACGATTAGGGAGACATACCAGCATACGTCTCCCCATGTCAGATAACACAATTCCTCAGTGAACCCCGGGTGTACCGAGGGAGGGGTGCTAGCTTCACGCCAAAGCATTTTGCTGAGGTTGGTTTGAGGGGAGACGGTTGAAGTACTGCTTCGTGGCTTGAGTGTTCTAGAAGAAAGGGAAAATATTAGGGAGAAGACTGCGGAGGAGAGACAGACAATGTTCAGCACAATCTTCATTATTTAACATGCATTGGGGGGGTTACCTTTTACTCTAACATCCACTACTCAGCATATGCCTCCAAGTGCAACAAGAAAGTGAACGCTTTTCATGGAAAACTTATATCCTTTCCCTGTGCTAACGACTATCGAACACCACAAGGATGTCAACATCTCCAATCACAGTTTTCCTCACTGAAATTCTATGGAGAACGGAGATGCCGAAACTATACAGCTTAGTCCTGGACGAGGACGTTTAAATGGTCCACACCGACACTGGAGGATTGAGAAGCAACCGTCCTGGGGACGAAGAATTCGGTTTCATACTCTATTTCTCTTGGGGCATTAATTTAGCATCAATTTCAAACCCAGGAAATGAGAATTGCTTCATATGCTGGAGCCGCCCCGGGCTCGCTGGGTGACAATCACAGTGAGGAAACGGCAGCGTTTGCGCAGCTCCTGCCATCAGAAACGAAAACTGGGATCTCCTTCTGCTACTACTGACTCATGTTGGAGATGAGCCTGCGGGTATTGACCAGGCCTCACAATATTCCAGATCAGACCGATATTCCGCACACAGATTCCTCATAAGGAAAAGCATATTCCTGCCTTTTCAAAAGAGATTTTAGATGAAAGCACTGTGGACGATTGTCAAAAGGCTCTTCCTAGGGGCCTTGCAGATCCAAGACTTAGATCATAAAGGGGGTTCAGAACACAAGAGTTACAATTGAGCCTAGCCCTGGGACAAAGAGCCTAATTTAGAGTTAAGGTACAGATAAGGGCAGAACTTAAGTTAATACTCAGACCTTTTCTAACTGGTGATGTATGGCAGTCCCTTCCCTAAGGTCTACTTTCTGCAAACACCCTCCCTTACACTGGTGGCTGGGTTGAGGATAGATAAGAGTAGCCAAAACATAAACCCAAAAACAAAGTCCGACACATTTAGGGCCTCCATGGTGTTTACAATTCAGCATCAAGTCAAAAAAGTTTCCGCAAACAGCTTATTAACCAGCTCAAAAACATTCGTGCTCTTAAGAGCCAAACAAAATGACTCCCAGCCTATCTATATACCACTTAACCTATGTCCTAATCCTAGCGTTATTAACTTAGAACAAATATGTATGTCTCCTGTTTTTCACTAAAAACATCCTGTTATTTCCTTAGTTGTAAGATTTACTCAACCTCACTATGATGGGGGTAATTCTGCAAGAATAGTTCCGAAAAACCTGTTTTTGTACACTTTGCAAAGCATCTTATCACGAAGAGTTTTCCATTGTAAAAATTCCTTTTTCTGATGCCATGTTATCCTTTGACCTATAAATAAAGACACCAAAACTGACGGGATGGAAATGCCTGCCTGGTGATCAGAAAGAATCTCAGGGCTCTCTCACTCTCTCTCGCCGACACTATCCATCCTTCAGGGACCCCTGGACCGGCTGGAGCCAGCCTCCGGCATTCATAGTTCGATTCACTGTTCTCCCCATGTTGTGCCTAAAACCATCTTTTCAGATAAAATGCCTGGATTTCCCCTGAGCTATGAGACGGGGTTGGCTTTGGATGGACAGACTGTCTCCAGGAGTCAGGGGCGGGACTTTAGGGGGATGTCATCCCCCACTTCACTATCAGGCATTTTAACCTCACAATAAACTACCACCTACTGGATTCCAAACTCTAAGAATCAGTGAAACGGGCAAAAGGTACTGGCCGCGGCTGTACTTCACTTTTCTCCCCCTTTGAATCAGCTCAGTATTTGAGCATTTCCTCCGGGTCCTCAATATCCATGTCATTAGATACTATCATTAACTTATTAATATGTTTACAAAGTGTTAGGAATCACCCAGCTAGTCTACATGGTCAGAAGTTTAAAATGACCAGACAGCAAGCACACTTGTCAACGACACCGCAAGGTGATTTGCACCGCGTTCCATGATGTTTCTACAGGAGTATTCTGGTGACTATTCGGTAAATGAAAATGTCTGTCGAGTACTTCTCGCAAAATCTCTAGCAGCGATGTTTTTCTCTCGTGACCAGCGGTCAGCGTTGTGATTTTTTAAGGTTGTGATTTATTGCCATATTGTGAACCCCAGCTGTCGTTTCCCTGTAGATGCGCTAAGTTTACGGGGAGGCAGGCGTCTGCATAATGGGAGACGGACAATAGAACACACCCGTGCTTTCACTTACATGAAGGGCACACAGAGGACGAGCGGGAAATACATACAAAATAAGCTCCTCCTTGCCTCCACGGCACGCTTTTTTCCTAGAAATCATGTGAGCCACAGCCTTCCATACCCTGGCACACGCGACACGGTGGATCGGACGGCGCTCACCCGCCCTGAGGCTCCAGGACGGGGCAGCCTGGGGCCTTGGGGGTAGACAGACAGGCCTGAATTGGGTCTCCTTCTCCCACTGCCAAGTGAGGGGGCCTAGAGACCCAACAGGGAGGGGCGCCTGGGGGGCTCAGTCGGTTAAGCTCTGACTTCAACTCAGGTCATGATCTCAGGGTTTGTGGGTTCCAGCCCCATGTCGGGCTGTGTGCCGACAGCTCGGAGCCTGGACCCTGTTTTGGATTCTGTGTCTCCCTCTCTCTCTGCCCCTCCCCTGCTCACGCTCTGTCTCTCTCAAAAATTAGTAAGCATTAAAAGATTTTTTTTAATCTTAAAAAAAAAAAAAAATCCAACAGTGCAATGAACACCAGGACTTGGCGATTACCTGGAAAAGTTGGAGAAATGAAGCATGAAAAGGCCTAAGAATCTTCTTCTCCGGCTTCTTCTTTTTCTTCAGGTTCCTCTTCCTCTGCTTCCCCTTCTGCTCCCTCTTCGGTTATTCCTTCCGTCTTAATTTTAACAAAAGTTTCATTATTTTTGAGAAAGGCCACAGATAATAGCGAGGAAACAAATGTAAAATCTCAGACTAAAGATGAAGGCTTCCCACATACCCCACCCAACACACACGCATCACATACACAATACACACAACACACGGCACACATCACACACACACTACACACAACACACATGCATCACATACACAATACACAACACATACTTGCACATAACACACACGCGCATCACATATACAGTACACAACACGTCACACATCACACAAACACACACACATAACACACATCACATACACACACATAACACGCACATCACATACACAATACACGTCACACATCACACACAAAACACACACTTGCACATAACACACATGCACATCACATGTCATACATCACACACACATACACATAACACACATCACATACACAATACACACAACACACATCACACACACAACACATACACATATGTAACACACTCATCACATACACAACACACAACTCATGTCACACATCACACACATACGTAACACACATAACACACACATCACATACACAATACACACATCACACATCACACACACAATACACACACCTACACATAACACACACGCATCACATACACAATACACACAACACACATACACATAACACATAACACATACACACCACACACAATACACATCACACACAACACATACATACACACATTACACACAAAACACACACAACATACATCACACATACAATACACACATCGCACATACACACAATACACACATCACAAATGCAATACAACAACATACACATCACACACCCACACGTCACACCCAATACATACAACACACAGCACACACACACGATAAACATATCACACACAATACATTCAACAAATCACACATCACACAAACAACACACATAGCACATACACACAACACATACACACCACACACAATACAGACAACACACATCACATACACACAACACACAATACACATTAACACACACACAACATAAGTGTACACACCACACATGCGATACACACAACACAGTATACAACCACACACAACACACACAATACACACAGTACATACATAACACAGCATACACACAACACACATATAGCACACACACATAATACACACAGTACACACACAACACACACAGCACACACATACACAGCACATGCACACATACAATATACACACAATGCACAGCACACATACAACACACAGCACGCACGCACACACAGCACATGCACACACAACATACACACAACACACAGCACACACACAACACACAATACACAGCATGCACACACAACATACAGCACACACACACAATACACAGCACACAAACAAAACACACAACACACAGAGCCCACAGTTTAGGACGGTGCGCAGAGCGGTACATTAATCTAGTGGGTTTCATGATTTCTTTTAAGCATATGGTCTTTACTCATATTAATGGACTATTCTCATCAAATTACTTTTAAAAATTCAGAAGGCGGCTGGCAGAATAAAATACAGAAAGACTCTCAGCAAATAGAATGTTATCAGGGAAGATGTAGAAGCTGCCTGTATTCTGTCACAACGAGAAGCCCAGCCGCCAGCCAGTCACACATGTAACCTGCAATTACGTCCAAATTCATAGCACCTGTGTCTTATTTTATATATAAAAACGATTTTTAAAAATGGAACCTTGCCTCGCAAGAGAAAAACTATTTTTGGAAAGGAATAACTTATAATTTTAAAAATCAAAGCATGAACAGGCTAGAAATAACCTTTAGGTCTAAAAACGGGGATTAATTTGACAAAATGACATTAAAAATAATGAAGTAGGTGACGATTTACTATCTCCTCCCCTAAAATACATACACATTCCATGAGTGAAAGTAGATTACAAGAATTTCATCGAGGTTTGATACATGTGTGAGTGTGTGTGCACATGTGCGTGTGCTTGTGCACATGTGTAGACATGTATGTGTGTGTTTTGTGGATGTGTTGTGTGTAGTAGTAGTTCTCTCTGGGTAATCAGGCTGTAAACTATTTTTGTGTTCTTTTATCTGTATTTTCTAAATTTTCAACAAAGACCATGAACTATTTATAATTTTAAAAAGCAACACAGGGCTCAGTCAGTTAAGCGTCTGACTTCAGCTCAGGTCATGATCTCACAGTTCGTGGGTTCGAGCCCCACGTTGGGCTCTGTGCTGACAGCTCAGAGCCTGGATGGAGCCTGCTTCAGATCCTGTCTCCCTCTCTCTCTCCCCCTCTGCCAGTCTCTCTCTCTCTCTCAAAAATAAACAAACATTAAAAAAAATTTTTTAAAGCGACCAAAGTTTTTTTAGGGGAATTTCTTTTGACATGTGAATTCTCTTTAATGTTGATGACCTTCACACCAATAAAGGATTTGAATAAACACCGAGCCAACACATTTGGTGGTTTTTGGTAAATTATTCTCCCTTTTCTGAGTTCTCCATTTTGATTTAGCTCTTTCTGATTAGCATTTTAAAATGATCACTCCAAAAATGTTCACTCATATGAACATTAAAACTCTTGATTACAATGAAAGTCACTGAGAGTCAGCTAACACGAGGGGCCGGAATATGAAGGGGGAGAATTGAGGCACCTGCTCAGTCGGTTAAGAGTCTCATCTTGGTTTTGGCTCCAGGCATGATCTTGCATTTAGTGAAATCGAGCCCCCCACTCGGTTCTGTGCTGACAGTGCAGAGCCCGCTTGGGATTCTTCCTCCCTCTCTCTCTGCCCCTCCTCTGCTGATGCTTGCTCTCTCTCTCTCAAAATAAGTAAGTAAACTTAAAAAAATATTTATTTTTAAAAAAGAAGAGGGAGAATCTGAGAATGTCCCTTTGGACCTGCCCTCACAATCCACTAACATTCTCTCAACTGATGCCAAAATCCCCCAGTGCCCAGCTACTAAGCCACAATCCCACCAGCACGCGGCCGGCCAAGATCTCGATTCAGCTTCATTCTGCCATGGAGTGCCCCTTGCACCCGGTCCGCAGCACAAAACCAGCATGAGCCGTTAGACTCGTGAAAATTATCATGAAGTTCCTTATAACAAAGTCTGTCCCCGGTGCCTGACAGGAAGCCAAACAAAATTTCTCCAACAGGAAAAAGATCGTTCTTGGAAGCTTTCACAATTAAACTGATGAAATTAGAACATTTCAAGAAGTGGGGAAAGAACGGGAAAGAAGAGAATTCTTCTTAGGTTAAAAAACCTAAGCCGAGTGTCAGACCTTCCTGGGTCTGGGGTCTCTATCCCCCTTCTCATCCTCTGTTACTCATTTCAATCAGCAAAAGAAAAATTAGGGTTTGGGGTTTTATTTTACCAAACACAAGTTCCTAACATAAAATCAACACTATTGTCTTTGAAATTCGATGGACTTTTAATGATGAGGGTCAAACCAGTGGCAGTTCTTGGGGCACCTGGGGGCTCAGTCGGTTAAGCATCTGACTCTTGATTTTGGCTCAGATCATGATCTCACAGTCTGTGGGTTTGAGCCCCACATCAGGCTCTGCACTGATGGCTCAGAGCCTGCTTGGGACTCTCTGTCTCCATCTCTCTGTGTGCCTCTCTCTCACTCGCACATGTACACACTCTCTCTCTCCTTCAAAATAAATAAATAAACTTAAAAAAAACTGTAGGAGTTTTTGCAATTGCCCCCCGCCCCCCTGGCAAAGACATCAGGTTACCTAGAATTTAGGTTCTAATCCAGCAGCTCTCAGACCTGATGGGGCCTCAGAAACACCTGAAAAGCTTGCTAGACCACAGTTGGCTGGGCTGCACCTCAGAGTTTCTGATTCGGTAGATCTGGGGCAACGCCTGAAAATGTGTGTCTGCAGAGGTTCCCCGGTGAGACTGTGGCTGCTTCCCTCGAACCCCACTTTGAGAACCCCTGCTGCAGTCTACATTCTCTCCCTTAAATCACGCTAGTTGGTGACCAGAGCATGGCGGGCACTCACAGGAGTAGGTGTGCTGTCACCACCCACTGGAGTCTTCACTCTCCAGGGTGCGTTGTGTCTGTTGACATACTTGTGTGTGCAAGTTAGAGCCCTTCTGTAATTGAAACACTGATGTTTCAATAAGCATCATGGAAATCAAGGAAATAAGAGTATGGAAGGATGTTTCTCCTTATGTGAACTTAATAGAATGCTTTGGAAAGGCCCCGAACATGTAAGTCACCTTAAAAACTTGTCATCGGGGTGCCTGGGTGGCTCAGTCGGTTAAGCATCCGACTTCAGCTCAGGTCACGATCTCATAGCTTGTGGGTTCAAGCCCCATGTCGGGTTCTGCACTGACAGCTCAGAGCCCAGAGCTGCTTCGGGGTCTGTGTCTCTCTCTCCCTCTGCCCCTCCCCCGCTCATGCTCTGTCTCTCCCTTTCTCTCTCTCTCTCAAAAATAAATAAAGACTTAACCAGCACTGCTAAGCACCATGCAAGGTGCATGAAGTGTGCACACGACGCAGTAAAGGGGAAGGCAGAGGGGAAGAAGGACTCGGTCGGTCCAGCCTGTTCCGACTCTCAAACAGGAGGCTCGGGAAAGGTCCGCAGCCGCCCTGCTTCTCTAGCCCCCCTCTTTGATACATCTCCCTCCCACTTGTTCTATTTCCCTTCTCAGCAGGCTAAGAGGGGCTTTGGGGGGCACAGGCTGTATAGGCTTCTTCATGTCATGAAGAAGAAGGACAGGGCGGCTAAGGCTGCGATTCTCTGACCTGAGAGACTCTTCATTAGGCATCACCGTTCAATAAGCTACTGTACCTCTTCCGTTGCCGTCTCTCCCTCTTCTTCCTGAGGTCCAGAAAGAGAAAATAAAGAAAAAATATGAATTCACTGAAGTTTTAAGTTGAATCTAAAAATTAAGCCAACTATGACAAAAGCACATTTCCATCAAAATGAAAAGACGGTAATTTATTGGTAAAATATATAAATAGCCAGTACATGATAACTAAGCAATGCCTACTTATTTCATGTGTTGTATTTCAAGCCCTTTGAATATCATGAGATTAGTTACATCTTCCACCACTCTTACTCCTGAGAAGATATAATGAATTAGTAATACTGCCTAGGGGAGCTTGGGGGGCTTAGTCAGTTGGGTGTCCGACTTCGGCTCAGGTCATGATCTCACAGTTTGTGGGTTCGAGCCCTGTGTCGAGCCTGTTTCAGATTCTGTGTCTCCCTCTCTCTGTGCCTCTCTCATTCATGCTCTCTCTCTCAAAAAAAATAAACATTAAAAAAAAGTTTCATAGTGCTTAATTACATATTTAATTTTTGTCTATATCCAGAGTATTGCCGATCTGTATCACTATCTAGGAAAACTCAGACCATACACATAAGCAATTAGAAAAATCTGAACAAAATTATGTCTTTTCTGACTTTCTATGCCCATAACTATGCCTTTACTTCAGCTTTGAACCAGCAGATAAAGATAAGTTATCAAAAACTTTTCTTCCATCAAAACAAAACAATAACATTGCTGGACCATTTAGTAGTCAAACACTGATTTCTGGTTAAAGAAAGATATTTGCAAGGTAAGAGAGGGTGAGGCCATCCCAAGTTCACACAGGTCTCGCCTCTGCCAACCCACTGGAACTTCTATTTCCCTGAAGCCATAAGACAGGCTCCATCTCCTAAAAAGGCAAAGAAAGAAGAGGTTTTGGATCCCTTTCCCGAAATGGCCCTAGGACAAGCCTCTGGGAGGCCGGTGTACTACAATCACTTTAATTAACTGAAGGGAACAGCACCTAAAAGTTCCTAACGCCTTACAGCTCAGCAGTGAGCTCACGGAATCTTAGGCTGGGGGAGATGAACGGAATCTGTATTCCCAAAGCCTCACGCTCAATCCCTCCTTTGGACAGGTGAGGACGCCGAGGCCACAGAGGTTAAGTAATTTGCCAAAAAGATCAGAGGCCACGTAAGCACCACAGTCGGGACTGACTTCCAGGCTCCTGGTCCCTGATTCAGTGGCCTCCCCACTTACATGCTATGTCTCAAGATCAGTAACAGAAAAGGCAAAATCATACAAGGCGGGTGATGGGGCCCACCACACTGCCACATCCCCTCCACCCCGTCCAGCCCCCATGTTCTCGGCTACTTCCGGAATAATTCTCTCAGATTTCTGAGGTTGGCGTGGAAAACACAGGCTGAGTCAGGAGTCTCCAAATGCATGCTCACGTTCAACACCACTGGCCACACGCCAAGTTTTAGGGCTAAGATAATGTCCGAGGAAAGAGAGGCTCACACTTGTTGCAGAATTTGGGTGTCGGTTCCTCAGCAATGTGCTGACTGAACCTCTCTAGTCCCGCCTGCTGCTGTCCAGGCCTCCCCTTCTCTGCCAGGACCCCCATCTTCTCTCACCCAGGGCGCCACTTCTCTGGGCTTCCTTACCCACGACCTCCTCTCCACACTGTGGCCACGGATGTGGTTCTAAAAGACAACACCCTGAGGTGCTTGGGGGGCTCAGTCGGCTAAGCATCCAACTTCAGCTCAGGTCATGATCTCATGGTTCATGAGTTCGAGCCCCGCGTCGGGCTCTGTGCTGACAGCTCAGAGCCTGGAATCTGCTTCAGATTCTCTGCCTCTCTCTCTCTCTGCCCCTCCCCTGCTCACGCTCTCTCAAAAAGAAATAAGTATTAAAAATAATAATAATGAGGGGCGCCTGGGTGGCTTAGTCTGTTAAGCGTCCGACTTTCGCTTAGGTCTTGATCTCTCGGTTTGTGGGTTCTAGCCCCGCGTCGGGCTCTGTGCTGACTGCCAGCTCAGAGCCTGGAGCCTGTTTCAGTCCGTGACTCCCTCTCTCTCTGACCCTCCCCTGCTCACGCTGTCTCTCTCTCTCCTAGAAATAAAAACATTAAAAAAAAAATAATAATAATAATGAAAAATAAAAGACAACCATGCTTCCCTCATGGGGATCACATCCATCTTTTCAAGGAACTTCTATCCATTATTCTCAGAATGGATTTAGATTCTTAGAATGGATTCTGAATACAGAAAATACATCTCAATGCAACCCTGTTTCCCCTCTGCCCTTGTCTCTCCCCACCCTTTATTTCAACCTTATGGACACATGCAACTTTCTCACATCGGCCACGCCTTCCAGGACGCTACTTAAAGTGACCCTCCTGACCCATAATGCTGAGTTAGGGGACCACCTTCTGCTCCCATGGCCACCATTTCTCTGTCTCTCTGACCTGTCTGTGTACTTGTTGTGGATACGACCTGCATCTGTTTTCATTCTGGGACCTCCAGGATCTAGCCGCTGCCTGGCACCGAGGTGAAGGCTTAGTGCTAAGTGACTGGATAAATGAACGTGTACTCTGCTAGTAACTGTTTGGATTAATCTTCTTTGTATCCACATGGGATCAAATTAAAATGTGCAACACCGAATTATCAACTATGTAGAGTTTCAGCTTTTTCTGAATTTGATTATATGTATGAACTGTATTCAGCTGAAACAATGCATTAACAAGATGTACATTGTGAAAAATGAGGATACCCTCAGAGAGCGGCTGGGGGACATTCCCACAGGAATACGTGCCTATCTCAACTTCTACAGGTCAGATAGGAGCAATTACCGAGGGACCCAGGACTCTCTATCAATATCTGAATTGTCCCTAATTTCCTGAAAGAGACATTAAATGGGTTAAGCAATTGCCCATGGAATTTATGGAAATACTTAGCTGCAAAAACTCAATTATGCTTTGAAGAACCCGGGATGTGACCATCACCGGCTCTGGCAGAACATAAGCTCTGTGGGAGCAGGGACTCTGTCAGTTTCATTGCTCTGTCCCCAGGCCTTGGAATCTGCCTGGCACGTGGCGGCACTCAATCTGTCAATAAAATGTTGAGTGGTTGAGTTTATATTTGCTAGTTCTGCCTCGAATCCCTTGTAGGAGGAGGTGGGGGGGGGGGGTTATGATTTCTTTTTGAAGTTTTTTTATTTTGAGAGACAGGCAGAGAGAAAGAGAGAGTGTGAACACAAGCAGGGGAGAGGCAGAGAGAGAGGGAGAGAGAATCCCAAGACATGGGGCTCCATCCCATGAACCTTGAGATCCTGACCTGAGCCGAGGTCAAGAGTCAGACAATTAATGGCCTGAGCCACCCGGGCGCCCTGAGGATGTATCATTTAAACAGAACTTAAACTTCCATCCTTAGCTCAGAGAATTGTAAAATATCAGAATTAGACAGATATTGAAAGCCCTCTATAGACAATGCCTGAACAGACATCTATGACTGGCAAATCATTACACTGGCAAAAAGGGTATTTTTTAAGATCATTGTAATCACGTGGTCCATTAAGCTAAGCTCTCGCTTATCACAGCCTGTGCACCATTCACCCGACCAAGCTACAACTTAAACTCACTGTACCTTGCTGTTCCTGGAAGAAAGCTAGCGAGGGGAAGCCCCCGAGGTGGGGAGTCCTGGAACCTTCACCAGCAGCTATTTTTGCCAGGACTTGGCCGGAGAGGCAGGTGGCAGAGACGGCAGCCAGCCAGCTCCAAGGACAGGTGTCGGCCGTGGTGAGTGTCAGGCAGTGGCTGGTGAGGGCAGGTGGCTGGTGTGGAAGGAAGCCCGAGGGCCAGCACAGGGTGACCTGAGGTGGGCGGGTGGCCTCGACTGGCTGGAAATGTCAGGGACAAGGGCAGAGTCCTCTCAATCTTCCGGGACCCAGCCTGAGATTCACCAGCCCCTCACAGACCTAGACCACCGTCTGTCCCTCAAGAAAGCAACTGCCCTCAGGACTGGCTTTGGAGGAGGCCAGGTGGGCTTTACAAGCCATTGTCATGTAGCCAGTCAAGCTAAGATCTTAAAAGGTTTTGGAGAGGACCGCTGAGCTGGCAAAGCACACAACTTAAAATAATTTTACCTCCAGGGAAACCGAAGACAAAGGCAAACAACATTTCCAGGCTCCTGTAAAGTCCTCACGATGCTCCCAGGCCCTCACTGTGCCCTTCCCCCTCAGCTACCATGCCCAAGCCTCCCTCCCCAGCCCCTGGTCCCTCCCGGATCCTCAGGGAAGGGGACCACCAAGTCCCCTCTCTACAGGGACCTGAAGCAGCAGGCGAGACCTTCTTAGGCACGAAAGAACGGGGTCTCCAGTGTCCACCGCCCTGTCTCCCCAATGCCCAGCCCCCCCACCTGTCAACATGTAGGTGACACCCATCTCAGCATCTGGAGCTGAAAGCCCGCAGGCTTGGGTTGGGGGGGGGGGGTTCATTGCATTAAAGGAGATAATGATTTGTTTCCTTTTCTGTTTTTTTTTTTTTTAAATCAAGAGTGATATTCTTAGATAAATATTTCTCCCCGTTAAAACGGCATTATTTGAGGGGCGCCTGGGTGGCTCCGTTGGTTGCGCGTCTGACTTCAGCTCGGGTCGTGATCTTGCAGTTTGTGGGTTCAAGCCCCACATTGGGCTCACTGCTGTCAGCGCAGAGCTCACTCTTGATCCTCGGTCCCCCCCTTCTGCCCCTCCCCTGTGTGCTCTCTCTCTGTCTCCAAAATAAAAAGCACTTAAAAATAAAAGAAAATAAAACGGCATCATTTGGGTGCTCCGTGGGCACGTGCAGCAGCTGCGATCAGGTGAGCAAGCCCAGGCCTCGGACGCCGCCCCAGCTGGTTTGTCGCTGGTTTCACACTGCCCCCTGCCGGACGTGGTGGTTACCGTCACACCTTGAAAACTGCCGGTAGCACACGGATGAGCCGTGTTCAGCACACAAGTGAAAGGTCTGAGATAACGGTGCACACCGCATAAGGTCTGCGGCCCTTCAGGGAGGCACCGACGCCGTGTCCCTGGTGTCCCTACGGTACCGCGGCTGCCTGCGACATCACCATGGGGCGCTGAACGACGTCCCGTAGGTCTATACTTATTTCACAATAAGAGGTGAAAACGCCTTTGTATTCTTTGTCCTAAATAGCGTGGCTCAACGCCAGGATATGAATTACCTCGGGTTGTCCCCACCGCACAACACAGGGGACAGGGTGTCGAGTCTGCCCCTCCCTCACGGCAAGGGGACGGCCCCAGATTGGCTGTGGCTCTGGGATCCCAGGGGAGAAGTTCTCGGCCTCGCTTTTCAAAACCCTGGGATGGGGCGCCCGGGGGGCTCGGTTGGTTAAGCGTCCAACTTCGGCTCAGGTCATGATCTCACAGTTCGTGATTTCGAGGCCCACATCAGGGCTCTGTGCTGACAGCTCGGAGCCTGGAGCCTGCTTCCCATTGCGAGTCTCCCTCTCTCCCTGCCCCTCCCCGCTTGCTCTGTCTCTCTCTCAAAATAAAGACATAAAAAAAATTTTTTTTTAAATTTCCTTTGTAATGGGCTCACAAAAAAAAAAAAAAAAAGTACCAAAGAAAACTCCCAGACCAGAGAGCTTAGCACCTCACTAAAGAATAGCTGAGAAGCTAAAGCAGGCCCATCCTTGCTGTAGTAACTAGCGTCCAGTTATGAAAATGCTACCTTCTTCTTGGTCCCCAGGAGATAGGGCTTCCGGTATAAAGTTTCTTATCTTTGTCTCTCTGTCTCACAAGAAGCAAACTGAATTTCAAAGTAGAAATCAATAACACCGTAGGAGTGCATTAGGCAATTCCTGTAAAGTCCGACTTATAAAAACATGGATTTTTAAATTACACGGTAATGAAATTGTTGCTATGTGTAATTTGACATTTATTGTCTCTGAATCATACAGGCTGCTGTCAAACCCCATCTAGCTTCTAGGTCAGGATTTAAAGCTTTTATCTTTCTTCCAAACCAAAGACTTCAGCGAGTCTTAAGTAATCTTGGAAACAGCCATCTTTCATATGAGGAATTTACCGCCCTGGCCCCTCTCAAATTTAAATTCCTTAAGATAAGAACAAATTGATGGCCACCCCCAACCCAGTTTTCCATAGCCTGTTTCCCTAGTGCCCTTCCTCACCACATTCTACCTGCTGCGAATGTGAGTCCAACAGCTTTCCCGGAATCAATAAGTAGGTAGAGATGCAAATCATCAGCATTCAGTAAACAGACCCCTGAGACTCTAGGGGAGGCCAGCAACCACCCCCCCCCATTCAGCTCCCTGCACACCAGGGTCTCCCCTTACCTGGCTTCCCAGGTACATGTTCAGAATTCCTTGACTGAGTGGCCCATCTGATGCCCCTTTATCTCAGCTTGGCCATTCTAGAACCACAGTCTCCTCTTCCCTCCCATACCCGTCCCCCGCCCCTTATTCTGTGGCTCCTGAACTGGGACCCCTTTAGAATTAGGTCCCAGGCCTTGGAGCAGCTGCCATTCCCAGGACAGGATGGGAAGTGGGTGTGGCTTCCCCCCCCACCAAGGGCCCTTCATTACCCTCAGCTCCTGATGGCTTCCCACAAAACGCCCCACCCCCTTACCTCTGTGTAAGGCAGTGTTCTTGGCAGGTGATTGCTGGGAATCCATCATCACTCATGGCCAAGGAATAAGGTCCCTTGTTCTACAGAGACCTTGAACCTAACCCAACGCCAACATCACAACTGCCTGTCCCTCCAGGCCTGGGTTCAGGGTCCCGCCTCTGCGTCCTGTTAGCCCTCTGCCTTGACCACAGCCATTAACCCTTCCTCCTGCTTCCTCTCTGCCTAAACCCTCAGCCCCAGGCTTCCGTGCTCACCTGAGAGGAGCTCAGAAAAAGTTTGGTGAATCGAATCCAGTGAAATTATGGTGGGGAAAAAAAAAAAAAAAGCAAACACTCACCTTCTCTGAAGACTCAGCAAGGTTGCCCGAATCCTCGTTATCTTCTTTTTGTGCCTCATTTTCTCCACTTTCTTCAGCCTTCTCTGTTGCCTGGTTGTAAAGCAAACCCGAGGTATCACTAACCCTAGATAAGCTTTCCAGGGAAAACCAGGCTGCACATGGTTCTGTTTTACTTGGACACACAGTATAGAAACAAAGCAAACACAGACTTGCTATTTATCGGGTCACTCGGCTACTGCAGGATAGAACCCCAACCCCCAGTATCGCTCACAGCAGCTGCTGTTGGCAGTCAGCAGTCCTGATTCACGTGCCTGGGAGAGTAACAGACTCACTAACGAGGAGCTGTAACTCACCCATTTAAGGCTTATGAAGAGAACTCCAAAGGATTCAATGTTTAGGTAGAATTGTTTTCTGTTGCTTGAGTGGAGGCAGGCTTTATAATTTTAGAGAATAAAAAAAATGACAGATAGCTAGATAGCCAGATAGATAGATAGATCGATCGATCGATCGATCGATAGAGAGATGGATGGAGGATGGATGGATGATGATAGACAGACAGACAGACAGATAGGTAGATAGATGCAGACAGATACATAATGAGTAAATAGATGGATCGATACATGGACGATGGATGGATGGATGTTGGATGACCATAAGAGAGAGACAGAAAGATAGATAGATATTCTATATACGTAAAGGAGAATGACAGAAAAATGAGAACCAAGTAGACATTCGGAGCAAGCTAGTCTGATGGAAGATGGTTCAAGACACCAGCTCGTACCTCTGTGGCGCCCTGCACCTCTCCCGCTACATCGCCGTTGGGAAGGGAAGATGCTTCCTCGGATGATTTTGTCACCTGCATCATATAAATTGAGAACGGCTGAGAATTTTCTTGAGGATAATAGCTTGCATTTTAACACCTTTTAACTATTCAAATTATGTTTGTCTTCGGCCCCCATTTTATCTTTACAGCAACACTGTAGCCTGATCAGGAGCCGGGTCATTACCACTCACACTCTAGAGACAAGAAAGTCAAGGCAGAAAGTGTCATATTGCAAGTTCGGAGTGGGGCTAGGTCCACACCTCCTCATTGATGCTCTTTGGACTTATCCACAGTTCCTCATCTTCTAAAAGTTATTTTTCTCATCACAAGAAAACTGTAAGGTGTAACTGTGAGGTGGTGGATGTCAACTGAACTTATTGCAGTAATCATTTCACAGCATATACGTACATCGGATCCTTATGTTGCACACCTTAAACCAATACGATGTTACATGTAAATTATATCTCAATAAAACTGGGGCGGAAATCAGTTACTTTGTTACAAAGGCACTTAAACCATACACACACCCTCCAGTAACATGTTCCTATGATAATCAATACTAAAATTGTGATACAGGGGCGCCTGGGTGGCTCAGTCGGTTGAGCATCCGACTTCGGCTCAGGTCATGATCTCAACAGTTTGTTGGTTTGAGCCCCATGTCGGGCTCTGTGCTGACAGCTTGGAGCCCGGAGCCTGCTTTGGATTCTGTTTTTCCCTCTCTCCCTGGCCCTCCTCCACTTGTGCTCTGTCTCTGTTTCTCAAAAGTAAATAAATGTAAAAAACAAAACAGAACAAAACAAAACAAAAAAACCTAAAATTGTGATACATACCTAAATCTATCCTAATACTTACATAGAGGCTATATTTTTTTGTGTGCTTGATTGCTATTTTTGTCTTATTTGTATGTTTTTTAAAACAGACATGGGAACACGGGGTATAACTTGGTTGTTTATTTTAACATATCATGGACATTTGTCCAGGTTAATTCAGATGGTTCTAACTTCATTTTTTTAGCATCTGCTGAATATTACATTTATAATATATCCAAGTATTCCCCAGCTGATAGTGAAGAGACTAAATAACGCCATTTTAAAATTAAGACCCTCGGGGCGTGCGGGTGGCTTACTCGGTTAAGCGTCCGACTTTCGCTCAGGTCATGATCTCGCGGTTCGTGGGTTCGAGCCCCGCGTCGGGCTCTGTGCTGACTGCCAGCTCAGAGCCTGGAGCCTGTTCAGTCTGTGACTCCCTCTCTCTCTGACCCTCCCCTGCTCACACTTTCTCTCTCTCTCTCTCCTACAAATAAATAAAACATTAAAAAAATTTTTAATAAAATTAAGACCTCCATTAAAAGCAACCTCGGGCTGCACATAGCAGCAGTCTCAGAAAAAAACTGCAGATTGTTCAAGGCCGAACCCCCTCCCCAATTAGCCAGTGAGAAGAGGTTAAAAACATTCCTGCCGGCTGAGAGAAGGGCTGCTCCTCCGTGCCTAACTCACCTCATAATTGGTCATTTTCAAAGGAGTCTCAAAAGGCCATAATTAGGCTCCGCCAAAAGTAACGGACACCTCACAGGTACTGAATGGTCAAGGCTGTTGCCAGGGGTATTGTACAAATATGATTGGTGTACTATATGTGTACTGTAACACCCCCATCCCTTACCCCTTAAAAACCCTGCTGGCCATTGTTCGGGGCTCCCCCCTACTGCTGCTGCCGTGTAGGTAGGTGGGTGAGACCCGGCTCGAGCTTGTAATAAAGACCCTTTTGTTCTTGCATCGGTATTGGCTTCTGAGGTCACTGGGGACTCGTGATTCGGGCACAACAATAGTTGTTCAGAATGTTTACATATATTTGTGCTTCTACAAACAACACTATACTAAGCTGAATGGTGGGTTTTTTTACTAGATTTATTTCCAAAAAGAGAAATTGTAGCAATTCATATTCCATAGTAAATACATGAATGTCCTCTTTTCCTTTATCTTCACGACCAATGAGGGTGATTGCTCTTTGTGATCTCACCAACGTGTTGGGGAGAAAATGGAATTTCTTTTTTTTTTTTTCATTTACAGTTTCCTAATTATCAGAACAGAAAAGCATACTTTTCATGAGTTTTAGCCACTTACTTTTCCTGTTCAGATATTTGCCTTCATATGTTTTGCCCCTTTTTACTTGAGTTGTTCGTTTTGTCAGTTTCTAAAGGTTATTTAGATAATAGAAATTATTAGCTCTTTGTCAGTTACCACTTTTATTTTTACTCTAAATTTTTACAAGTTTGGGCTTTTTAAATTCTTAGCTTTTTATTAAATTTATCTAATTTTTATTCTCTGAAATGCAGCACTATTATTTTACATGAGTTATTAACCTCTGGAGCCTTAATCATCTAGAACTTAATTGTGTATATAATGTAAATTAGGGCTCTGTTTTCATCCAGATGAACAGCAAAGTACGTCTGCACTATTTATATACCATCATTTTCCCATTTAATTAAGATGTTATTTACCATTTGCTAAGTTTTATGTATGTATTTGGATCTGTTAATACAGTATCCCATATATGAATATATAGGCATATCCATGAATAAACTGATCAGTTCCCATGCCAATATCCTGCCTTTATCAGTGTAGCTTTTAATATGAATTTTAATATCAAGAAAGGCAAGGTGCTACACAAAGTCTTTTTAAAAATTTTCCTGGCTCTTCCCAGACATTTATTATTCCGATTAATTTTAAGGTCATTTTTCCTTGTGTCAAATATTTAAAAAATAAGCTTTTGTTTCAAAGAGAACTACATATATTTTTTAGTTTAGAAAGTTTTCAGTTCTTACTGTAAAACCATTCTACCCAGAGACATTGTAGGTCTCTCTATTACTTTAGTAGCTGTGGGCGAACTTCAGAGTAAAATTATGTTCTTCAGAACATTTATTCCCTCTTCATAAATTTATTCCTAACTATCACCGCTGTGAAGGAGATTTGATTTTTACATTGCAACTTCCTATCTATTATTGCTGATATAAATAAAAACTCCTAATTTTTTAATGTTTTTCTTTTATCCAGAAATTTAATAAACTCATACTAATTTTAACAGATTTTACGGTTTCTTGAGATTTGCAGGTGTACAGTTGTATCGTATAAAAATAAAGATAATTTTTAAATTTCATACCTATTACATATAGATGAGACATTTTCTTCTTTTACATTACCATAATAACGGCAGCTTCTAAAACAAAGTTTAATAATATAGTGATGACAGACATGTCTGTTTTGCTTCTAATTTTAATAGATATGATTCAACATTTCATGATTCATTGTGACATAGCTGCTTTTTGATAATTGGTTTTTATCATGTTTAGTTGGTTTCTTTATATTTTAATCCATTTTAATTAAAAAAAATTTTTTTAATGTTTATTTATTTTTGAGAGACAGAGCATGAGAGGGGGCGAGAGGGAGACAGAATCCAAAGCAGGCTCCAGGCTCTGAGCTAGCTGTCAACACAGAGCCTGATGCATGGCTCGAACCCAGGAACTGTGAGATCATGACCTGAGCCGAAGTCGGCAGCTTAACCAACTGAGCCACCTAGGACCCCGAATCCATTTTAATTTTACTAGGAATATTTGAAGAACTGTTTCAAATCTCTTCTTTGTTTTATGGAAGCAATCATATACACTTTCTCCAGTAAGCAGTTCTGTGTAATTATGTTAACAATAAATTCTGCTTTGCATTATACAATTTGCTAACATTTTTAGACTTTTCCCCTCAGCATTTCAATTCCCCTACATATAACTGAAAGTATTCTAAGTAATCTGTCAACTGGTGAGGGGTTTTATCTATTTCATTTCTCTGTTAAAATTATAAATAACCAAATTTCATATATGTGTATTCAAATTAGACTTACTCAGATCATATATAAATTATATATGTACATACACATGTCCATATGCACACAGACACATACTTTTCTCCCTCTTTTGTGTTTAAATGATTTTGGTCCTTTTTTTTTAATGTTTATTTTTGAGAGACAGAGCATGTGAGCAGGGGAGGGACAGAGAGAGAGGGAGACACAGAATCTGAAGTGGCTCCAGGCTCCGAGCTGTCAGCACAGAGCCTGACCCAGGGCATTGAACCTGCAAACCATGAGATCATGACCTGAGTCGAAGTCAGACACTTAACCGACTGAGCCACCCAGGTGCCCCTGGTTTTTCTTTTTATTAGTTCATACTGCCTACTTTTTAATTTTATTTTCTTGTTGTCACTTTTTTTTTTTTAGAGAGAGAGGGTGCACATGCGTGTGCACACATGAGAAAGGGAGGAGCAGAGAGAGAAAGAGAATCCCAAGCAGGCTCTTTGCTGTCAGCCTGACTCAGGGCTCAGTCTCATAAACTGTGAGATCATGATCTGAGCTGAAATCAAAAGTCAGATGCGTAACTGACCGAGCCCCCCAGTGCTGGAGCCGCACCCACCTCGCTGGATGTCAGTGACAGCGAGGAAACGGCAGCGTCTGCACAGCTCCTGCCATGAGAAACAAAAACTGGGATCTCCTTCTGCTGTTGGAGATGAGCCTGCAGGTACTGACCAGACCTCACAATATTCCAGATCAGACCGATATTCCCCACACAGATTGTTCATAAGGAAAAGCATATTCCTGCCTCTTCAAAAGAGACTTCAGATGAAAGCACTGTGGATGGTTGTCAGAAGGATCTTCCTACGGGTCTTGCAGATCCAAGACTTAGATCATAAAAGGGGCTAAGAACACAAGAGTTACAATTGAGTCTGGCCCTGAGACAAAGAGCCTAATTTAGAGTTAAGGACAGATATCCACCCCCACCCAATTGTTTCTGCTTGGAGCATTTTGTAAGTGACTTATTCTGGCTTTAAATATGCTGATTGCTCCCTGTATAGGAACCTATTGAGGAACTTCTTCTTTTGTGATTATGGGAGCAAAGGTGTTTCCTGAAAGACCTGTTTTTCTTGATACTTCCACCTTAAACAAACAAGCTATTGACCCCTGCCCACAAAGAAGTAACTTCACCCTTTTTATGCTAAAAACATTGTCTGGCATGCTAAAGATACCTTCTTCCCCATAGGATAAGCATCTAAATCCCCTACCTCAATCACTATTGATAAGGTTATGCAGAAGTCTTCTACAAATCTATGTTCTGGGAAATTCTTACATATCAAAGAAGTTTGTTATTATAAATCATTGTCTTAGGCAAATGCCACTTCTGTGGCGTCCCCCAAACACTTAATGATAAAATAAAGTTGAGCCCCAGTCAGAGCGGAGATGCCTGCCTGGTGACCAGAAAGAATCTCGGGGCTCTCCCACTCTCCCTTGCCGACACCTTCCATCCTTCAGGGACCCCTGGACATGCCGGAGCCAGCCTCCGACACCCCAGGTGCCCCTCCTGTTGTTAATTTTTAACTTGAATATCTATTTTACTAAGCTTCTACCTTGATTTTTTAGAGTGTTTAAATTTAACAATTTCACTCTGTATAGAGATTTGGCTCTATATTGGGGTTTGGGTATGAAATAATCTCTCTTGCTTATTATCTGATGATCTGTAATATAGCTTTATTTTCTTTTGGATACAGAGTTATTTAAAATGGTGTACTGCATGTTTATTTCTTAATTTTTTACATATCTTTTTTTCAGATTGTGATTCTGTATTTGGGATATGAATGTAGTCTGTAAAACCATCCTCTTTTGAAATTTATGAAGGTTTTCTTTGTGACTCAGTGTATGACAGCTATGGAAATTGTTTTAGTAGGCTGAGGGGAAGAATATATATTATTAACATCTATCTAATATGTTGTTATTCTTGTGTGTGTATGTATATGTATATCCTATACATACATATTAAATGAAGTTTCTAATTATAGTTGTGCATACACTTAAAAAGAGTGCCTGATGAATAACTTTATTGAAAGATATTTTTAACAAGTTTTCATTGTCTTTCTAGGAGTTTTTGATTTATGTACTTGACTGCTGTTTAGCATGACCCTTAAAGGTCCATGACTACTGTATTTTCTTCATAGATTTTTATTATATCTTTTTCACCTCATTAAATTTTTTGGCCTTGAATTCCTCTTCATCAGATATTAATGCCACTCCAGCTCTCTTGCTGTTTGTATATGCCTGCTGTATACTCATCCCTTTATTTCAGTTTTCCTTTGAATGATTGTTTTCTTTTGCTCTCATAAATAACATGGCTCAATCTTTGTTAAAATCCAATTTCACTGTCAATTCCATTTCCATTAGCCATGTAATCTCCTTTTAAACCCAACCCTCCAAGAGATAATGACTATAAATTCTGAGTTAAAAAGATTTAAAACAAAACAAAACAAAACAGGGGGGTCTGACTGGCAAGATCAGTAGAGCTTGCAACTCTTGAGACCTATTTTGGGTGTGGAGCCTACTTAAGAATACAAAACAAGACAAAACAAGGAAACAAAACAAAAGGAAAAATAAGAGGAAACCGAACCAAAGCAAGAAGATTCAAGAGGGAGTTGATACTTAAAATGATAAAAATTATTTGCATGTTCATGTTCATTGCAGCATTATTCACAATAGCCAAGAGGTAGAAACAATTCAAACGTCCATCTGTGAATGAATCAATAAACAAAATGTGGTATGTACGTCCAAGGGAATATCATTCAGCCTTAAAAAGAAAAGTTATCCTGAAGCACCTGGGTGGCTCAGTTGGTTAAGCGTCCAACTTTGGCTCAGGTTATGATCTCACAGTTCGTGGGTTCAAGCCCCACATCGGGCTCTGTGCTGACAGCTAGCTCAGAGCCTGGAGCCTGCTTCACATTCTGTGTCTCCCTCTCTCTCTGACCCTCCCCTCATGCAGTCTCTCTCTCAGAAATAAATAAAACATTAAAAAAAAGTTATCCTGTCACATGCCACAGCACGGAGGAACCCTGATCACATTATGCTAAATGAAATAAGCCACTCACAAAAAGACAAACGTCTTTCATTCTACTTATATGAGATATCTAAACTAGTCAAATTTATAGAAACAGAAAGTGAAATGTTAGTGACCAGGACCTGGGGAGAGGAGGAAATGGGAGTTGCAGGAGTATAGAATTTTGCAAAGTGAGAAAGTTCTGGAGATCTTTTGCACAGCGTTATGAATATACTTAACATTACTGAAATGTACACTTAAAAATGGTTAAAATGGTTTAAAAAGAAAAGAAAGATGAGGTGCCCCTGGGTGGCTCAGTGAGTTCAGCAGTAGACTTTGGCTCAGGTCATGATCTCACGGTCTGTGAGTTGGAGCCCCGCCAAAGGCTCTGTGCTGACAGCTCAGAGCCTGGAGCCTGCTTTGGATTCTGTGTGTGTGTGTGTGTGTGTGTGTGTGTGTGTGTGTGTGTCTGCCCCTCCCCTGCTCACTCTGTCTCTCAAAAAAAAAATGAATAAACGTTTAAAAAAATTATTTAAAAAAAGATAAGGAGGCGTCTGGGACACTCAGTCATTTAAACATCCAACTCTTGATTTCAGCTCAGGTCATGATCTCACAGTTAGTGAGTTCAAGCCCCGCATGGGGTTCTGTGCTGACAGGGAGAAGGCTCCTTCTTTCTCTGCTCCTCCTCCCACTTGATCTCGATCTCTCTCTCAAAATAAATAAACTTTAAAAAAAAAAAAACTAAAAATGATGAGAATGACAAAGAGTGAGTTACTGTTTTCAGGGCTTAAGTCTGACAATAAGCATATGTTATCGGGGAACTAAAACTACAGCAAAAACACTCGGGATTTTTGGCCTGAAGAATCAGAAGGCAGCACTTGAGGCAACCACATCTACCAGGAAGGGAGGGCAGAATACTGGACAGGGGAGAGGGAACCCCAAATTCTGTATATAAACTCTGCAAAATCTGCAGCTGAACCCCTAACCATGCATGCCTGGGCCTGCTGCAGCTAAGATACAAATAACTCAGCTGAGATTTGAGCTGCTACTAGAAACATAAGAGTTTGCAACCTGAGTCCCACAAAATAAGTGTCTACTGGAACAAAAAAAATCAACACTTTTCAGAGGAATGTAACAAAATACAGTCTGCACAACACAACATTCCCATGTCCAAAACACAACCCCAAATCCTTGACATATAAAGAACAAGGAAAATATAACCCATGCTCAAGAGAAAACACAATAAACGTGAAAGCACCCAGATGTTGGAATTAGCAAGCAAGGATTTCAAAGCAACAGTTCTACCCATGGTCAAAGAAGTAAGGGGAAATATGCCTGCAATGACAAGACAATTGAAAAGTGTTCCTCAGCAGAGAAACGAAAAGTATGAAAATCATTTTGGAAAAATGTATGAATTTTGGAAAATGTATGAACATTTTGGAAAAAAGACAGTACGTGAAGTAAAAAAGCTCACTAGACTAGATGTAGAATGCAGAGTGAAGATGACAGAGGAAAAATAAGTGAACATAAAGATAAGATCAACAGAAATCATCTAATTTGGAGATGCCTGGGTGGCTCAGTTGGTTGAGCATCTGAACCTTGATTTCAACTCAGGTCATGATCCCAGGGTCATGGGATCTAGCCCCAAGTTGGGTTTCGCACTGAGCCTGCTTAAGATTCTCTCTCTCCCTCCTTTTCCTCTTCCCCCGGCTCACTCTAAAATATAAATGAATGAATGAATGAATGAATGAATGAATATAAATAATCATCTAATCTGAAGATCACAGAGGAACAAGATATTTTATTTTATTTTAAAATTTTTTAATGTTTATTTACTTTTTTGAGAGAAAGAGAGAGACAGAGGCGTGAACAGGGGATGGGCACAGAGAGGGAGACACAGAACCTGAAGCAGGCTCCAAGTTCCAAGCTGTCAGCACAGAGCCTGATGCAGGGCTCAAACTCATGGACCATGAGATTATGACCTGAGCTAAAGTCAGGCGCTTAACTGACTGAGCCACCCAGGTGCCCCACAAGATATTTTAAAAATGAAAAAAGCTTCAGGGCAGTATGGAATAATAACAAAAGTTTTCACATGTATGTAAATTAGAGTTCTAGAAGGAGAATGAGAGCAAATGGGGCAGAAATAATATTTGAAAGTATAATGGCTGAAACGGTCTTGAATGTGGTGAAAGACATATTTTCACAGAGTCCAGAATCTCAGCAAACCCCAATGAAGATAAATACAAAGAAAATCATGGTTAGGCACATCATAATCAAATGGCTGAAAACCAACGTGAAAGAGAAATCTTGAAAGTGACCAGAGAAAAATGATGTATTACATACAAGGAACAAGGATTCAAATAATCCTCAATGCCTCATAAGAAGTATAGAGGCCAGAGGCACCTGGGTGGCTCAGTCGGTTAAGTGTCTGACTTTGGTGCAGGTAATGATCTCACTGTTCATGGGTTCCAGTCCCACATCGGGCTCTGCGCTAATGGTGTGCACACTTGGGACTCTCTCTCCCTCTCTCTGTCCCTCCCTTGCTTGCACTCTCTCCCTCTCAAAATAAATAAATACACTTTTAAAAAAAGTAGAGACCACAAGACAAAAGCAAAAAACACTTATAAGGTGAGAAAAGAGGGGTGCTTGGGTGGCTCAGTCGGTTGAGTATCTGACTCTTGGTTTCGGCTCAGGTCATGATCTTGCAGTTTGTGGGACTGAGCCCCACATCAGGCTCTGTGCTAATGCAGAGCCTGCTTGGGATTCTCTCTCTCTCTGTCACTCTCTGCTCCTCCCCTGAGTGCTCCCTCTCTCTCAAAATAAATAATAAAAAATAATGAAGTGCTGTAAAAAGAAAACTATCAACTAAGAAGTCTACGCTCAATAAAAACATTCTTCAAAAATGAAAGCCAAGATATCTACAGATAAAAACAAACACAGAAACAAACAAAAAAACACTAAGAGAGGGCATCTGGGTGGCTCATTCGGTTAAGCATCTGACTCTTGGTTTCAGCGTAGGTCATCATCTCACAGTTCATGGGATCGAGCCCCAAATGGGGCTCTGCACTGACAGCACAGAGTTTGACTGTTTGGGATTCTCTCCCTCTTTCTCTGCCCCTCCCCTGCTCACATGTGCTCTGTCTCTCAAAATAAATAAACTTAAAAAACAACAACAACATAAGAGAACTCATTGTCAGCAAACGTGCCTCTGGAACAACGCTCAAGGCTAAAGTATGCTCTTGGGGCCGAAATGGCACTAGATGGAAACTTGATTTTTCAGAAAGAATAAGAAGCATCAGAAAAAAAATTTTAAAGTCTGAGTAAATAAAAAAGATTCTTTTTCCTCTTGTTTTCTTTAAAATACATAGGACTGTTTGATGCAAAAATTACAATATTACAGAGTTGATATACACATAAATGTAATACACGTGCTAAGACAGTATAAAGATTGGGGTTCGTAAATGCACATATATGACTGCAACGCTTCCGCATATTATAAAGTGTTAAAATACTAACTCTGACTAAACTGTGAAATGCTAATATACACTACAATCACTTGAGCAGTCAGGACACAGTAGTTCAAAGGACACAGTAGTTCAAAGAGGCAGAGCCAAAAATCTAGTAGATAAATTGAAAGGGAATTCTAAAATACATTCAAATAACCTGAAAGAAAGCAAAATGTCATCAAACTAAGGAATTAAAGGGAACAAATAACAAAACTAATAATAATAAATATAAACAAAACCAATTCAATGATTACTTAAAAGTTAATGGACAAAATGGTGCAACCACAGAGATTGTCAGAATGAATGAAAATCCACAAGCACCAATTCTACTTCGTCTGGAAGGACACACCATAAAAACAAAAGCACAGGTAGTTTGAAAGTAAAAGGAAGGTAAATGATACACCATGTGAAGCGCAAGCGGAAGTCTGGAATAGATTAGTTAATATCATGATGGAAAGACAGAAAGACAAAGAAAATTACAAGAGACTAAAGAAGAGACCTCTGAAATTGATAAACATGTCATCCATTAGGAAGTCATAACGCTCATCAGTACGAATGTGCTTAATCACCGAGTTGTGAATGATACAAAGCATAAGGAGCAAACAACTCACAATCGTAGTTGAGAGATCTTTTTTTTCCTTTATTTAAATTCAAGTTAGTTAACATACAGTGTAGTCGTGGCTTCAGAAGTAGAACCCAGTGATTCATCACTTACACAGGACGTCCAGGGCTCATCCTGACAAGCGCCCTAATTGACGCCCATCACCCATTTAGCCCATCCCCCACCCACCTCCCCAGGAGCAACCCTCGGTTTGTTCTCTGCATTTAAGAGTCTTACGGTTTGCCTCTCTCTCTGTTTTTATCTCATTTTTCCCTCCCTTTCCCTATGTCATCTGTTGTATTTCCCAAATTCTGCATATGAGTGAAATTGTATGATATCTGTCTTCCTCTGACCTATTTAGAGATCTTAACACCCCTCTCTCACCAGCTGTAGGACAACTATGCAAGAATCCGAACTGTCTTTTTTCTTTTCTTTTTCTTCTTTCTGGGAGAGGGGTGGGATGTGGGCAGGAAGTTTCAGCCTCTTCAAACTTATTGGAACTGATACAGTGAATTCAATTCCTTCTGCCATATTAATTCATTATTCATCTGTCTTCTCCACTCTATTCCTTTCCTTATTTTCCTGGCTTAAGTTTCTTCATTCTGTGTTGCTCAGCTCTGCCCTCTCCCTTGTTCATCTAAATGTTCTGAAATGTTTTTTTCCACTTCTGCCGAGTTTCCTATTCATAAAATTTAATGCTCCCTATTAATTTATCACAATTAAATAATATACAGGACCCCCATCAAAATGGCTTACCTGCCTTCCTCCAATTAAAACGAGACCCGCAGAACACCTGCACTTCCTTTCTTTTCTCCGTATTTCCATCCATAATGGATAAACTCACATGAGTCCTTTTTTACATAGTCCCTTCCACAACTCCTGGATTCTGAGATTGTTTAAAATTCTTGATGTCACTATTATTACAGAGTTTTCCCTCACACACTAGTAGCATGTTAAATTCTGGCTTAACTGAGCTTGGAGTCGGGCCGGAATCATACAGCGTTAACAGGATCCCGGGGGCTCCTGAAGTGCAGCCCGGGCCGGTCACCCCTGTCCCCGCCCCCCTGGGGAGGAGCCGCCCCGGGGCCGCCCCCCTGGGGAGGAGCCGCCCCCTGTCCCTGCCCCCCTGGGGAGGAGCCGCCCCGGGCCCGCCCCCTGGGGAGGAGCCATCCCGGGCCCGCCCCCTGGGGAAGAGCCGCCCCTGTCCCTGCCCCCGCCCCGGGCCGCCCCCGCCCCCGCCCCGCCACCTCTGCAGCCCGCTGACCACCGCCCCGCTTCCGGGCGGCCCCACATCACCCCCCAGGCCCTCCCGAGGCTGGAATGCACCTCCGGGGCCCCCCTCCCACCCGGGCAGGGCTCTGGGCCTTCGGTTCCCCCTTGGCGTCAGCCCTTTGCTCCCCACCTTCGGGCGCGCCTCCCCGGTTCCTGGTCCACAGACGGCCCCGCTCGGGGTTCCCGCGCGCTCAGGGGGCCGGGGCGCCGCAGCGTCACCGGGAAGGCCCTCCCGCGTGCGCACTGCGGACTCGCGCCTTCCACGCACGGCGTACCCCTCACAGCTTCGTTCCTCCCGCGTGTTTCCCGCGGCTGGGCCCCCGGACCACCATCGGGTCCCCGCGTCCGCGCTGTGGGGCGCCTTGCAGGGTCAGGTCCGGGGATCGCAGAACGCGGGTGGGCGCCCCTCCGCGGCTCCCTCCCCGGGGCTGGAGGCCGCCCGAGTCCCCTGCTCCTCGGGCCCGCAGGTCCCCGGGAGGGGCCGCGCTTGCGGACATGTGGCGCCTCGCTCAGAACTGCTCCCAGCGGGAGCTCACCGGTCATTCCAGAAATGGGTGTCACAACTTTTCATCACACATCATTTGGGGCCCAAAACAACACGTCATCTGTGCGTCATTCACCAGACGGGGACGTGGCCTAAGAGCAAACCCACCTTCCCTGAGGGGACGCGGCCTGACGGGCCAGAGGGACTGGAAGGCTCTTCTGAGCAACGGGGGCGTTGCTGTGGGCAACGTTAGAGCCTCCGGGGGGGGGGGGGTGCCGGTGAGAGGGAGAGTGCTCCCTGGAGGCTAGATTCTGGGGCCCAGTCCTCCCCCCACGGCGTGTGTGAACAGCACAAATGGCTGTCTCCATCTGCAGCTCGAGGCAGTCTAATTACATATATAGGTGGATGTTTGCCATTGATACCTTAGTAATATTCCCGAGCCTGAGATAATGTGCCTCTTTTCCTGACACTGGACAACCATGGTATATAAGTTATCAACCATGACTTAAGTAATTTGCTTTAAATCTTAAATGATCATATCTTTACTTCTTTCATTTCAATCTAGCATCTTCTAGAATAGTAGTTTTCAATTGGGGATTCCCATCACCCATTCATATAGTTTTATTAATATTAGGTGTTTAGGGTGTACTCTAGGCCTACTGAATCTCCTTACTGGATATTCTTGATATATTCCTACCATATATGGTAAGAATGTGCTTGGCACTCTATTTCATGGCACATATGCTGGGTATACTCGTGGTCTAGGATGTTTCTGGATAATTTTGTTGTATCAAGAGTTTTCCTCAGGGTGCCTGGATGGCCCAGTTGTTAAGCATCTGACATTGACTCATGTCAGGATCTCACGGTTCATGAGTTCGAGTCTCACATCCGGTGAGCATGAGACCCACTTGGCGTGCGCTCAAGCCCCACTTTGGGTAAAACACACAAGGCCTGCTTCAGGTGAGCTCTGCTTCTCTCTCCCTCTCTCTGCTTCTCTCTCTCTCTCTCCCCCTCCTGGGATTCTCTCTCTCTGCCGCTTGCTCACTTGTGATCTCTCTCTCTCTCTAAAAAAACGAAACAAAAGTTTTCCTCTATTCATCCATTTTTACAAATAAGATATAATGTTTTCTGTCTTCTTTGAAAATAGGCAGGAATCCTGTTTAAGATACTTTGTCTAAAATTTTCTGGATCGTCTTTGTTTTGTGTGTTGCAGAAAAAAGCAAATTTTCATATCAAGGCCATTATTCTTGTTATAATTCCCATAAAGCCTTTCACCTTTGAAAATTATCCGTTATAAAATTAACCCGTTATTTTAAATCTTTTGCCATCATCCGCAGAGATTTTTCTTAGCTTGTTTTACTTGGATGCTTCCCTGAAAGCTTCCACAGACCACGGGGAGCCAGAATGCCTCACCTGCCACACAGAATGACCCAGAGCCCCATAGAAAAGGATTATATGTCAGGTACTTTGGGGGATAGACTTCTGAAGCCAACACTCAAAAGATCACTGAGACCATACCAGCGGACTGAGTCAGGATTTCCAGAACTTGAGAAGCAGATGGGTTCATGCAACTACCAACCTCAGGCCCAGTGGAACAAGAATTAATTACATAGGGATGCCTGGATGGCTCAGTCGGTTGGGTGACCAACTTCTGCTCAGGTCACAATCTTGCAGTCTGTAAGTTCAAGCCCCACATCAGGCTCTGTGCTCCTCCCCTGTTCACAGTCTGTCTGTCTGTCTCTCTCTCTCTCTCTCTCTCAAAATTAAATAAACATTTAAAAAAGTTTTTTAAAGAATTAATTACATAGACCTGAACGAATCAGTGAGGAATGAGGGATGAGTACAGGTTTTGTTTGGAATACTGTTGATACTATTTTAATGTCTTACTTTCTGGATATATAAGGAAGTTCTCGGTCTTTCCTCTTAAGCTTTTTATAAATTGCAACAATGTAGGAGACTCTATTTTTGTAGGCTGAAATGAGACATTTGTAAGTGATACTCTCTATGCCTGACCCCTTCAGAATTAGAAGATTCTTATGTCCATGTTTCAGGGCAATATAGTCATTTGCCTGGGATTAGTAAGAATGTGTATTCCTGGCTGCCAGGGCATTAACTGGAAACTGGTTATGCAATCAAAGCCTTGCCGGGAGTGTGGTATTAAGAATGATGCTCATTTAATCAGATAGGACCAGATGGTTTTAGAGAACTAAAGTTGCCTTTAGGGAGCCAGCACTCACTTGCAAAGCACTCTTGGGGAATATTGACTTGGCCCGGCACAGCCTGTCTTTGACAAGAACAACATTCTAAGAGCAAAAATGCTGTGTACGATACTTAATATCACTTTATAAGAATATATTTTCTATGTAATTGTCAAGATGTCTATTTTTAGAGCTAGATTCATTTCCTTGCTGATACTTCTCCTTGGTGTTGTTTACTACAAAATGACAGAGGCAAATAATATCATTTCCATAAATCATTAAGTGTCTGTCTTCCCAAAGGACACTTGAAGGACTCTCTCCGTGTGCGCATGCATAAACGCCTATAAATCCAAGCAATGCTGACACCACATTCTAGCACAGTCTATGCTGCTAATGAGTGGGGTATCTGTAAACCCTGTGGGCCTCAAGTACCTCCTCCCATAGGAGAAGAATCTGGACTGGATGGACTCTTAGCTCTCACTAGCCTGGGTTTTATGATGCCATGGCCATCCCTTTATTCTACTTAGTTAAAGAGAATCTCATGCAATATGATAGTACTTAAGCCCAAATCAAGGCAGGGCTTAAAAATTGAGATTTGATGTTTTTTAAATGGGACAAGATAAAACATAGCAGAGGCTGAAATAGGTTTACATACGTTAGTATAAATATATCTCAAAGCATAAATGTTTTTAAAGAGCCAGCTATAGAATATTCTAAAAATGGTAATACCAATTAGGCGTTAAAAATACAAAACAACATATGTGCTATTTATGCAGATAAATATACAGTTTTTATATATAGTTTTTTTTAAAATATTTTTTTATTTATTTCTAGGAGAGAAAGAGACAGCATGAGCAGGGGAGGGTCATAGAGAGAGGGAGTCACAGACTGAAACAGGCTCCAGGCTCCGAGCTGGCAGTCAGCACAGAGCCCGACGCGGGGCTCGAACCTACGAACCGCGATATCATGACCTAAGTAAAGTCGGACGCTTAACCGACTAAGCCACCCAGGCGCCCCTGTTGTTTTTTTTTTTAACTCATCATGCTTGTGGTCTCCAGGGAAGGAAGGAAGCAAAGTGATCTTATAGTTTCTCTATAATGAGTTTTTTAACTAAAGCAAATATGGCATCACATTCATTTTGAAGAAGCATGTACATGAATATTTAAATGAGTCCCAAACAGATGGTGCATCTCAAGCAAGGAACTTTTTAAAAAAATTTTTTTAATGTTTTTTTTTTCTTAAATAATTTATTGTCAAGTTGGTAAAACTTGAGACAGTGTGGGTAGGGGAGGGGCAGAGAGAGAGGGGGACACAGAATCTGAAGCAGGTTCCAGGCTCCGAGCTGTCAGCACTAGCCAGACACAGGGCTCAAACTCATGAACCGTGAGATCATGACCTGAGCTGAAGTCAGCGCTTAACTGACTGAGCCACCGAGGTGCCCCTTCAATCAAAGAACTTTTTAAAAATGAAGATCCTTGGGCCTCTCCCCAATAATTCAGGGTCAGTGGGTCTGAAGTAGACCTCACGTATCTGAATTTTTAAACATATGCACGTGATTCTCTTGCATAGCAGCCGGTAATAAAAAATAGCACTATTTATTTTAAAAAAAATTTTTTTAATGTTTTTTTATTTATTTTTAGGAGAGAGAGAGAGACAGCGTGAGCAGGGGAGGGTCAGAGAGAGAGGGAGTCACAGACTGAAACAGGCTCCAGGCTCTGAGCTGCCAGTCAGCACAGAGCCCAACGCGGGGCCCGAACCCACGAACCGCGAGATCATGACCTAAGCGAAAGTCGGACGCTTAACCAACTAAGCCACCCAGACGCCCCAAAATAGCACTATTTAAAATAAAATTAAACAAAAGGCACAAAAATGGTCATAAAAGCATTTCTCATAATAGCCCAAAAATGAAAACAACTCGAGTATCCATCAACTGGTGAATGGATAAATGTGGTCTATCCACACAATAAAACATTATCTGCATAAAAAGCAAAGAAGTCCTGATATATACCAGAAAATGGATGAACCTTGATAACGTTATGCTAAGTTAAAGAAGCCAGGCACAAAGGATAAAATGTGTGATTCCATTTATACAAAAGGCCCAGAAGAGGAAAGTCTACATAGAAAAAAGTATATTCGTGGTTTTTATTGCTGAGAGAATGGATAGTTTGGGAGGGCGGGGGGTTGTAACAGCTAGTGGGGCCTGGGGTTTTGGGGGAGTGACTGATGAAAATGTTCTGGAAGTAGATCATGATGATGGCTGCACAACTCTGTGAATACACTAGAAAGCCGTTAATTGCATACTTTCAGTGGGGGAATCGTGTAGTGTATGAATTACATCTCAATACAGTGGTTTTAAAAAGACAATCAAGGGGCGCCTGGGTGGCTTAGTCGATTAAGCGTCCAACTTTCACTTAGGTCATGATCTCGCGGTTCGTGGGTTCGAGCCCCGCGTCAGGCTCTGTGCTGACTGGCAGCTCAGAGCCTGGAGCCTGTTTCAGTCTGTGGCTTCCTCTCTCTCTGACCCTCCCCTGCTCACGCTGTCTCTCTCTCTCTCTCCCCCCTAGAAATAAAGAAAAAAAAATTAAAAAAAAAAAATCAAAAATTACACCTTTAATTTCACTATACAACTGAAATAAATTAGATAGAATTAACTGACATATGTAAAGAACTTAATAGAAGAATAGAGGATGATACTTATTTTATGAGAAGATGGGGGTCATTGAAAATGACAGGCAGTTTCTAGCTATTCACGAGAAATTAAATGCAGGTATTTGCCTTGGCTTCTTCCTGGAACCCCACTGACATGACTTTTGGGGGCGCCTCTGTGGCTCAATATGTTAGCATCTAACTCTGGATTTCAGCTCAGGTCTGCAATGAGTGTGGAGTCTGCTCAGTGCTCTTTCTCTCCCTCTGCCCCTCCCCCACTTGTGCTCTCTCACTCTCTCTCTCAAAATAAATAAACATTTTTTAAAAAAAAGACATGTTCTTTTAAAGGATAAACTTACAAGGACAAAAAGAACAAATAAAAGGCTACTGTGTTAAAAACAAACCAACAAACAACAGTCCACAAATTCTGAAGGCAGAAAAGGAAATGTCTGAGTAATAACTGACTTAACCGGAAAAAAATCTAAGACATCACTTCATATACAAAGCGATGTGGGGAAGTGAGAAGCAGATTCAGATTCCTTCCTCATCCCTGGATGGCAGGGAACTGCCCGCTCCTAGATGGACAGGATTAGTCTCTGCACAAGTTGAACCAGAGGGCAGAAGGACTCTGGCCTCTTGGTCATGAGGGCAGCTGAGGTGGGGACCCAGACCCAGGACAGGGGATCCATCTGAGAAGTCCGTATCTTAAACAAGAAGACATTCCTATCCCCTTCCCAATCTGCATCCAGAACCCTGGCAACCAGAATTGCTCTCCACTTAAGTCATCATCTCCATTATCACCTCCACAACCGCCACCGCCATCATCACCACCATCATCATCATGGCTACCGCCTTCACCTCCACCTTCACCTCCGCCACCACCACCACCTTCACCTTCATCACCACCACTTTCACCTCCACCACCACCTCTACCATCATCACCACCACCTCCACCACCACCCTCACCTCCACTTTCACCTCCACCACCTCCACCTTCACCTCCACCATCACCTCCACCACCACCTCTACCATCATCACCACCACCTCCACCACCTTCACCTCCACCTTCACCTCTGCCACCACCATCACCTCCACCTTCACCNACCACCTTCACCTCCACCTTCACCTCTGCCACCACCATCACCTCCACCTTCACCTCCACCACCACCTCTACCATCATCACCACCACCTCCACCACCACCTTCACCTCTGCCACCACCATCACCTCCACCATCACCTCCACCTTCACCTCCACCATCATCTCCACCACCACTTCCACCACCACCTTCACCTCCACTTTCACCTCCACCACCACCACCTTCACCTCCACCATCACCTCCACCTTCACCTCCACCACCTCCACCATCATCTCCACCACCACCTCCACCATCATCTCCATCACCTCCATCACCACCTCCACCATCATCTCCACCACCACCTCCACCATCACCTCCACCTTCACCTCCACCTCCACCATCATCTCCACCACCTCCATCACCACCTCCACCACCATCACCTCCACCACCATCTCCACCACCTTCACCCCCACCATCACCTCCGCCACTATCTTCACCTCCACCATCACCACCATCATGAATCACATCTCAGTACAGTGTTTTTAAAAAGACAACCAAAAATTAAACATTTAATTTCATTATATAACTGAGAAATAAATTAGAATCAACTGACATATGGAAAAAGCACTTAATCGAAGAATAGAGGATGATACTTTATGAGAAGACTTGGGTCATTGAAAATGACAGGCAGTTTCTAGTTATTCATGGGAAATTAAATGCAGATATCTGCATCATCTCCACCCCACCATCATCCCCACCAGCACCACCACATCTACCACCCCCACCACCTCCACCATTACCAACATCGCCACCTCTATCACCATCAGCACCATCACCACCTTCACTATCACCTCCACATCCACCACCATCACTTCCACCACTATCCCCTCCACACCCACTAACACCATCACCACCACCACCATCCCCTCCACATCCACCACCACCATCACCTCCACTATCCCCACTACCACCTGAAGAAATGGAAAATTCCTCCCTGGGGAAGATCACCTAAACCAACAGAAAAAGCCCAAGTCCAAGATCCCTAACAGAAAGCCATTAAGTCCTCTCGAAATCATCCCATGGTAAAGTCTACCACACAGAGAGTCATGATCATGATCATCGCTTTTTAGCACCTTAATCTTAAATACAATCAAGGGTCCCCAGACATCTGAGAAAAACATCTTACATAAAAACAAAAAGGAAACCAGAGAAAGGGGACACTTAGAGAAACAGAGAATGCAGACAGTTGAAGAAAATGTGTGAAAAGAAAAACCATATTTAATAAACTCAGAGTTCAGAAAAATCATGAACCTGTACAACAACAGGAAGCTATTTAAGAAGGGAGTAGCCGAAGAAAACAAAAAGAAAAATAAGTTTGAGACATAAAGCATGATCTTCGATCCCCCATAAAATATGATCCTCGATAGGGGAAAAAATAGACCGTGGTATAAAAAGTGGAAGAAATGTCCCAGAAAGGAGAGAAAGACAAAAACACAGAAGAGATTAGAAAATTGGAGGGTTAGTGGGCGCCTGGGGGGCTCAGTCGGCTGGGCGTCCGACTTCGGCTCAGGTCACCATCTCGTGGTTCGTGAGTTCAAGCCTCATGTCGGGCTCTGTGCTGACAGCTCGGAGCCTGGAGCTGCTTCAGATTCTGTGTCTCCCTCTCTCTCTGACCCTCCCCTGCTCACGCTCTGTCTCTCTGTCTCTCTGTCTCTCTCTCTCAAAAATCAATAAACAGTTAAAAACATTCTTTTTAAACAGAAAGAAAATTGGAGAGTTAGTCCAAAGGTCCACTATGTAAATTAAGAGGAATTCTGAAAAGAATGAAGGAAAGAACATGCAAACTAACAGGAAATGAACCACCACAAAGGTAGTGTCCCCATCCTTTCCCAGAAGCAATGGGCACGATTTTGCAGATCCCAAGGGCCCAGCAAGCACCAACAATGAGGAAAAGACCTCTACCCAGCACCTCATCTTCAAAACATAAAGGTGGATCCTAAAGTCTCCCAGAAAGGAGAAAAACAATAGCAGGCACAAGAGAGAGACTGGCATCGGGCTTCTCAACACTGCCATCCGGACAGAACAGGGAGCCGCGCCTTCACACTTCCCAGACCCATCTGTCCAGCCTGGAACTCTGTGCCTAACAGGAAAGGGAAACCATGCAGTTGGGGGCAGGAGCATCCACGTTTTGTGGTAATCCTTGTGGCGCCTTTAGACCTTGACCATATTACACAAATATTAATTTGATCACAGTTGCTTTGTTAATATTCAAGAAACAATCTTTTCATAGAGAAACGAAAATACCCATTGGGTTACAAAGACGCCCATAAGATAGAAATTCATCATCCCGTATTTCCTCTTTGTAGTACAGTAAAATCAGAAACTAAAATTTTAAATAGAATATTTGTTAAATAAGCCACGGAATGAATGGGGATATGTCTTTTCAGTCACAGAATGGAGAGGCTTTGGAAATTTCTTTTAAAGAAAATTTTGGCAGTTGGGGCGCCTGGGCGGCTCAGTCAGTTAGGAGTCCAAGTCTTGATTTTAGCTCAAGTCACAATTTCATGGCTTGTGAGATCGAGCCCCAAGTCAGGCTCTGTGCTGACAGTGCGAAGCCTGCTTGGGATTCTCTCCCTCCCTCTGTCTCTTCCCCTCCCCTGCTCACTCTCCCTCTTTCTCAAAATAAACTTAAAAAAATAAAATAAAATAGAATCTGGTGATCCTAAAAGTAAGGAGATTAAACATGGTCATCAGTCTTAGTGTGAAGGGAGTGAGCCAGGGTGCCCAGGATGAATGTCACCAGCCCAGCACAGAGCGATTTGGTGTCACATGTCAAGCCCATAAAGATGCCGGTGCACCTCCATCTTACTAAAAGCACTACTGGAATGCATCCTAAGGAAATACTCCAAAAGAAAGACAGTATGTTTCACACCAAGAATCACTGTAAAGTCATTTATGATAAAAAACAAATGTTCAAAAATATAAGCATAGTGAAGAAAATTAGGACACACCAACTTGATCAACTATTATAAGAACTATTTAAATGACCACTGTGACTGTCAAAGCAGGAACAAGTTTATGATACAATAAGTAAGATTAACTACAAAGGAATAAAGTAAATCAATTAGGATGCACCCAAAGAACAGAGTATTTAAGTTTTAAATGATCATTACAAGGGGCGCCTGAGTGGCTCAGTTGGTTAAGCATCTGACTCTTGATTTAGGCTCAGGTCATGACCTCGTGGCAGCCGTGAGTTCGAGACCCATGTTGGGCTCTGCATTGACAGTGTGGAGCCTGCTTGGGATTCTCTCCCTCTCCCTCTCTCTCTCTGCCCTCTTCTCTCTCTGTCTCAAAATACATAAACAAACAAACAAACAAATAAATAAATAAATTTTAGGGGCGCCTGGGTGGCTCAGTCATTTAAGCATCTGACTCTAGCTCAGGTCATGATCTCATAGTTCGTGGGTTCGAGCCCCACGTTGGGCTCTGTTCTGACAGGTCGAAGCCTAGAGCCTGCTTCAGATCCTGTATCTCCCTCTCTCTCTCTGCCCCTTCCCTGCTCACGCTCTGTCTCTCTCAAAAATGAATAAATGTTGAAATAAATAAATAAATTTTTTAAAAATAAGAAGTGATCATTATGAAAAACAGCACATTACAAGAAAAGAAATGAAGAGCACATGACGCCCAGGACTGTGAACAGAGTGCGCGCTGCTCTGCTGCCCCTCTGCCCCTTGTTCACTGCGACCCCTGGGGCAGACAGGGCTCTAAGAATGTGATCTGTAAAAGGTTACTGGAAAACTCTCCTCCCAGGATAGAAAACTCTGTGCTGTTTACAAAACCACCAGCGGGTCTTCAGCTGTAAAATCTAGACTCCCCTCCACCGCCCGCCGATCTGGGGTCTGGAAAGTGGGGGCTGAGAAGTAGCAGGATTCTGTCCAGCAGGTGGCAGGAGAGAGAAGGCAAGGACACCTGCGCCCTGGGGGTTGGGGGGTGGGGGGGGGGTTTGGTGGGGGAGCAGAGCAGCAGGGCTCATGGTTCAGGGACAGGAATGAGCCGGCGCTTGTAGGGACAACGCTGCTGCCGTCCTCTCCCGTCCCTGGGACACTCCCCAGAGATGACTGACCACGTGTCACCCCGCCTTCTTACCACCAGCTCTCCTTCGACCCCTCCAGCCTGGCTCCTGTCTTCACCCCTCCTCAGAAGCCACTTCTGACACGGCCACCAAGGACCTCTGTGTCATCTAGGACAACGGTCACTTTTTTGTCCTCACCGGACTCAGTCTCTCGGAAGCAGCAGACCCTCCAGTGTGAAAAATGTTCCTCCTTGGCTACCTTAACACCACACGCTCCTGGTCTCCTCCTGCCTCAAAGAGGGTCCCCCTTTGCCCCCTCAACTGGCCTCTGCTCAGCCTCTATGCAGCTCTAAGCTCGGGGCCCCTCCGAGCCCAGCATCCTCACTACTGACCCCCCCCACTTTAGCTCCATCCACGTTAGCTGGATTCCATGGGCCTCTTCCCCCAGAGCTCAACGAGACAAAGCTCAGTCTGCAACCATCTACCTCACTTCTTCATCTGGATGTCTCGTTCAAACTTAACCCCCCTGCAGAGATGGTGCCTCCGCTGAAGTGGGTGTCTACACTCAATGGCTAGAAGCAACCATTCATTCCATCCCCACCCCCACATTCAATCCATCAGCAAGATTACCAGGTCTTCCTCCAAAACAGGCCCCCAAATCTCCACTTCTGTATCGTTCTATCCCGCCACCCTGGTCTAAGCCGCCATGACACCTCATCCGTTACCAAGAAAGTTTGTACCCTTTTAGTCCATTCACCCCATAGTAGCCAAAATGAGTTTTCAAGAAGGAGATGAGATTACTTCTCCACTTAAACCTCTTACATCATCCCCACTGCATCTGAGAGAGAACCTAGAACATCGCTGTGCCCCATGGGCCACCCACCCGAAGCTCCCACCTCCTGTGGTACCCCCACCCCTCATTCTGGCAATGGCGGGCTCATGGCAGCTCTTAGAACTTTCTAAGCTCTTTCCTGCCTCAGGGACTTTGCACTTGCTCTTCCCTTTGCTTGAAACAGCCTTCCCTCTACCCTTCCTTCCCATCTTCAGACATAAGTGACCTTAGTGTCCCCACCAAGAAATATACCTTAACACCAAGGTGCCATGTCTTAAACATAATAACTAAGCTAACATGACCAAATTAACAAACTCCTATACCAAATAAAACTCTCATGCCAAACTCCTACACCAAGTAAAAAAGATTACATTGCATGTAATAGCCTTTTTAAAATTGTTGATAGGGTGTATGAAATGTATTACATTTAAGTTGCCCCAGGCCACAAAGGTATTTCACTAAACGGGAAGATTTTCTTCCTCCTATAAACCCACTAACCAACTGGGAAACCTACATGTTACGTTTGGATAAGGTACTGGTACTCGAGCTGAGCACTGAGGTCCCAAATGCTATCACCTGAAGAATGCTGACGTATGAGAGACAGCATAGCCACACGCCTCTGAGACCAACCTGTCTCTCTAAGGTAGCACTTTGAGTGGTTTCTCCTACAGTGAGAATTAATTTGGACTCAGTTGTCACAAGTCATTTCTGAAATGAAGCTGAGTACAAACAACCAAGTCAAAAAATACATGAATTAAACAAATGTGTACTTGTATCTGTGGAGAGTCATGGGTGAGATCTTGGGAGAAGTAAGGATGCAGTGACTGGTGGAGAGACTGAAGCCACATGATCTCCAGGAGACAAATTCCTAATATTAGCCTCATTAGCATAAATCTGCATTGAATTGAAATAATTTTAATTGATGCTTTTAATTTTAATTAGTTTTAATTTTAATTAATAATTGATTTTAATTTTAACTCATTTTAATTGATGTTAATTTTAATTCACTTTAATTTTCATAATTTTATGTCTGTATTTAATTGAAAGTAATCAAAGATGAGACAACACCAGAAGAAAAAAAACCTGTCGAGACTGTGACTAGATCTTACTTTCCCCCTTTATCAGACTAAAAAAGCAAAATTCAACTCATTTTAAAAAGAAAGAATTAAAATAGGGTGATGCAATATTATAAAATTAACTACAATAAGTTACACGAGAAGTCACTTCATTACAAGATAGCTTCGTAAACACAATCTGGGAACTCAAATTTGTACGTATTTATTTAGTGTATTTAAGATGACTGAATGCAGTATTTCTTTATTTCAGTGTTGTAAAACTTACAACGAGTTATAAAATATAGAAAAATACAGCAAAAATATGAAAAGCATAGATTTGGAACATGCGTTAGTAAAAACCAAACCTTGCATTATCTCTATGCATAAGACTTCATCAGGATAAGGAATATATTAAAAGTCATGTTAACTTAAAGATCATTATTTGAGGGGCACCTGAGGGGGTCAGTATGTTAAGCATCAGACTTCAGCTCAGGTCATGATTTACCTGTTAGTGAGTTCAAGCCCCACATTAGGCTCTGTGCTGACAGCTCAGAGCCTGGAGCCTGCTTCAGATTCTGTGTCTCCCCCTCTCTGTACCCCTTCCCCACTCACACTCTGTCTCTCTCAAAAATAAAAAAACATAAAAAATTATTTTTAAAAGATCATTATTTATTAAACAGTCTTGGATGCTGATTTTTATCTGCATTTATGATGACTTGGGCCTCAATGGGGTGTTCAAGCTTACCTTTGACCCAGGAGGGGGAGCCAAGCCAAGAAATGAATAAATAATATTTTCTTCTTTGGCAGAGAAGAAAGAGTCAAAATCCTTGAAGAAAAAAAAAATGTTTAAACTCATTGGGCACTTGAGAGCCAGAATATTTTCCTAAGTTGATCTTTTCTATTAATCATTAAGTTAGAAGCTACACAAAAGGCTATCCCAGTTCGTTTTGTCAAAGATGACTAGCCCCCAAAGGTAAGAATCTCTGACTGTGAACTTTACATTTGTTTTTCTCATTTCACTGTGCAGAATACAGAACAGTGAGAACTCACACACAAACACACACACACAGACACACAGACACACACACACACACACACACCTGGTGGTGCTCTGAAATTGCTGATAAGACAGATATACAGAGTGAGGGGTTCTCCGAAAGTTTCACATCTCTAGCTGGTTTCCTTGCAATCTGGCCCCGTGGATTTGACCCTGACCAGTGGGGACGAAGACGACACAGGATTTCTCCAGTGTTGCTATAGCAGCTTCTACCGGACCACCCCTATCTCAGACCTTCAGATACCAGCAGCCAGAAGGCTACTGAGGGCTTACCGCATTGCTTGTTTTGGCAAAGTGGGAGAAACTACAGAATGAGGTGAGTCCTGGTAGATGACTGAAATCTGAAGCTCAGCTAAGTCCCCCGCCACCCCGCCACCCAGCAGGTGGGCTCAGCCCTACCAGTAATGCGGCTGTCCAAAGCTTGGAAGAATTTCATTTCATATCATTAATATGTTTGTTTGTTTATTTATTTATTTATTTATTTATTTTGGAGAGAGAGTAAGCGAGTGCCCAAGTGGGGAAGGGGCAGAGAGAGAGAGAGAACCGAAGCAGGCTCCAGGCTCTGAGCTGTCAGCACAGAGCCTGACGCCGGGCTCAAACCCACGAACCATGAGATCATGACCTGAGCCAAAGTTGGACACCTAACTGACTGAGCCCCCCGGGTGCTCCTCATTTCATACAATTAAAACATAAAAGATATTCCCTGGACTACTTCCCCAGACCGCTGATCTCTGTCAGCAGGGCAGGGATGCAGCCTCTTTGCACACTGAGGGTGGTGTGTCTGGCCCAGCTTGAACACACGGCACTCAGGGGAAGGGGGAAGACCTTCCCCATGAAAGAAAATTAGATAGATAATTAGATTGATGAGTGGCTTCTTGATAGCAACTCAGAAGTCAGAAGAAAGTAAAATAATAATTTCAGTGTGTTTAGAAAAAATAACCATCAACCCAGAATTTTAGACCTGGTGAAACTATATTTTTTAGACATGAAGTAAAAGAGACATTAGTCTTTTTTTTTTTAAGGGAAGAGACCACAAGCGGGGAATAGGGGCAGAGAGGAGAGAGAGAGAATCTTAAGTAGGCTCCACGCTCAGCACAGAGCCCGACACGGGGCTTGATCCCACAACCCTGGGATCATGACCTGAGCTGAAGAAAAGAGTCAGATGCTCAACCGATTAAGCCACCCAGGTGCCCCCGAAAAAATGTTCTTTTTACCTCAAAATTTAGTGAACTTAGCACCAAGAGAGACTCACTTATTAGAAATGCCTACATTGTGGGGTGGGATGAAGGCCAACAAACTAAGGTGCTAAAACAACAAAACACAGGGCACCTGGGTGGCTCAGTCAGTTAAGCGTTCAACTCTAGATTTCAGTCACGATGTCACAGTTCATGAGAATGAGCCCCAAATCAGGCTCTGTGCTGACACTACGGAGCCTGCTTGGGATTCTCTCTCTCTGCCTCTCTCTCTGCCCCTCCCACGCATACACTCTCTCCCTCCAAATAAATAAGTAAACTTAAAAAAAAAAACCTCATGTAAGTAAGGAAACAGTGAGTGAGGAGTTAACGTCTCTTTTGATATCTGGTGCATGCGTAGTTTTTTGTTTTGTTTTGTTATTTTATTTTTAAAATTTATTTTGAAAGAGTGAGAGTGAGAGAGCAGGGGAGGGGGAGAGAGACGGGGAGAGAAAGTCGCAGCCAGGCTTCATGCTGTCAGCACAGAGCCCGACTGTGGGCTTGAACCCACAGACCATGAGATCATGACCTGAGCCAAAACCAAGAATCAGATGCTTATCCTACTGGGCCACCCAAGCCCCCCTGGTGCCCACATGGTTGAACATTTTATTATTCCTCTTTAAACTCTATTTTTATCACGTTATATTTCATAGTAAGCTTTTTTTTTAAGTTTATTTATTTATTTTGAGAGAGAAAGAGAGAGAGACAGCACAAGTGGGGGTTGGGGGGGAGACAGAGAGAGAGGGAGAGAGAGAAACCCAAGCAGACTCCGCACTGTCAGCAAGAAGCCAGATGTGGAGCTCGAACTCATGAGCCATGAGATCATCAATCAAGAGTCGGACACTTAACCTACTGAGCCACCTAGGCGCCCGTCATAGTAAGTTTTTAATCATGTGAAATAGCTCCTTCAGTGCCACCTGTGGTGGAGTGAGCCCTGCCCCGACCCTTGCTGGGCTGGCATCCCGCTTCCCTGCAGGCCTGAGGATGCCCGCCTGTGCCAGGGGGCCAAGGTCCCCATTGGCTGCGTTCAGGCCCCAGCAGGCACCCAGCCCGTACCTGGGCTAAGACGCGCAGCCTCCAACCCAGCACCCAGACACGTCCATGACGTCCAGCTGGTACTCCCTGGGCAGGCGGGTAAGTGGGCCTTCGCTGTGCCCGGCTCCACGTCGGATGTCTCCTTCCTCTAGCTAATGGCTGCCTGCCATGCCCTTGTGACACGCTCTTCATCTGCTCTGCACGGGGCAGCACAGGCAGGGCCATGGAGGTGCACAGAGCTGCCCTCCTCTCCCTGCCCTGGCGCGAGAAGCCACTGCTTGTCCCTCAATTCCCTCTACCATGTTAAACCTGACATAGCCTTCAGAACCATTGAGTCTCCTTTTAAAATCCGAATCTCCAGGGGTGCCCGACTTAGTCGGTTGAGCGTCCAACTTTGGCTCAAGTCACGATCTCACGGTTCATGGGGTCGAGCCCCACGTCGGGCTCTGTGCTGACAGCTCAGAGCCTGGAGCTGCTTCGGATCCTATGTCTCCCTCTCTCTCTCTGCTCCTCCCCTGCTCGTGCTCTGTCTCTCTCTGTCTCTCAAAAATAAATGTGGGGTGCCTCAGTGGCTCAGTCGGTTAAGCGTCCCACTTCAGCTCAAGTCATGATCTCGCGGTCTGTGGATTGGAGCCCCGCGTCAGGCTGTGTGCTGACAGCTCAGAGCCTGGAGCCTGCTTCAGATTCTGTGTCTCCCTCTCTCTCTCTGACACTCCCCTCCTCACACTGTCTTTCTCTCTCTCTCTCTCAGAAATAAATAAAAAACATTTAAAAATTTTTAAATTAATAAATGTTAAAAAAAGTTTTTTTAATCTGAACCTACAATACAAATAATCATTTTTAGCTACTTTCGGGAAACAAAGCCCTCTGCGTCATCAGTGCACTTTTCTTAAGAGTGTCGACAGACTAGGGGTGCCTGGGTAGCTCAGTCGGTCAAGCGTCCGACTTTGGCTCAGGTCATGATCTTATGGTTCATGAGTTTGAGCCCCACGACAGGCTCTATGTTGACAGCGCAGAGCGTGGAACCTGCTTCAGATTCCGTGTCTCCCTCTCTGCCCCTCCCCTGCTCACCTTCTGTCTCTCCCCCCCCCCCCAAAAATAAGTAAACGTAAAAAAAAAACACATAAACAAAGAGTGTCCGCAGACAGCAGGAAAGCAAATTTGGCAAAGCTGCTCATAAGACAACCTACTAATACCTCTCTGAAGGCAGAACTGGAAAGAATTAACATTAATAGCTAAAGATAAAATAATATGTGGGCTCATCTCATTAGATCCATACTTGTAACAGGAAAACATTACAAAATAATATTCAAAATGTTCCAATATTACAAAATAATATTTCTTCTTTAAAAGTAGAAGTCATTTTCTTAGTAAAAAGGAAAACTTTTCTTTCCCTACCCCCACAACTAAGATGAAAAGAAATTGCTAGATCACAGCAAAACAGGGTAAGAAATGCCTTCGGAGTTTTCTTTTTACATAATAAAACCTAACTACAGAATGTTTACCCCAACATAGGTTGAAAGCTACATACTTCAACACTGTCTCTACTGTAAGTAGCCTTAATTTAAAAGAAAATAAGCAAAAGTATATTTAAAATATGACTTTCATTGGAAAAGTACTAAAGGAAAAAATGAAATTATTCTTTTGATAATTTCAGGGAGCAGAGGGCTTTTCTAAGCAAGACTCAGGGTCAGGAACCATAAAGAAAAAAGATTAATGAATCTTTCTACATAAAAAAAATGTCAAGTTCTGCATTCCAAAAAACATCACTTTAAAGAGTCAAAAGACAAAAAATGTGGGAAAAGAATTTGCAACATCTAAGGCAGGAAAAGGCCTACTTTCCTTCATAAATAAAGACTTGTACCAAACAATAAATATTACCTGTGACCCAAAAGAAAAACAGTAAGGCACAGAAAAACACAGATAGCTCATAAACATAGGAAAAGGAGTTCAGCCTTACTCATACAGACAGAAATCCAAGTCAAAGCAGTGAGAATATATTTTCCATCTATTAGATTGGCAAAGATTCAGAAGTTTGCATATGCAGTATGGTCAAGATCACAGGGAACTAGTCACCCTCAGACTAGGTGGGGGGAAACCGAAGTTGGCACAGGGAAGCACCGGGCCATTTGCCAATGCCTACTGAAAATACAAAGTGCACACTTGCTTTAACTCAACACATCTAGGAATTTATCTCTACACACATATATCCATACTGCGTATAAGGTTCTGCATGTATAAAAGATTTTTGGGGGGTACCTGGGTGGTTCAGTAAGTTAGGCGTCTGACTGATTTCGGCTCAGGTTCTGATCTCACGGTTCACAGGTTCAAGCGCTCTTGTGCTGGTGGTATGGAACCTGCTTGGGATTCTCTCTCCCCCTCTCTCTCTCTCTGCCCCTCCCCTCTGCTCGCTCACTCTCCCTCTCTCTCAGAATAAATAAATAAACATTAAAAAAAAGAGCCCCAAGTCTTAGAAATACGGGTCGGGGTACAGGGATGTCAGGCGGCGGGGAGGGGCAGGGAAGGCAGGAGAGGAGGCGGAGGGAGGGCCCTTCCTCACACAGGAAATCCGTTCCACATCCTGAGAAGCCCCAGCTTAAACCCACAGGAGGCTTGGGCTGGACCATACGTTCTCTTAAATAAGTGCTTGCCACATTCATACCGTTTGACAACACCCCCCCACCCCCCACCCAGGACTGAGCTAAGCCTCTGAGGAATGCTAACACGGCCACGTAAATCCACACAGCCCTGTTCAGGGTGGAATCCTCTTCCGGACAAATCCCTGTCCACCCAGAACCTGCGAAAGTGACCTTACTCGGAAACAGGATAGTCACAGATGTAATCAGTTACGGTGAGGCCATACTGGAGTGGCATGAGCCCTATTCCAATGACTGCTGTCCTTACAACAAGCCGAGTGAAGACGGGGAGACAAGAAGAACACAAGGAGAGATGCAGACGGAGACTGGAGAGAGTATCTGCGAGCCAGGGCGCACCGAGGGTTGCTGGCAAGCACCAGAAGCTACGAGAAAGGCATGGAATGGATTCTCCCTCATAGCCTTCAGGAGAAACCAACGCTACTGATGCCTTGCCTTCGGACCTCTGGCTTTCAGAGCTGTGCGAGAGTGCATTTCTGTTATTTTAAAGCACAGAACTAGTCAGCTTGGGTGGCCTAATAAAACGCCACAGACTGAAGGGCTTAAGTGACAGAAATGTCTGCCTCACAGCTCTGGGGGCTGGACGCCAGTACGGTTGGGTTTTGGCGAGGACTCTCTTCCTGGCTTGCAGACAGCCGCCTCTGGCCGTGTGCTCACATGGTGGAGAGAGAGGGATCTCTCCCTCTCTTCCTCTTCCTCTAGGGACATTAACTGCGTCATGAAGACCCCCCCTTCCTGTGTGACCTCATCTGAGCTGATACTTCCCAAGGGCCCCATCTCCAAATACCCTCAGCATGGAGGTTAGGGCTTCAACCTATGAATCTGGGGAGGGCACAGACAGCCCACAGCAGCCACCATGTTTGTGGTGCTGTGTTACATCAGCCTTAGGGAACGAATACAAACTTCCAATAACCAAACATCAGAGGCAGGCCTCCAGAGCTTTTCTGTGGATGGACACCTACTAAAAAACCGTCTGGCTTTGGGGGTCATACGGAGTCCGTTGCAACTACCCAGCTCTCCCATTATGCAAAATCAGCCACGGGTGATGGGTCATTGAATTAAGGTGGATGAGTTCCAAGAACACTGTATTTACTAAAACGGGCAGCTACCGGCTTTGGCCTCTGGTCTTTAATTGGACCATGCCTGCTTTAGACCAGAAAAATAGAGACGAACTCATCTAAAGAACCAGCCGCTCTGTGTGCAAGAAGAGGCGAGTTAAGATTCCCACAGGTGGCTCTAGTCTTCAGGAGCAAATCAACACTGTGTTCCCTCTACCGTCCGGAGCCCTGATGGCTGTATCTGACAAATGGCCTTAGAAGGCTCAGATGATACTCAGATAGCTTCTGGGTCTCGTGTTCTGAAGTCCTTTGAGTGTTTAAATGTTTCTTTTCAACAACCTGACTTACTAAGCAGAACTGTAAACTCGGGGGAAAAAGTGATTTTCTGGTGAAGTGAACTGCTAAATGTATAAAATAAAATTGTTGTTGTAATCTAAGTGTCCAGGACAGTGTTTAAGCTATCTAGATACATTTAAACAAGTTTAAGGTATCTATATGAAGACCTGACTTCTGAAAATCATTTTTTTTTTTTAGAGAGCGCAAGCAGGGGAGGGGGAGAGGGAGAGGGAGAGAGAATCCCAAGAAGGCTCCATGCTCAGTGCTGAGCCTGACATGGGGCTCAATTTTACCACCGTGAGATCATGATGAGCCCAAATCAAGAGTCGGACGTTTAACTGACTAAGCCACCCAGGTGTCCCTGCAAATCATTTTTATAAAAGTGAAAGAAAGCTGGGGTGCCTGAGTGGCTCAGTTAAGCGTCTGACTTCAGCTCAGGACATGATCTCTCAATTTGTGAGTTCCAGCCCCACATTGGGCTCTGTGCTGACAGCTTGGAGCCTGGAGCCTGCTTCGGATTCTGTGTCTCCCTCTCTCTCTGCCCTTCTCATACTCATGTGGTTGTGTCTCACACTCTCTCTCAAAAATAAACATTAAAAAAAAAAATTTTTTAAGTGAAAGCCTATCTCTGTCTGGCTGGGTTCATGGATCGGTACCTTGCAAAACTGATCAAAATTCCTTTCCAACTGGGACACCTGGATGGCTCAGTCACTTTAATGTCTGACTCTTGATTTATGCTCACATCATGATCCCAGTGTTGTGAGATCAAGCCCCAAGTCACACCCCACACTGAGCATGGAGCCTGAGTGGGAGTCTCTCTCTCCGTCTGCCCCTCCTCCCCCCACTGCTCATGTGCATGCATGCACATGTGCTCGCTCTCTTGCTCTAAAATTTAAAAAATAAGTAAAAAAAGAATCCCTTTCCAACTAAATGCATACTTTATTTGAACAAGTGAACTCAACTCTACAAAACAAAATAAAGAACCTAAAATAATCTGAGGAACTTCCACGTCCTTGTTTCTCTCCTTTTGTAAATCTTACGCATTGATGACTCACAATGGGTCCACCGTCCTAGTACTGGGAGAAATAGATCATGTCCTGAAACTGTCAACAAGTTCAAATTCTGCCTCCAAATTACTCTGCTTTAAACAATTTCTGGTAAACACACACACAAGAGAATTTTCCAGGAAATCTAATACTCACCCCACAATACTGCTCTTCATTGAAGATCTGGGGGGGCAAAGGGATCCCGTTTTGAGGTTTCTTCTCTCCAGGAACATTCTCCCTCATCCACTTCCTATTTTCTTCATCTCCAGCGATGTCTAATTCCTTGAAGTCAATCTTATTAGCTTCCAAAAAGCCCACTACTTCTTGCTGCTTTTTCCTAATCTGTGTCAAGAGTAGAGAAAGATTACTATTAGACTGGCTTTATTTTGTAATGTCTTGCTTAGATTTACAGAAATTAAATCCTTTCTCCTACTATACTATGCAACACAAATAATCTTGCTATTATTTAAATGAGGTAAACAATGAAATCACACCTCTTCATTAGAAAGGATCAACAGAGTGATTATTTAAAGTCTAAAATTTTAATCTTACCAATGTTCCAACTGTGGTATAATCAACCTAATATAGAGATGCCTTCATCCTAGGTTTTAGTTGACGTCTTTGACTTGCTTTTAATTCTCTGCTAAGCTTTCATGCCAAAAAATAAGAATTGGTTATGAAGGAAAAGGGGGATTGGGAGAAGAGAAAGAAAGAGAGAAAAGACAATTTGCTATGAAACTTAAATACCAAGCACACCCAACGAAAAAGCACTTCACTCACAGTTATGAAAATGGGCACAGGCATCACCTTGAACAAACGTGGCTTTAGAAAGAATACAGGAGACTGGAAAGCCCATGTGGAGATGACTGAGAGTGGGAAGAACAGAGGACAAGCCAGAAAAAGCCAGTGGCCGTCCCCCAGCTCACAAAGAGCAACACAAAGAACTCTGTTCTCTCTCGGGGTTTCTCCTTTCCACCCACGTGGAGAGCAGGGCGCCAGCCTCACCTGAGATACGACTCTTGGTGCCCTTCTCCCCCCCCCAGAGCTCTCGTCTCCCAGCCGCCATTTCTCAGGACTCTGGTCCTCTCCACAGCTCAGACCTCCGTCCCCAGAGTCAGCTACAGCCAGTTCCTCCCTTCAGAGAATTCACTCCCCAAATGCACGACACCCGCTTTCATACACAGACACTATGGCCTCACTTAAGAGCCCCTGAGAAAGAGGCCCAGACTGGTCAACTGAACAATCAACACTGATTCATCCACTCTACTCTGCAGAGGAGGACACTGCACCAAGTTCTTCCTGTGAACAGATTCATATGCTGCTTATCTGGGTGGAAAAAAATCCAAATAACTCATTTGTACTTTCTAGACAGTGAACATGCTGTAGATGATCCACAAAATAAAGCAAAATAAGTCATTTCCTAAAAATATGGCTAAAATTTTAAATAAGCGTTTTCTTTGACATGAAAATACCTAGTATCTTACTGTTTTTTTAGTAGGCGCCACACTGGGCATGGGGCCCCATGTGGGGCTTGAACTTAACCCTGAGCTCAAATCAAGAGTCAGATACTTAACCAAATGAGCCACCCAGGTGCCCCTAATATCTCAATGTTTTAAGTCCTCTGCAGAGAATATTGTCTCATACCAAAACAAGTCATTAAAAACATTTTATAAGAAAAAAAAGGGAAGCCTGGGTGGCTCAGTTGGTTGAGTGTCTGACTCTTGATTTTGGCTCAGGTCGTAATTCCAGGGTCGTGGGATTGAACACTTTGTCAGGCTCCATGCTGAGCATAGAACCACTTGGGATTCTTTCTCCCTCTCCCTTGACCACTCTCCCTTGCTTGGGCTCACTCTCTCTAAAATATAGACGTATATTTTATATGTATACATGTACACATGTATATATATACACGTGTATAGATGTATATATTTTATAGGACCCTTGTTATTCTCATGTAACTGTATACCAGTAGAGGTACAAGAATTTGAGAATCCCCAAAAAATGTTATAAAAAAGGCCTATGCCCATCCCTCTTTGGGTCAAACCCAATTCCTTCCAGAGATATGTATACAAAAATATGATTATTATTATTTTAACTAGGCTCCCTGCTAGGCAGGAGGCTTGAACAAATGACCTTGAGATCAAGACCTGAGCTGAGATCGAGTCAGAGGCCTAACCAACTGACCTACCCAGGCACTCCCCTCAAAAATTATTTTGTTCATTTTTCCCAAAATAAATAAGTCTTTCAATGACATGTGTGTAGAGTGTTTCTTTCTTAATATGAGGAAAGAGAAGGCACGTATGGATGCTTAACCCTGGACGCAAATCGCCACCAAAACCAAGTTCTATATAATCTGATTTTGGTGGTGATCTGATTTCATGTTAACTATAAATGTAACATAAATGACTATAAATAATTTGTAAATTCCTTACAATATAAAGCATATACAAAATTGTATATATGTTACGTGTGGACACTTAGGTATAAATGGTAATCACACATTTACTTTTTCATGAACATTTGTTCTACCAACATAACAAAGGTGACGTGTCTGAAAGGAGGGGACCACGAAATTGAAGGCTGCTGTTAGCTACAGTACAACACTTCATCAGCAAGACTCCGTTTGGGGCACTCGCGGACAAAAATAAAAACTAAAAGTCAAACAGAAAGGTGTGGGGCGATGGCCTTTCCCTTAGGCTCCTGGCACATGCACGCCGGCACATTCCTGAGTGTCACATCTCTCAGAAGCAAAGGAAGAGCTCGGATTTCTCCGCCCACGTGCCCTCCCCCCAGGCTGGGCCCTCGGGCCTTCTGCTGCCCTGCACAGAAACTGTGCTCCAAATGCCTTAGCTTCACCGCTCAATCTCGGAATACGACAAAAATCCCATTGGACCTGATGACAAGTTGTTGGCCTAAATTACTAGGTTGATTACTCATGTTTTCTACACGTACTCTGCAAGCTGTCCATAACGATCCGTGCCATTCTATAAATTACTTATTCCCTAAGCTATTTCCAGAGACGACTCTGCCACTTGAAGAGCAGAGAGGTCTTCATTTTAGGCAGGTTTGCTTGTGATTAAATATTCAGAAGGGGGAACATCCTTCATTCTGTCCAAAGCCCCATTCTCCTTCCTTCTCAGATACCCTCCCCGGGAGCCCGGAGCAGCCTGGCCGAGGTCCACCGCCACCTCACCAACATTATTTCCATCTCTATTAATCATGCCTCAGGACTCGAGGTGAAACACAAGAAGGGTTTCATCTTATTCCGCGATTTCTGAATAGATGCAAAGCCCTTCCCCGAGTTCTGACTTCTGCTTCTTCTGTTAGACGGTCAGAGGGATGGAGAACAAGGGAGGGGAAGACCTGCTATTATTTTTTTTTTAATGGTCTTAATGTTTATTTATTTTTGAGAGAGAGATACACACACAGAATCCAAAGCAGGCTCCAGGCTCTGAGCTGTCAGCACAGAGCCCAACGTGGGGCTCAAACCCACGAACAGTAAGATCATGACCTGAGCCGAAGTCAGACACTTAACCCACTGAGCCACCCAGGCGCCCCTGTTATTTCTTGCCAAACAACTGCATGTGCAGGAACTTAACAGATGGTTGGGTGCATGATATTGCCTTAAGGGCTATTTCTCAGCCCCTAACCTCCCAAAACAGAGAAGAAAAATGAAATCTGCACCCTGAGTGGGGGGCGGGGGGCCTCTCCCCTCCAGTCCTCCCTCCCGGTGGATATCTATTCATGCAGCCCCACCGGACCCTCGCAGGCAGAGTGCTCACTCCTCTTTACCTGGCCTTCCGAGCTGACACCCCCCCCCGCCCGTGACATCAGCTCCCAGAAGGCACCCGGGGGGCGGTGCAGGCAAGGCACCCAGTGGTTCCCACCAGACACCCGCCCCTCCCCACCTCCTGCCCTTCTCCTCCCTCCACGGCACCGTGGCCAGCGCTGGCCCCACAGGCGGCAGCATCTTTCTAGGTAGCCCCTCCAGAGGACCCGGGGGTCCCTGGGGTCTGGGTCATTTGGAGCCTTTGGGACTTCAGCATCAGCAGAGGCTCAGAGATCTCTGCTTTCCCATCCCGTTACATTCACTCATAAGAAAGTGCTGTGCTGACAGCTCAGAGCCTGGAGCTGCTTCCGATTCTGTGTCTCCCTCTCTCTCTGCCCCTCCCCTGCTCATGTCCTGTCTCTCTCTCTCTCTCAAAAATAAATAAACTTAAAAAAAAAGTGTCATTTTCCTGAAGTCACCGGCCACCGCTGGTTACTATAATTACTCTAATGTGTCAGAGTGATCGCTGAGCCACTAGTGTGGCACTTCCCTTTTATTGTCTTGTACAGTGAGGAGCTTTTCCAACCGAGGGCATTGCACTTAGTGAAATGCGCGCTGCATGTGAGTGGAGGCGACCTGCACCTCCCTCCTGGCTCAGAAGCCTGCTGTCCATCTCTGAGGAGATCCCATCTTTAACTGCCTCGCCTGCAAAACGGGTAAAGCGCCAGGCTCTAGTGAGAACCAGGGAACACGGTGTGTGGACAAGCATTTTGCACAAGGTGAGAGGCTGCGTGGTCAGGCACCCACACTGTTACCTCACTGACCCATCCCCATTACCAGGCCAGGTAAAGTACTCCGATCACCGTTTTTAAAAAAAATTTTTTTTAAGTTTATTTATTTTTGAGAGAGACAGAGAGAACAACCAGGGGAGGGGCAGATAGAGATGGAGAGAGAGACTCCCAAGCAGGCTCTGCACTGTCAGCACGGAGCCCAATGTGGGGCTCAAACTCACAAACTGTGAGATCAGAACCTGAGCTGAAACCAAAAGTCAGATGCTTAACTGACTGAGCCACCCAGGCGGCCCTCTGATCACCATTTTAAAATTACAATGCTGAGGCACTGGTGAATTAAGGAGTTTTCCAAGATTTATGCCCAGATCCATCTCATTAAAGAGCCAAGATTTCCCCCACTATATTTACACTCAATCAAGGCTGGAGAAAGGATCGAGAAACACAGGAGCCACCATTAGGGTCTGTCCTTAAGATCAAGGTTCCAGGGGTGCCTGGGTGGCTCAGTTGGTTGAGCGTCTGACTTTGGCTCAGGTCATGAACTCACGGTTCACCAGTTTGAGCCCCACATCGGGCTCTGTGCTGACAGCTCAGAGCCTGGAGCTGCTTCAGATTCTGTGTCTCCCTCTCTCTCTGCCCCTCCCCTGCTCATGCCCTGTCTCTCTGTGTCTCTCTCTCAATATAAATATACATTTAAAAAAATTAATGAAAAAAAATTTTTTAAAGATCAAGGTTCCAGGCGCTATGCATCTAAAAAAAATGAGGACAGTCCTCTCTCCCCTGGTCCCCTCGGCCTTCGGCACTGGCCTTCAGGAAGACACAGATCTGCTCCTGCGACCAGGGTCTCTTCACCCACAGTCCTCTGTAAAGCGCTAAAATACATGGCAGTGCTTTGTGAACAACCGTTCGGATATGTGACACACAGCTGCATATGCGGAAGCCCTCATAAAGAGATTACACTTTGCTTTTTCCTTTTTCTAAAAACAATTTTTTAATGTTTATTTATTTTTGAGAGAGAGACAGAGCACGAGTGGGGGAGGGTCAGAGAGAGAGGGAGACACAGAATCTGAAACAGACTCCAGGCTCTGAGCTGGCAGCACAGAGCCCGACGCGGGGCTCGAACCCACGGACCGTGAGCTCATGACCTGAGCCGAAGTCGGACGCTTAACCGACTGAGCCACCCAGGCGCCCCTGTTGTTTCCTTTTTCATTAATTTTGTTCATCCAACAGAAATCACATGCCCTCGTCGACTAGGTTGCAGGCAAGAATCCATTTTTAAAACTAGAGACACTGAAGAAATAAGTAGTAAAGGTTTTGCAGAACGACCACCACATACACAGCATCAGTGCTGGCAGATGCTCTGGGGTGCCCCTGCAAAGAAGCTTCTGGATAAAATCCCCCTGCCCAGGAAAAATCAGTAGCACTGATACCATGGGAGTAATCAGTTCTCATTCTTTAAGATAAGACAGAAATCATTCCACTTAAGTGGCTTGGGGCAATCCTTCTGAAACACCATCATCACAGTACTAATATTAACTAATTATAACAACTACAATAATACTGATCAATATTAACTAACATGAGCTAACAATATAATACCTAATAGCTATAATAATTAAATTAAGCAGCCATATGTAACAATTATAAAATTAATAATTGTACTACGTATTAAGCACTGACTGAGCACTCGACACCACACAGTGCACTCCATGCCTTCTTTCCTAAATCCTCAAGAGGACGCCCTGAGATGAGTCCTATTCTTATCCTCATTTTACAGATAAGGAAATTGAGGCTTAGCAAGGTGAAGTAACTTTCCCAAGGTCAAAGAGTTCCAAGCGGCCACAAAACATTTGCTCAGGGAACCAGAGGTAACGTGGCTTTTCCGAGACCCTGGAATGAACGGTGCCCTTCCAGATCTTCCAAGGCTAACTCAATCACGTACGCAAGCGTCACCACTATAAGACCTCAGATAATCCTAAGACACCCACAAGTTTGTTCACGGTCTCTGGAATGAAGCCTAAGGCACAGAACATGTAGGAAAGATCGGCAGGTCAGTGGAAAGAATAGCCCACAATGAGTGTCAGCAGCATATACTGAAAGCCCACTTAAGCCATTTTCTTCAAGAACAATCACGTTTTATCTAGTAATCCAAAACTGTGCTCTCTGAGGATCAACTCAAAGTTTCTGAGTCAACACAAAAGATTTTGCAGCTTTACATCTGGAATGTTCCCTCCCGTTTCTGTTAAAAGACATTTTCAGAGATACTGAGCGGTCGCTTATGCGCTGTGCCCAGAGGGACCTGCGGGCTCCTCTCTTGTTTTCTTCTTGCCCTCTAGAAACTGCGCGAACTTTCAGGGCTGTGGGTGGGGGCGTTCGAGAGCCAGCACTGGGGCTGTTCCCGGCCTGCGCTGGCCTAGGGTATCACCAGGGCTGAGTGAAATCCAAGCAGCAAGACGGCCCAGGAACTAGATATAAAAGGAAACAGCCCCCTTGCTGGTGTCCAACCCTCAGGACTGATAAAACAGCTTTCTCCCTTTGGCCCCCTAAATGCCCAAATTCTCATGGAAATATCAGTCTCAGACTGACAGACACCGCAGGTTCAAGCCTAAAATCAAGGCGTAAATCACTGCCAAGGACAAGCAGCTCCCTGGGTTACCCCTGTAACATCAGGCAGGTCTATCCTGCACAGAAAGAAGGCTGGAACTGGAGGGATGAGTCTGAGCGGGGAAAGTCAGCCGCACAGTGTTAGGGGGGTCGGCTTTTTGTGCCTATTTTTGGTCTGTCTGAATTCCTAGAGCGTTTAAAACTGTCGCCTTAGAGATATCTGTTCTTGTCACTGTGACATCATTTTCCTCAAATAATACTATTACACACGCCAACTTTACACTTTCGCTTTGGTCACATCACACGCGCAGGTACCGATGACCCTTGAACAACGCAGGTTTAAACTGCACGGGGTCCACCTATGGGTGGATTCTTTTTCCTATAAATACAGAAAGTCCTATAAACGCATTTCCTCTCCCTCATGATTTTCTTAATACCTTTTTCTCTTCTCCAGCTTACTTATTGTAAGGATACAGTTTATATTACGTAGAACATACAAAACATGTGTGAACCGAGTGTTTATGTTGTCAGTCAGCCTTCCGGTCAACAGGAGGCCATTAGTAAAGTTTTGGGGGGTCAAAAGTTGTACAGGGATTTTCCACTGTGCAAGTGTCCGTGCCCCTAACCCCTGCATTGTTCAAGGGTCACTTGCAATCACACCCAGGAGTCATTTTAGGAATGGGGTTTGGCACACCTTCCAAATATTATGTATTCGCAATTTTAAACCAGTCTCAAGTCCTACAGAATGAATGGCTGAAACACGCCACCAAAAAATTAATTAATCAAAAGCCTCCGATTCTATAACGTATGCGACACACCACGACACAAATCACAGGTGAAACATTCTGGCGTCACACACGCCCCCTTCGTGGAATCCCCTTGCACGCCCAGCTTGCCCTGGCTCCCTCGTGTCACACACACGCCTCCGACACGTTGAAACGGCCGCACACAGCGAAGGCGCGCAGGCTTACGCACACACTTACACACACACTCCTCCAAAAACAAAGGAAGGCCAACGCCGGGCCGGACCCGCCGCGTCCGCTCCCCGGTCTGAGTTCCTCCGAAAGCCCCAGAGGAAGAAAGCCCCCACGAGTTGCGTCAGACACCTACCGCTATGGACCCCGAAGAAGTGGCAACAAACACTTTGATAACCATTTTGACAGTCGGAAAGAGGACTCCCCCCGACACACAGCCCCGGGCGGGGACGCGGAGCTAGCCCGGCCGGCCGAGCGGGCAGCGGGCGCCAGGTGCGAGCCGGCGGCCGCCCAGCGCGCTCTGAGCCCCCGCTCCTCCCGCCGCCACTTAAGCTCTGCGCCTGCCCGGAGCGGCGCCGGCGGCGGCCTGAGCCTCCCCGCCATTGGCCCGGGAGCGGGGAGGGGCGGGGCCCTCTGCCAGGCCAATACGTGATTGGTCGATAAAAGCAGCCTCTGCCTTTGAACGCCCGACAACAGCCCCTAAAAGGCAAGGCTGCGCCGCGCACCAATCAGACGGCGGGCGGGCGGGCGGAGGGAGGCGGGCGCCGGCGGTGGCGAGGCGCGCGGCGCTGGAAGAGCCCAGAAGACGCCAGCGGCGTCCCCGGGGACGCCGGGTTCGCGAGGCGTTTGGCAAACGCACAGCGAGGGTCCCTGAGACAAACGGAGGCTTCCCGACTTTCGAGCTTTCCGGCCTGTGAAAACAGCTCGGCCAACTCTCCTCCAATAGATTCCTTGACGCGTGGCCCGTGGCCAGTTTTCTCCCTTTGCCACCTGTTCCTCCTAAAACACGGAGGCTGACAGGCCGCAGACGGGTACGGTTTCACTGACGTCCCGGACGAGGCGGGGCGACGGAGGCGGGCTGTCCGAAGGGAGGAGTTCAGCGAGCACCTTGTCTTCACTAGTGCGCAGGCGCCGCGAGACCTCAAAGTCACAGTCTCTGTCCACCTGATTTATGAAGACCATTGAAAGGTGTTAAAAGTTAGAGGACTTAGGGACGCCTGGGTGGCTTAGTCGGTTAAGCGTCTGACTTTCGCTTGGGTCATGATCTCGCGGTTCGTGGGTTCGAGCCCCGCGTCGGGCTCTGTGCTGACTGCCAGCTCAGAGCCTGGAGCCTGTTTCAGTTTGTGACTCCCTCTCTCTCTGACCCTCCCCTGCTCATGCTGTCTCTCTCTCTCTCTCTCTCTCCTAGAAATAAATAAAACATTAAAAAAAAAACCAACTTTTAAAACCGCCATGTTTATTACTGTTCCCACAGCACCACCGGCCATAAAGTAGACATCTTTCCCAACTCAGCACAACAAAAACTGCTACCACCCACCTTATAGGAATAACTCACCATCCCAGGTTGTACAGACACAGCCCACCTGTAACATTAAGAGTGGGCACTCTAACAGCACGAGAAGGAAGGGGTGGTGACGTGAAGAGGAAGCCTTGTCCCCTACCCACCCCTAAAAAACAAGATCTAAGCAGAGTCAGTGTGGAAATGCCCTCTGCCCCTATTGCCTACAGTCCAAATGCAAAAGCCGTATAGGGAAAATGTGATAAAGCTGGCTCTGCACAAATATCAAAATACATTGCAAACAAAATTTGAAAGCAATTGACAAACTGGAGGAAATATTTTTAACATATACCACAGACCACGTTTTCATATGCCAGACCTGTGTTTCACAGAACATCAAGAGTTCTACAAACATGAACATAAGTGAAAAAATGGGCACAGGGCAGGAAAAGGCAAATCACAAAGTAAGTACAAATGGTTGCTAAAAATATGAAAAAATGTCTATCCTTCCTAGCAATCAAAGACGTGAATAAAATTGAAATAAAGTGTCCACCTTAAATGGGCAAACGTTTTTTTAAAGAAATTAAATTTAAAAGATCATCCCCACGGGCGCCTGGATGACTCAGTCGGTTAAGCCACTGACTCTTGATTTCAGCTCAGGTCACAATTTCATGGTTTGTGAGTTTGAGTCCCACGTCGGACTCTGTTCTGACCCTCTCTCTCTCTTTCCCTCCCCTGCTCGCACTCTTTCTCTATCTCAAAATAAATAAACTTAAAAATAAATAAATAAACTTAAAAACAGAAAGAGATCATCCCCAATGTGGGTTAAGGATTGGAAGAGATTGCCTGGAAGGCAAATTTTCCTACACCTTCAAAAAGCCTTGGGGTGCCTGGGTGGCTCAGTCGGTTAAGCATCTGACTTTGGCTCAGGTCATGATCTCACAGTTTGTGGGTTCGAGCCCCGCGTCGGGCTCTGTGCTAACAGCTAGCTCAGAGCCTGGAGCCTGTTTCAGATTCTGTGTCTCCCTCTCTCTCTGACCCTCCCCTGCTCATGCTGTCTCTCTCTCTCAGAAATAAATAAAAACATTAAAAAAAAAAAGCCTCAAAGTGGGTATATCCTTTGATCTTCCAATTTCACATGTAAGAATTTATTCCAAGGTGTCAGGAATGACCTCTGTTAACCTTAAAACTGTCAGAGGGGCTCCTGGGTGCCTCAGTAGGGTAAGCATCTGACTTCCGCCCAGGTCATGATCTCACGGTTCCTGAGTTTGAGCCCCCACGTGGGGTTCTGTGCTGACAGCTCAGAGCCTGGAGCCTGCTTCAGGTTCTAGGTCTCCCTTTCTCTCTGCCCCTCCCCCACTAGCACTGTGTCTCTCAAAAAAATAAATAAACATTAAAATAAACTGTCCATTATTAAAACCCAGCAAATAGGTTTATTGGGGAATAAGAGAAAATTGCAACCTGGGACATTTGAACTATGGCAAAATCTTAGGCAAGTCCCAACAAATGGGACAGGAACAGTATTTTATGGAGAAGGAAGAAGTTGGAAAGGGTTCAGAAGTCCATCCAGGAAAGCAGTTCAGGGGGGATGACCCATTCTCATTGGCTGGGTGGCAGGAGTGGCCGATTTGTTGTAGGAAATGGAGTGCTCATCTCTCCCTGTTGGGACCGGAATCGATCATTGTTTCCTGCTAACACTCTTCTGCTGGAGCCTGTAATTGAGTTGAGTGGTAAGCCCCCCGCTCCCCAGCCTCAGACCTACTTTGGTGAGATTTCCCTCTAAGCTTCACACCTCAAAGATTCAATTACGCGGATACCCAACATGCCATTAATACAATGAGGGTAAGGGCAAAAGAAGAAAAAATAAATGTTCATTAGTTCTGCCTATGCATTTAAAATTCCTAGGTAATCATTAAAAATCACCTGCAATTCCATACTCTAGGTGATTTTTAATTTTTCTTCGTGCTTTGCTGTAACGTTCTGAATTCTCGACAAGAAACACACATTGTTTGGGGATCCGATTTTCTTTTTACCGTAGAAATTCATCTTTATAAAGAGAGATTAACAGGGGCGCTCTGGTCTCCGTCCACTCCCTTTCCAGACAGGGACGATGACTCCACGCCGGCCCGCCTGGGCCCACCCCTCCCCCGGGGAACCCAGCGTCTACACCCGCCTGACCGGGTCCACTCTTTGTCGCCGCCTGCGTAGCAGCCAACTTGGAGCGCTCAGCTCCAGGTCCATGCACCTCGCAGTGGACTCGGATTCTAACCACCGGTACAGGGCCGAGCGCGACCGAGACCGCGGAGGAACGGCCGGCCGGCCGCGGGACCGGCTCGCCAGCCCAGACGCGGCCAGGGCGCAGGCGGCGGCCCCGGGCGCGCACGTGGGGAGCGGGAGGCTACCTGACCCACTTCCCTACGCTCCGCTCAGCAGCGCGCACGCGCGGGGCCGTCGGGCCTCCAGTCCCAGGAGGCTTCGCGCGCGGGTTTCCAGGGCGACGCGGGGGAGCCCGGAGGCCGCGGGAGCCGCGTGGAGCAGGTAACGGCCTTGCCCGGTCCCAGCCAGGTCCTCCTCCTGCTCACGCCTCCGGGCCCTCCGGCGCCGCCGGTCGCTCAGCCCCGGCCCCTGCCCGGCTCGGGCCGCGCAACCTCGCTCTCGCTCCAGTTGGTAACGTAGCGGGGCCGCCGTCCGCCTCCTCCCGCGGAGCGCCGCGGGGTGAAGAGCCGGCGTCGGCGTGCGCTCCCGCCGGGATCAGGGGGCTGCGCTGTCGCCCGCCGTCGCCCGCCCACGCCGCGCCCTCGCACCCGGGTAGGGGCCCTGCGCCCTTGCCCGCCCACGCCGCGCCCTCGCACCCGGGTGGGGGCCCTGCGCCCTCGCCCGCCCACGCCGCGCCCTCGCACCCGGGTGGGGCCCTGCGCCCTCGCCCGCCCACGCCGCGCCCCCACTCCTAGTCCCCCGACTGCGAGCCCTGCGCACACGGCCTGGCCACACAGGCATTCGGGCAGGGGGGACCCTCCGACCAGTCCGTACACCTCCAGGCGCCAGGGAAAGGGACTGGATCGTCTTCACCTGGTAGCGCGGGGCCGCTTTCACCCCCCAACCGTCCCCCACCTGCAGCTTTCGCCTGATTTGATGTCTGAAGCTGAGACCTGCAGCTTCACGTCTACCTTCCAGCTTTGGTTCCCCGCGCACCGCGCTAACCTCGGCGCTGACGTTTCTTGATCCTCAGCCCGTGGAAATGGGAATTCTTTGAAATTTCTGCACAGTGTTTGTTCCTCACTCGCTCAGCCTTGGAGCTCTTTGTCCACAGTTTCCCCTTAGCGCTTTAACATTTCATTGCCACACTTGTGCCAACAGGTGACTTTTTAAGGATGGGGGTTTCCACTGCCGAACGTGACCTTGAACCTGTGTCCTATCTACGCTGGCTCCCTAGATGAATTCATCCAGTGCCATGGGCTCAAATCCCGTCTAAATGCCAACGAGCCCCAGAAGTATCTATCTCCAGCCCTGAGCGTCCACTGAACTTGAGACCCGTGTACTCAGATGCCTGCCCACATCTGTACTTGGATGTCTAAGGCAACCCCTGACAGCCCCTCACACCTGCTCCTCCCACACTTTACACACCCCGTTACTGGAAACCAGTAATGCCTTTTTCCTTCCTACATTCAGTCTGCCAACACATCCTTCATAATGTACCCCGAAAAGATTGCACAATCCTGTCTTTTCTCCAACACCCCCCGCCCCCCGCCCGCCACCATCACGACCCCAGTCCAGGCCACCATCCTCTGGTGCCTGGATCATTTCAGTAGCCTCCTAATTTGGTCTCCCTGCTTACTTTTGCCCTTCTTCCCCTGAATGTAGACAGTCTTACCTTTTTCTGTTGTTTCAAGTGAATACGGTTTTCTTTTAATAATACGAATTTCATAGTTTGCACAGATAAAAATAATTTTTAGTATGTATTTTGAAGATTTCAACTTTTAAACCAGGTAGCCAGAGCTACATAAACACCTTACTGTTAACAAGCTAAAAATCGAAAGATGCCCGTCAGCCTTCTTGGGTATCTGTGTCCCTGGGCTGAACTTTAACAAGAATTTTAAAACTGGCTGTACAGAAGAGTTAAAAAAAAAAAAAAAAAATCCGGGGCCTCCTTTTAAGTGAGAAAAAGAGGGCGTGTAGGAATTTAGGCTCTGTTTATTCCCTTCTCTTTCATCTTTGGCTTTTTAGAGAAGCACCAAAAGAGGCGAATTGAAATGGAGACCAATGATCATCCCAGTGCTGGTCGTGTTGATAGTAAGTGCCTGGGCGCTGGGACCCCAGTCCATCAGTCACAGGGTGCTGCAGCGATTCACAGGACGGTCCCCTCCCTCGGGGAGCACACAGCCCCCACGCACCTGCACCCTGGCTGTCGCAAATACCCAGCCCCCACTTTTTCTCTTTTCCACCAAGGGAAACCCCAGTTGCCCCGAGTGGCAGGGTAGGCTGCTTGTAGGGGGTGCACGGGATATTGCAGATCACAAACCTCAACTTTGACCTCACACTCCCCCCTCATGCCGTCACTTCCCGTCTCTGGGAATCTCCTCAATTTCCAGCCGCCACAACAGAAGCCTTCCCGGCGTCGATCCGCACGTTGTTCATCCTGTCCTGGGTCCTCCCCGCCGCCCCCCCCTCCCCATGCCCTGGGCCCCATCCTCACCCGCTTGTCCGAACCTACGCTTTCACTCTCAGCTGTCACCTGTTGCGTCTCAACCGGCTCTTACCCTTGGCTTTGAAACACGCTCCAGTCTCCCGTCCCAGGAGAGAGAGACAAAAAAAAAAATCTCTTCTGATCCCATGTTCCCTTTCGTTTTCCAGCGATTGCCCAAACTCTCATTCCCTTCGACGGGCAAACGTTAGGAAAGGCTTGCCCGCTCCGTGTGTCCCCTCCCTGCGTCTCCTTCCTTAGCCGCTGGAGTCCGCCCTCCGCCCTCACCTCTGCACTGAGACAAAGCCCCTGCTCAGCCCCTCAGCAGCACTTGCCTTTGGCACGGCTGCTCCCATTTCTTGAAGCGCTGTCTTCCCTCGGCTTCTGCGCCCCAACACCCCACCCTTCCGGCTTCTGCTAGCGTGCTGGCTCGCTCTGCTGTCCGGGGCCCCTGATGCTGCAGTTCCTCAGAGCTCAGTCTGTTCTCGCGTTCTCTCCTGTGCCCCCGTATGCCGAGACCAGGCACAAATCTGTGCACACCATCTACACGAATGCCCGTCTCTACGGACTCCCAACTTCACCCCTCCGGCTGGGCCCCCTTCTCTGAGCTGACCCGTGTGTCCGGTGGCAGAACGGCCTTTCCTCTTAGTACCGCTCCACGCCGGCTCCAGGTGCACAGACAGGCCTCTCCCACCCCGCCGCACGCCCCCCACCCCCGCCGGGACCCCTCACCTTGGCCCGGGGATTCCTGCTCGGCCTTTTCGCTCAGCAGCATCCAGCAGGTCACCAAGCCCTGGTGACACTGTCTCCCGTGCATCGTTCACTTCTCAACTGCCACTGGCACCTTAGCCCAAGCTGCCCCCTTCTTTCTCCAGCCTTCCGGAATCTTCTCCTCTGGCTTCTCTCGGTTCTGCGCTCCACAGTGCAGCCGGAGGGACCTTCAGAAAGCAGAGCAAATTATGTGGTTCTTCCCAGCGTGCCGCTGCTGCTCCCGGCTGGCTTCTCGTTGCTCTCGGATTCGTGACCCAGATCACACCCCTGTCGTCCTGTGGGCGTGCGTCTCAGGCCCCCCGACCTTTGGCAGACTCAAAGCCCCCGGGCTTTGAAAGTGTCTCCTGTCCATCTGCGTGTCCTTCCTTCCTGCCCTCCATTCCTTTTTGCGTGGTTAGCCCCCACTGACCCGTCGCAGCTCAGGCGGCCCCTCTCTCCAACCTCCACGGCCCGGATCAGGTTTCTCTGTCATACCGCTTCACAGAGTTGCCCCTCTTTCCTCGAAAACACTTAGAATTGTCCCTATTGTGATTATTTCATTACCAGCACCTAAGCCCCATGGAAAGAGAAACATTTCCTCTTGCGTTCCTTGCACCCCCCACACCTCATACAGTTCGGGCACATAGAAAGCTCCCAAATACGTGTTGAAAGAATGAACGAAATGAACATTTTAATGTGTGAGATATATCAAATGTAAGGCATTTTAGTACAGTTGATTAGAAGAAAAATTCTAGGAAAAAATAATCAGGCCAGCACTGAAAATTAGAAGGAAAGGTGGCCGTGGCCAGGAGGGGAGCTGAAAATGTACACCTCTAGAAGTGTAGCCCTAAACTCACCTTCAGGGTTTTTTTAGCGTCATGTGGTATGTTGCATTAGCCACCACTTGGTGGAGGTAGAGGCAGTTTCTCATTTCTCATCCGGAAGGCACTTCTTGGGGATCAGGGTCTGGTCATGAATGCAAGGTTTTGGTCAAAAAATAAATAAAGTATATCAAGTTGTAAAATGACCGAAATCTACATCGCTTGTCTATAACCAGCCAGACACTGAACATGGCAGATTTTCATATTATCCAATAAGACTTGAAATTTCTGACATATGTAGATACATTTAATTTATGGATTTTCGTGCTGCACTGGACCTTAGACGTTATTGAGGACAGATAGCGAAGTGCAGACATTAGACGGCTGATGTCAAACAGCTAGCCGTACTGGCAGCGCTGGCACTGCCCCTCCGATGCCTTGCTACATGTGCCTTTTCCTTACAGCGTTCTCCCTCTCTTCTTAGTGTTAATTCTTTTTTAAAATTTTTTTAATGTTTATTTAGTTTTGAGAGAGAGAGTGTGTGAGCAGGGGAGGGGCAGAGAGGGAGGGAGACACAGAATCTGAAGCAGCTCCAGGCTCCGAGCTGTCAGCACAGAGTCCGACGGGGGGCTCAAACTCATGACCACGAGATCATGACCTGAGCCAAAGTCAGGTGCTTAACCGATAGGGCCACCCAAGTGCCTGTCATCCATTTTCTAAGTCATTTTAATTTGCATATAGAAAAGATTGATTTTTATATCCATTTAGTAACTACAGTTTTATTAAATATTCTTCATTTTATAGTGGTTTTAGGGTTTTCTAAGCATACAGTCATGCCATCTGCACATGATAATATTTGCATAGTGTGTAATTGGGCTTTTCTTTCCTAATGTGTATTCCTCTTAATTCTCACATCTAATTTCACTGCCTAGTGTGCCCGAAACAGTATTCATTAGCAGAAGTGATAATGGGCAGCCTTATCTTAATCCCTGCTGCAACGTACATTCCTGTTTCACTAGTAAGCGTGAGGCCAGCTTTTAAGTTTGAGACATCTATTTGTCTATCATATTGGAAAAGCATCCGTTTAGGTCACTTAGGGCATTTCGAGTTGGGTCAGCAGCAGTGAAAAGCTTGTCAGGAGTAATGGGTATGGAGACAGGAATTGAGGGAGCATAGAAGCACTGTAACCATTAATTTATTTAATTAATACTTATTGAACACGTGTTTTTTCCTGGGAACTCTTATGGTTACTGGGGATGCAGCAGTAGACAAACAGAATACTGGAATCAAGAAGCTCACACGTCATTGGGGAAGTCAGGCAACCGATAAGCTAAATAAGAATAATATGGATTGTGTCCAATAGTGATACGTGCCACAGGGAAAAATAAAGTGGGAAAGGAAGTAGCCAGTGTTGAGAATGGATAAGAAAAGAGGGAAAACTAGAATGTCAAGCCATTGTTTTCCATAAAGCAGGACTGGTTAAGAATACAGTTACCTCCCCACAAAATAATTTGGGGTGGGAAACATAGTTGTAACCTTTGAAAACTAAATCATTCCCAAGATTGAGTTACAACTTCACTATAGAACATTTACTTTAAGAATTGGGATTTTTCTGGTTGTAGTAGTAGCCAAAAATGTAATAATTTGTGAGACTGTTGAGCCAGAAGAGCAAATTTTATTATATAATACCACATCTGTAATACCAGTGCTTCTGCAATAAGATCCAGCGCCCACCAGCACTAGCAGGAGAGTCTTCCTTTTCTTATTTTTGTTGTTTGCAGGTAAGTAACATGTAACCCCAGGGGCACCTGGGTGGCTCAGTCGGTTGCGCATCCGACTTCGGCTCAGGTCATGATCTCACGGTTCATGGGTTCGAGCCCCGTGTCGGGCTCTGTGTTGACAGCTTAGAGCCTGGAGCCTATTTCAGATTCTGTGTCCCTCTCGCTCTGCTCCTTCCCTGCTCATTCTCTGTCTCTCTCACTCTCTCAAGGATAAATAAACATTAAAAATTTTAAAAAAAAGTAACATGTAACCCCAAAATTTTGATTATTCATGTTCAACTTTGCACTGGAAGGAAGGAACAGGCAGGTCAAGCCACACAATCTTCTGTTCTACCCACAGCATTTTCAAAGGTGCTGCTCTGTTGTGGCTCCTTTAAATTTTCTTTAAATGTTTATTTATTTTTGGGAGACAGACAGAGCGTAAGCAGGGGAGGGGCAGAGAGAGAGGGAGACACAGAATCCGAAGCAGGCTCCAGGCTCTGAGCTGTCAGCACAGAGCCCCGACGTGGGACTTGAACCCACAAAGCATGGGATCATGACCTGAGCCAAAGTTGGACGCTCAACTGACTGAGCCACCCAAGGGCCCCTCCTGTGGCTCCTTTAAATCTCACTTCCTGATCAGTGCAAAGAGCTGATTCACTATGACGGAGAAGAAGCCCTAGTGTGTGAAGTATATAGCAATCCATATACAAATGAGTATATGTAAGTTAATAATTACCGATTCAAAACTTTTAACTGATTCTTATATAAATGTTTACTTGTGAGATCTTGACATTTTCCTTTTGTAATGTTATTCTAGGTTTTTTGAAGTATATTCTTCCCTTAAAAAGAGACCAAAACATGTCAAAAAATACTGCCCTGGAAACCTCATAAATACTATGGTGTGAAGATCCGTCTGCTCCGAACATATAGTTACCTTCACACACCTTAGGAACGTTTGATAAAGGACAGCAGGTATGCGTTCATTCGTTTTAAAACCTTTTAGCATATTTTTTGTCTGCTTTATTGCAAAAGCAGCATTGAAGACAACTACACACAAAAAATGCCGTTTTCAAATGATTCAAATGTATATCTTAAACATTCTTCTAATTCTGTAATTAAATGAACACGAAATACAAATTTATTGTTCTTCTGGGCAGCCACGTCTTTGTATGGTGCATTCCAGGAAAGCATATCATCAACTGGGTTACATTTTTTCCATTCAAGCCATGTGTTTAGGTTGTGTTCCTGAGTCATAACAACAAAGGCATTACTATCAACCCTGTCATGATAGAAACAGGCAATTATGCTTCAAGAGCAATAAAACAGGAACTTTTTTTTAAATGTTTACTTATTTTTTAGAGGGGAGGGGCAGAGAAACAGGGAGACACAGAATCCAAAGCAGGCTCTAGGCTCTGAGTTGTCAGCACAGAGCCGGACGCAGGGCTCAAACTCACAAACTGTGAGATCGTGACCTGAGCCAAAGTTGGACAGTCAACTGACGGAGCCACCCAGGCACTGCAAACAGGAACTTTTATACTGTAAACACTAGTGTTGAAAATATAAATGTTGCTAAAATCTGAACTATACACCACCATAAATTTAATATATCAAAAACTAGTATGTTTTCTCCATAGTAAAAATTAATAATATCATTATTAATCATTTATTTTTAAATCCTTGAAGGCAGAAGTTTACTTTCTTTTTTGTTAATAAATTTTTTTAAATATTTATTTTACTTTTGAGACCGAGAGAGACAGAGCTTGAGTGGGGGAGGGGCAGAGAGAGAGGGAGACACAGAATCTGAAGCAGGCTCCAGGCTCTGAGCTAGCTGTCAGCACAAAGCCCGATGCGGGGCTCGAACCCACGGACCGTGAGATCATGACCTGAGCCGAAGTCGGACACTTAATCGACTGAGCCACCCAGGTGCCCCCAGAAGTTTACTTTCTCCATAACCCCAGTGCCTAGTAGGCACTAAATAAATGTTCTTTGGCTGAATATTTTCATTAACTAATTAGTCAATAAACTCAGAAGAACTTTAGGAGGTTGGCCTAAGCCCTTGAGTTTTCAGTAATGCACCAAATAATCAGAAATCCATATGTGTAGAGCCTACATACATTTTTAAATTGATAACAGTGAAGTGAGACTAGTTATATTAATACAGAGACACACAAAAAAGTTCAATCAACTTAAAAGTGTATCTATAGACCTGATACCAGTCATCAATCCATCCATCTTTAACAGATCAGTGAGAAAACTGGTATTTAACAGACTGAATGTTCCAGAGAGCCGCTTGCTATATGCATTTATGGTACATCTCATTGCTGACTAGTAACTTCCAAAAATTACAGTTCCTTTTACACTGTTGATGAGGTCTCTCAGACTCAGTTTCATGAAAAAGAATGGAATTACCACAGGTGAACCCAAATAGGCCCAAATTTGGGTCCTACAGATAGAAATTATAGAACAGGGGCACCTGGGTGGCTTAGTCGGTTAAGCGTCCGACTTTCGCTTAGTCATGATCTCGTGGTTCGTGGGTTCGAGCCCCATGTTGGGCTCTGTGCTGACTGCCAGCTCAGAGCCTGGAGCCTGTTTCAGTCTGTGACTCCCTCTCTCTATGACCCTCCCCTGCTCACGCTGTCTCTCTCTCTCTCTCCTAGAAATAAATAACATATAAAAAATAAATAAATAAAGTACAAGCCCACTTGTCCTTAGCCTTAAAAAAAAAAAAAAAAAAAAAAGAAAGAAAAAAAGAAATTATAGAACAGTTCTGGGGTCCTGAGACTTCCAAAATTCTAAGAATGTTCTGTCTCTGTAGTGAGCATAATTCATGTTAAGCTCAAGTAATCCTTTTGGTAACTGAACCATCCTGGGAAAATATGTCTGAGTGTCTTATCTGTGCCTGTGTAACAAATGACCCAAAACACTTAACAGCTTAAAACAAGAGCGTGGTTGGCCACCACTCGAAAAAATATTTTGGTAAGATCATGGTCTGATTTAAATTAATGGATTAGAGATAGAGAAAATATGGCATTATATCAAAAGTAAACATTCTAGAAAGCATCTGCTCACCTAAATAAGTTGTTTAGCACTAAATCCTATTCTTCATTTTCTACATGGTCACTGTTGATTTGTAACCTGCTGTGGTAGATTCACACAGAAGTTTTCTATAATCTGTCTCCAATTTCAAATGAACACTTACTGGATGGAAAAACAACAACAGGCATTAATTATTCTCTGGGTCAGGACTCTGGGCACAGCTGGGTTCCTTGGCTCAGGATGTGTCTTAAGGCTGTAGTCAACATGTCAATCTGGGCTGTCGTGATCCCCTGACTCACCTGGGGGCAAGTTCCAAGCTTCCAAACTCACTCCAGTGGCTGGTGGAAGGATTCTGATTTTCACAGTCTGTTCAACTGAGAGCCTCAGTCCTCGTTGGCTGTTGGCCTGAGGCCTCGGTTTCTTGTCATGCGTACTTTTGCATGGGTCTGCTTACAACACAGCAGTTGGCTTCCATCAATGTGAGCACGTGAGAGAAAAAGAGAAGGTGATGAAGACAGAAATCCAAGCCTTTTAGTTATCTCATCTTGAAAGTGACATCTGAGTCACACTCTAGGGAGGGGATCACACAAGGACATGAATCCCAGGAAGCGGGGGTCTGTGGGAGCCATCTTAAAGGTACTGTTCACATGGGACACATTCCCAAGACAGCCTCGGAAAGGTATGTGAGGACTCCCTTCATCCCGGGAGGCACTGGCGCGCTCCGCCAGGGAAGGCAGAGTGACGACGTAGAGGAGTCACCTGGTGGTTTCCCCAGCTGACTGAAGATCCACAGTTAGGTGATCATTACCATTCAGTAAGGGTGCTGCCTCTGACCAAAGGAGCCTTCTGGTCTTCCAGATAGTGCCTGACCACCCTTTCCTAAAACCAGTACAGTACAGACAGAATCTAAGGGAGCTCAAAGTGGTTCTTACGGAAAGATTCAGGAATAGAACTGGTTTGGGAAGTTAAAGCACTGTTTCTGTGTTCTAGCATATAGTGCCTGCCTGTACTGTACGAGGCAGATGTCCACTGCCCGAGTCTGGGTGGGAAAAGGGTTTTCCTGGCTGATATTCCCGAGATGTTCAGCAGGAGCCCCAGATGGACGTCCCTCATTTCCTAACTTTCTCTGCTTCTCCCTTTTATCTTTTTCCTCTGTCTCTTGATAACCTCTCTCTTCCCACTTTTCCCTCAAGATTTGCCTTACTTCCCTAGATAAATAAATAGAAGGGAACTTCCTCAGTCTGATAAAGGAAGGACCTACAGCTAACGTCACACTTAATGGTGAAAGAGTGGACACTTTCCTCCTCACACCCCAGACAGGACAAGGACGTCAGCTCTTACCAACCCACCAGAGATTCTGGCCAACCAGTCAGGCAAGAAAAAGAAGCGAAAGGGTCCATATTATAAAAGGAGGATTCAACCTTCTTTATTTACAGATGACATTGTCATCTGTGATGAAATCTACAAAACAGCTACCGGAACCAGTGATCAAGGCTACAGGATACAACATCAATACGTGAATATCAGTTGTATTTCTATATACGAGCAGCAAACAACTGGAAATTGAAATTAAAAGATAATACCACTTAATACCTGTATAATAGCTATTATAATAAAAAATATGAAGGGATAAATCTGAAAGAAAGATGTAAGAGGTCTGTGCACTTTGTACAAACTACGGAAGATGGCCTAACGAACCAGAGGTGGTGTCAGGGTGTCACTTCTCCATGAATTTATCTGTACACTCACAATCCCAGTGACAATCCCATTAGGCTTTTTTGAGGGAACTGACATGCTGATTCTAACATTCCCATGGAAACTCAGAGGACCTAAACAAAATAGCCAAACAACTTTGAAAAGAAAGAACAGAGTCAGAGAACTAACACTAATTTCATTTCAAGATTAACTATAGGGTCGCCTGGGTGTCTCAGTCGGTTAAGTGTTGGACTTCAGCTCAAGTCATGATCTCAGGATTCATGACTTCAAGCCCTGCATCAAGCTCTGTGCTGACAGCTCAGAGTCTGGAGCCTGCTTCAGATTCTGCATCTCCCTCTCTCTCTGCCCCTCCCCGCTTGTGCTCTGTATCTCTCTCAAAATAAATACACATTTAAAAAATAATTTTTAAAAAGATTAATGATAGGGGCGCCTGGGTGGCTCAGTCGGTTAAGCATCTGACTTCGGCTCAGGTCATGATCTCACGCCTCGTGGGTTCAAGCCCTGCGTCGGGCTCTGTGCTGACAGCTAGTTCAGAGCTTGGAGCCTGCTTCAGATTCTGTATCTCTGTCTCTTTCTGACCTTCCCCTGCTCACGCTGTCTTTCTCTCCTCTTAGAAATAAATAAAACATTTAAAATTTTTTAAATAAAAAGATTAATTATAAAGCTTCAGTAACAAGAAAAGTGTGTAAAGTGTTGGTGTAAGGATGGAGAAGTGAGCAGAGCTGAAGAGAGAGCACAGAAATAGACTCACACATGGGCATCTCAATGATAAAGATGCAACAATTCACTGCAAAAAGTGTTGGTTTTTTCGAGAAACGGTGCAGGAACAATTGATGTCCTTATTTAAAAAAAAAAAGAACTTTGATTAATTTCTGACCCATGACAATTAGCTCAAAATGGATCAAAGTAAAAAAAAAAAGTATAAAATTTCCAGGAGAAAATCTTTGTGACCTTGGGCTGTGTAAAACTTTCTTAGATGCAACACCAGAAGGATCACTAAAAGAACAAATGGGTAATTGGGCTTCACCAAAATTAAAAACATCTGCAAACACCTTTAGGGGAATGAAAACACAAGCCACAGGCTGGGAGAAAATACTAACAAACATGTATCCAGCAACGGACTATGTCCAGAGTATAAAGAGCTCTGCAAATGCAGCCATAAGAAAACCAACAACCCAATTTAAAAGTGAACAACAGATCTGAGCAGATACTTCATTGCTCCCCTCCGCCCCCGAAAAAGAAGACAGAAGGATGGCAAACAGGCACATAAAAACATATTCAATAGATCCGTCATTTGGAAAATGCAAACTAAAGCCCTATGGGGTATCCCTAAACAGACCTATTAGGGTTTTATTTTATTTACTATTTTTTTCTAGATAAAACTAAAAAGAGTGACATATCACATGTTCACAGGGATGTGGAGCAGCAGCTCATGCACTGCTGGCGGGAATGCCAAGTGGCGCGGGCACCATGGGGAACAGAATGAACCATCGATACACACAATAACCTGGATGAATCTCAAAATCATTATGCTGAGTGAGGGAGCCAAGCCAAATAAAAGTGCATACGATATGACTCCATTTTTAAAAAGCCGTAGAAGATGCAAACCTAGAGTGACAAAACACAGTCCGTGGTCATGGGGGGGGAGAGTGGGGGGCAGGGAGGGACAGGAGAGAGCAACGCCACAGGGGTCCAAGGAAACCTTGGGAGGTAGGCTTTACTGATCACGGTGAGAGTCTCATGAGTACACACGTCTAGCATTATCAAGTTGTACACTTTACATATGTGCTGTTTATCATGTCATTTGCATACTGTATTTCTACGTACTCAATAAAAGGGTTTAAAAAATGCATGTCAAATCCTTAGAAATTCGTTTTCTTGTACATACTCTCAGTAAGCCAAATAAGTTGACCTATAAGATGCATTAAAAATGATCATTGTTGTAAAAAAATAAAAAATAAAAAAAATAAAAATGATCATTGAAATGTTCGTGACTCACCTAATACACTCACTGAGGTTTATTAAGTTGGTGCCATTGTTACTGAACTGCTTCGTAGGAAACCTTGTGTTTCTAATGACTGGTTTTGGTAGAAGACTCTATTAAATTAAGAACAATTGTCTTTCTATTTGTTACAGCAGAAGGAGGCACATCAAGCTTACCTAAAAGCTGATATTCATAGAACACTGACATTAATGAGTTCTAGGAATTCATTGGGCCAGGCAGCTCATGTCCTGGCCGTACCAGGTTGTAAACGTATTGTTTCAAAAGAATATACCACTATGTAAGACATTTATGATGTTTAAGTTTAGTAAATTCCAAAAAAAATTAACATCTTAAGGATATGGATTGAAATTAAGTTTGTAATTCTTATATATTTGTGCCTATTGAATTATAAGACAGTGACAGATCAATGAACCCAGTAATTAATCTGATGTTATGGTTTTTCCAGTGAAATAGATTAGATTATAATAATGATCAAGAGTATAATAACTGTGCCTCATACCATGTTCTGTAGAAATTTATTGAAAACAAGCTAACAGTACATCCACTGGATAATTGGTGACAAAGAATTTCTACTCACCCATCCCACACGCACACAGATATTTTCTATATAGTAAGACTCCATTTTGGCCCATCCTGTGGAAACGATACCTATTGCATTAGGTGAATTATTGAGCAGGAAAGATTATGGACAATTTTGCTAATTACAAATACAGCATCTTCTCACTGGGATGTTTTTAATTATATGTGATTTTTTTTTCAAACATTTTAAAGGACCTATAGTTAGTGCCTCTTAGCTATAGAGACCTTGCAATATAAAGACCACAGGAGACTGTATATGTTGGGACAATTCGCCCATCAACAGAGGCTTTTGACTCCCGCATATCTGTATGGGGAGGGCAATAATGACTTCAAATCCACCTCCTTTCTTACAGCTAAACCTACAAAGCCTTCTATTAGGGTAATTTTAATCTGGCTGAATTGTTTTAAGAGTGAGGTTATTTATAGATATTAAGGCTTATTTGGCTCTAGTGGATTTCCATCAGAATTTTTTCTTTTTTCTTTCCTGTTTTATCAATGTTTATTAAACAAAGAGACCAGCATGGCTAGTTCTCTACTGTATCGGCAATCAAAGCTCGTTTTAGCCCTATGTGAGCATGTGATTCGAGGGAATATTTCTTTTAAAAAATTGTACATGGAGTACCAGCACATCACCAAACCTCAATATTCTAATCTGGGAGTGGAAAAGAACCATCCTTCACCCTCACCTCCTTATCTTTATCATCTCACTGTTCCTGTCATGCCGGATTCTGAGTGAGCTGTACTAATTAATCTAGAAGATTAGGGGTGCCCGGGGGACTCAGTTGGTTAAGCATCGGACTTCTACTCAGGTCATGATCTCACAGTTTGTGACTTCAAGTTCCGCACTGGGCTCTGTGACAGCTCAGAGACTGGAGCCTGCTTCGGATTCTGTGTCTCCCTCTCTCTCTGCCCCTCTCCCACATGTGCTCACTCTCTCTCAAAATAAATTTTTAAAAATCTTTTTCAAGATTAAAGAGATAACTTATTGTTTTCAATATAGTCTCAGATCTTGGACTCTAAACTAAAGGTAAAACATGAAAAGCTGAAGAGCAAGTGATCCCCATAGGCTTATCACAGGTCTTGACATAATTTAACATTTAACAGTTGTATTGACAACTAAGTTGAGTCAAATTATGTCCATTTGGGGTCAGGTAGTATGGTATAGTGAAAAGAAAAAAAAAGCCAGCAGACAGACCTGGACTGAAGACAGAGTTCCCCCACTCACTGGCTTTGTTAACTCGGACAGGTTACGTAACGTTTCCAAGCCTTAGTTTGCTCAACAGTAAAATTTGATTACTAATCCCTATTGCACAGGACTGTCACCGTAATGAAGTAAGCCGCCATATATAAGCTCCTGCTTCTATGCGTGGCATACAGTGTGTGGTGGTGATGGTGGTGATCACTATTCCAGCAATTACACATATTGGTTGTGAGGCAGCAGTGGGTAAACCTGAAGTTAAAACAGGAACAAGACATAGTCTGTCTTCAGAGAGTTCTCAGTCAAATGGCACTAGTCAAGCAGTTGTTCCCGGTAAAATACTTGATGCAGAAATAAACGGACTCTTGGTTGCATCTCTCACATAAGGTCATGAGCCTTGAGAGTCCTGGTGTTTGTCCCAAAATTACTCTTCCAAGAGGGAACTGGTATTTGTTGATTGCATACAGTGTGAGGTACTGTGACAGATATTTACAACACTGTCTCATTTCTCCCTGTAATAACCCTACAGAATCAATGTTGTCACTCACATTTTATAGATGGCCAGGATCACTCCACGGACCGACACAGGTTCAAGCCCACCTCAGCCTGCCTTCAAGTTGTCTGTCACCTTCGACTGTCAGACTCCCACTCTTGTAGTATTGGACAGTTTGTAACTGTCAATGAAACACACTCTTGAATTAGCCTGTATCCTGCAATACTGGGATGGCTGTCCCAAAGGAGCGTTCTGAGGATGGAGGAGGGAATTTTTACAGGGCTTCAGCAGGAGAGGTCAGCCAACAACAACTGGTCAAAAGCAAATTCTCACAGATCACCACCATTAGCTTCTCACGGTGATTTGGATTTAACAAGATGCATGGGGAGGAAGTTACGGGCTAAAGTCATGAGCAGGAAGAGGTGAGGAGGGACAGCTCCCAGGGTCAAGGACAGCCAAGGACGTGAGGGTCACAGTGGAGCATTTTTGGTCCTTCAGGATCGTGTACACCAACATCTCAGTCTTTTCTTAATCCATTTGCAAAAGTTCAGAAGTAAGGATCTTTGCCTGTGCATCTACTCACTGTTATGTGGCAGAATGCGTCTGGAAAGATCAATTCTTTTTTTTTAATATTTCTTTTAATGTTTTTATTCTTTTATTTCTGAGAGAGAGAGCGTGAGCAGGGGAGGGTCAGAGAGAGAGGGAGATACAGAATCTGAAATAGGCTCTAGGCTCTGAGCTGTCAGCACAGAGCCTGATATGGGGCTCGAACCCACAAACCATGAGATCATGACCTAAGCCAAAGTCAGACGCTTAACCAACTGAGCCATCCAGGTGCCCCATCAATTCTTTGCCTTAAGATGTGTGATGTTACCACCAGTGTGATGTTTGTAATTGTGATGCTTAATGAAAAAAGTCCTGACTTGGAAGAGGGAAAACATGAACAATTGCTTAACCTGCTTGAGCCTGTTCCCTTCATGTGGCCAGGATGAGATGATCTGCACACAGCTTGAGGGAAGTAAAAGCACTTGTTTAATATTAAGCATGGTACTAATGTTTTTAGTAGGGTTATTTGGGCTGAAGTTTCTGTAGTAGGGAAATGGTGAACCACCTCATGTATTTCATCAGAAGAGGAGAATGTTTGACAATCCAGCCTGTGCAGATAGAGGCAGAAACTGATATAGGGAAAAAAAAAAACCAAAAAACTCTCAGTAGAGTGACATTAGATCCCTGTTGGTAAGGGTCTGGTGGCAGCTAATTTCTCTTTTGCTTTCTTGATGAAACAGAAGAAGGGGGGGGTAATAAATTTTAAAAAATAACCCCATAAAGACCCTGGGAGATGGGTTCTTTTGTTTTCATTTTTTTTTAATGTTTTTACTTATTTTTGAGAGAGACACAGAGCATGAGCAGGGGAGAGGCAGAGAGAGAGGGAGACACAGAATCCAACCCAGGCTCCAGGCTCTGAGCTGTCAGCACATAGCCTGATGTGGGGCTTGAACCCATGAACTGTGAGATCGTGACTTGAGCCGAAGTCGGATGCTTAACCAACTGAGCCACCCAGATGCCCCTGGTTCCTTTGTTCTGAACTGCTGTACACCATGTTATTGTGGTTTGTCCCTTCCTGCAGCATCATAGAGGATTCCAGAGCCTCCTTGTATCTGGTTTCACATTCTGTCCATTTAAATTCTCACTTCAGACAACTAAAGACTGATTAGTGGTATCAAAAGTTTGTGGAAAAAAAAAAAAAAAGTTTGTGTACAGGGGCACCTGGCTGGCTCAATCGGTGAAGCATGTGACTCTTGATCTCAGGATTGTGAGTTCAAGCCCCAGGTAGAGTGTAAAGATCACTAAAAAAAAAAAAAAAAAGCAATAACAAATTTGTGTACATTGGAATCTAGTCTTTCTAAATTAACCATGGATAAGGGCACGTGAAAAGCTACATGTAGTCGCTGACCTGAGCTATCGTGGAGCTGGACTCCAAGAGACCTAAATTTCCTGTGAAACTTTTGTATTCTTAAGGAGCGTGCATTTAACTGCGGGCCATCATGTCTCCCAGGATCCTTAGATCAAACAAGAATCTGGATGGAAGATTACAGACTTCGTGGGGCATGTGTGGGAGAGTCTGTGTGAGAGACCTTGTCGTTTAGCCTTGTCGCTCACACAGATTATTCAGTTCAGTCAAGTTCAATACTAGTGCCTAATCTCTACACCAAAAATTTAAAAATAGGGGAACTTGGCTCAGTCGGTTAATCGTCCAACTTCGGCTCAGGTCATGATCTCATGGTCTGTGAGTTTGAGCCCGGCGTCGGGCTCTGTACTGACAGACTGACAGCTCAGAGCCTGGAGCCTGCTTTGGATTCTGTGTCTTCCTCTCTCTCTGCCCCTCCCCCGCTCACTCTCTGTCTCTCAAAAATAAATAAATGCTAAAAAAAAATTTTTTTTAAAAGTGGAAGTAAACTACAGTAACTTTTTTTTGCACTGAATGTCAAGCAGGTGCTAGCAGCAAAGTGTCAAGGAGTATTCTAGATGCATGGAACCCTGCAGCAATGCGTGAATGTTGCTTTGGGGAATAATTCATTGCACTAAAACATTCCTGATCTACACATGAAGAACTGCTATGCTTATTAAACCTTCTATTGTGCTTAATTTGAATCAAATCTACCCGAAATAAAAGTGACTGTGTCTGGGTCTTAATTAAATTAGTTTTTCAGTCATGGCCTTTGGTTACAAGGACTTTGGACTACATGGTATCTTTTGTCCCTGATGAGAAATTAGGATCACATCATCAAATTTCATTTCATTTTTAAACACATTTCTCTGAAGTCCGCTTTATGCTTCTTGTTTAATTCCCACTTAAGGTTTTGCTTTTTCACGTTGGATGGTTACATTTTTTTAATGTTTATTTATTTATTTATTTTTGAGAGAGAGATAGAGTGTGAGTGGGGTAGGAGCAGAGAGAATGGGAGGGAAAGAATCCAAGCAGGTGCCGCACCGTCAGCACAGAGCCTGACACAGGGCTCGAACTCAGAAAGAGTGAGTTCATGACCTGAGCCAAGATCAAGAGTCAGATGCTCAACTGACTGAGCCACCCAGGCGCCCCTGGATAGTTAAATTTATAATAATTAGACAAACTTGGTTTTGACTTTTCCAAATCAATTATTTATAAAAATTTGGTCTTTGTGCAGCTGTAAAAATATGATCAGTTCTTTATGAAACAGATGTAAATTTTCCACTGGGTGGACTGTCTTCAAAAAGATTCCAACACTCGGATGATTTTTCCATGCAAATCAGCATGACTTTTTCTGAATTGTTTCTGTCATCACGTAGCTGTAATCGGGGAGGTCCTATTCATGTTATAATAGTCTAAATGAAGCACAGAAAGGAAAGCAGATTTCCTAAGTTGAAATTTAAAAAGCCTTGTAATTATGGATCAAGTTTATATCCCTGGGATCCACTATTACTCTTAATTTTAGAATAAGAATTGACTCTAGAAAATGAGTAGATTAATTTGTTATATTCTGTGCTGTAGGTTTCATCTCAAAAGTGCGATTTCATGACAAATAAAAGCGTGTTCATCACCACAAATATGTCTGAATTTCCTAAGTACTGCATTTCACACCAGCCATCCAAGCTTACCAAGCAGTGTCGTTTCTTCAAGGCAAAAATCTCTCAACATTCTTAGAGCATGAGCATGTAATTCACTAATTCACAAAGTTGCTGTCATTGTCGTCCTCCGATGTGAACTTAACCTTGTGTTACCTCGAGTAGAGTCTCACCAAAGTTTGTCTCAAGGGTCTTACATTTTATGTCGGGAAAAAAAAAAACCCAGCTGAGATTTTTCCAGAAAATACTTCCACAAGATCCGTGTTTCCCATTCTTAATGATCCGTTTACAGTTAAACATCATAAAGCATAAGTTCATTTTCATGTCAATCGCTATAAATCTAAAAACACTTCTCTCCTAGCAGGTCTTGCTATGTCTCTGGCTGGTCCAGCAGAGCCAAGTATAGATGAGCACCTCCCCAGTGTGGCCTTAGGACCCAGGAGGAGGTCTGCCGATTGCGCGGGAACCCTGGGCACAGGCGACTGTTCAAGAGGCAGCCCCAGTCACGCCTCTGATAGGAGCGTGGATTATAGCAGATCGCAGTGTTCCTGCAGAAGTTTAAGCTCTTGCTGTGATTATTCAGAAGACTTTCTCTCTGAAGGTTCTGAAACAGCTCTTCACAGAAATTACTCAGAAAACCCAATGATAAAAGAGAAAAAGGATGAGAAGAAAGAGTATAATGTCTCTAAGGTCTCCCAACCTAAAGGTAAGGAGCCAAATTTCCCAAGCAAGACCACATTTCTGTTCCCAGGGGCATTATTATTTAACGCACTAATATTTGAAGTAGTTCCTGTTCAGTTCCAGTGTTGTCCCATATGTTAAGTGTGTGTTTATAAAGGAACTTTTACGGAGGGAAATAGAGAAAATTGGGAATGATTACAAGATGGCAGGAAGTTAGGTTGAAAGCGTACAGCCTAGCCCTCCCGCACGCCTTACCCTGCCGGAGCCTACCAGTGAGGTTAGTTCCGTTTTTAGTTAACAGGTGGCCTCCTTACTTGGATTTCACTGGCTTCCTGCCTTTCATCTCCACTGAAGAGTCAAAGTTTGAATTGCCAATGAAATGTAAATACGTGTCTCAGCACCCCAAGAGGATGGTCTCCAAGTCCGGTGAGGCAAAGATCATCTTTTGAAACAGAGGTGGTTCAACAGGCTGTTGACAATGTCATTCCCTCGTGGACCACAGAGTGCCAACACCATCAATTCCTAACTGTCCAAACTGACAGTAGCCTTGCGATGTCCTTGATCTCGCTCCCTGCCTCCCTGCCCAGACTGTGATTACCTCCTCCCATTTTAGGCAATCCTGGGCTTATAAATATTCCTAATATGGAAATAGCTGAAACTTTTCTTCCACTGTGGCCATCGGGACTGCCATCAGTCAACAGCTGGAAAATACTCAAGTACTTACTATGTGGGCAGCACGTCTACTGGCAGGTGTGCCCCGTATCTCCCACGCCCAGCCTGCTGTGACCAGGCGGCCTAGGACTCCCTTTGCTCCTTCAGGGCCATCTAGAGCCTTCAGGTCCCCTTCTTCCCAGCTACAGGGCAGGGATTCTTAACCTTAGACCCATGTCTCTGGACCGCATGAAAATCTTTGCATTTTTTGGTGTCCATTTGCATTTGTGAACTTTTCCAGGGAGAAGGACCCATGAGCTTCCACCAGATTCTCAAAAGGCTAAAAGTTCCTTTTCTAGAGAAGTGGGAGTCTTACGCTCATGGTCAAGGCCAAGGGTAGAAGATGAAAAGCCTAGTTCCTTCTCTAACGTGGGGCTCTGTCAAGAGAATTCTGTTTGTGGCATTTGGGAGAGATGATCACAACAGAACCTACATCACGGTTGGGCTCCATGGTTATGATCCCTTCTCCGCATCTGTAATTTACTGAAAATCAAACAGTTTGGGCACCTAAACTGATATGGCAACAAAAACCAGATTTGAACTAACATGAGACTGATCTTTAGTTCACTAAGGTGAATAGCCACATACTTCACAAAAATATTCTTTGACTGAAGTATGCTATCCCCAGCCCTACTGGGAATTCTGTGGGAAATACTGTATATGCACCAAAATAATAATAATAATAATAATAATAATAATAATAATAATTCAGAAGCAGTCTGGCCCCAAAGTTTTATGACAGGGATCATGAATCTATACATTACATTTTGTATTGATTCTACATTTTTGTGGGTTTGTATGAAAGGCTGTTAGCATTTACAAAACTATTTCTACACGAACTGTACTTTGAGTTCTAAGTGCCTGACAATTTTACTTTTAAAAATTGTTTCATTTCTTTATTCACAAATACTTATTGAGTCATTCATGCAAGAAACCTGGTCATAATTGGGAGCAGCCAAAATTAATTTAGTCACTTCATTAAGAGTAGTTTAATCATTGGGTTAATCTGCCTCACTATATGAAATGAGATAGAAATTATAAATTTGGTCATTCTTATGTGGGGGTTACTGTAATGAGATGCAAACTCATTAAGGACTACACCCAATTTCACTTTTCCATAACCTTGATTAGTATACAAGTATGCATAATGTGTACAGAATGACTTTATTCTATGTCACTCAAATACAAGTGGTACATTTATCTTCTGAAGTAAGTCTGGTTCATCCTCCCCCAAGCATGTAGATAGAGAAGGCAAAAAATTCAGTCTCAGGCATGTGTGGGGGAAGGAGGGAGTTTGGGCGGCCTTACACAGAGAGAATACTTGGGGAAGGGCTTCTGGTCCTTCATTTCCATGACAAGCGTTCCTTGTCCAATCGCATGGGGTCACTAAAAGGCTGACACCTCCTGTTTTCAAAGGACATATGCCCTGCATGTACATCTCAACATGGGGCCTTGGCAGGGGCACCCATGGCCACAGGGATTGGTCCCCAGGCACCCATTCATGCTGACTCTGCCCTCCCATCATGTGAGCACAGCATACGACAGGGACATAAGCCTCCATGGCCCATGGAACCCAACCCCCCCCCCATTGTTCTCGTCTCAGGGATTCCCCTCTCCTCCGAGGATGCACTACCCAAGAGGAGTGAGACACTGTAAGTTGGGAGTCAAGTGTTGGTCATGCTGGACGTGGCGTAGAACATGACAGCCCCCACCTACCCCGTTTTAATCTAGCCTGGTGCACCTGGGTCTGGGGCTCTCCCAGCCAGTGCCCGGCCTCAGAGGTCAACCTCTGCTTTCCAATTTTCAATATGCTCAAACACCTATTCCAAAACACTCAAACCACGGCCTTTACTAAATCGCTCCCAGTGGGAAAATAAAGACGTGTGGGGGCGCAGTTGTAAAGACAGTCCATCGATTACTAATGTGACTAACAGATGCTGTAATCGTTGCCACATCTACGTGGTCTGTCACAGTCATGACTGAGATGCCTCATCCCCGGAAGCAGCTTCCACGTCTTTTGGCTCATGATTTCCAGCACGGGCAGAATCACCTTTTCCACAACCTACACCAAACTTCCTGAGCCATGCCTCGGGTGATGTGTCCTCACTTGGGCAATAGCTTTAGGTTAGGACCCCAGGGACATTGGCCACTAGGTGCTTTCTCTCTCCAGGATGAAGACTATATATTTTTTAGGCTCTAGAATCTAATTTCAGTCTCTCTCAGAATATGGCTACACTAGAGGCACCTGGGTGGCTGGTTGATGAAGCATCCAATTCTTGATTTCAGCTCAGGTCATGCATGATCTCACAGTTCATGCGATCAAGCCCTGAGTCAGGATCCATGCTGGGAGGGTGGAGCCTGCTTGGGATTCTCTCTCCCTTCTCTCCTTTCTCTGCCCCTCCCCTACTCATGCATTCTCTCTTTCAATATAAATCAATAAAGTTAAAAAAGAATATAGATATACAAATATGTGCACACGCACATACACAGAATGCACATAGACACGGAAATGTCATATAAATGCACATACACATGGGGCAGTAGCATGGGCACACAGACCTGGGTTCTGTCTCCCCACTTACTAGCTGTGTGCCCATCGAGGAGGGATGTCACGAAGCATCAGTTTGTTCATCTTTAAAATGGGATAAAAATGCAGCGATGTTACACATACATTGGACACACTCAGTTTAGTTATATAAGTTGGTGAGACATTGTTTAGAAACATTTTGCTTACAATAGACTTCTGAATACAAGTCAACTAACTACTTCCTTTAGAGCCCAACGTAACAGGAAAACTTGGCTATGTCGGATTTACCGAGAGACAGAATATCCGTACATATAGCCTAAGAAGTTCAATGGCTTTCTGAGGCTCTTTTTGAATATAGAAGATCTTCATATAACCTCGGAGTCTAAGGTTATGCTTGAATTGCTTCGTAACATGATTGGAAGGATTATATCAGATAATCTACATAAAGCATTTAGTTCAATGCTTAACATGCGGTAAACCCTTAGTAAATGTTATTATGGTTTTTAGTAGAACTTTAATAATAGAAATAAGTACAGATTTTACAGTCAAAGAAAGATTGGTTTTCCATCCATTCTATGTCACTTTGTGGTTATATGACCTTGGACAAATGACTTATAATCTTCAGCTGTAAAAAAGACGGCGACTGACCTTAAATGAGGTATCTATATATGAAGTCCCTACGCTGAAGCATGGCTATCATTACATGGTCCTTCACCTGATATGTGTGTGGGGTGCGGGTGTGGGTAACACATATGTGCATGTCTGCATACGTATATGCATATTACTAGTAACAAACTGGATTATCTGCTTACACAGGCCAGAAGGGAATCTCCGTTGAAAAAAGGCACAACCGGAACGCACCACTTTTAAATTCTCAGAACACTGTTATTACCCAAAAAAGGGATGCCATGACTCATCGCATCCTCTCAGCAAGACTCCAGAAGATTAAGGAGCTGAAAAATGAACTATGTGATATACATCGTAAATTAGAAGCCACAGTCATAGAAAACCAATTTCTGAAACATCTTCAGCTTAGACACTTGAAAGCTATAGGAAAATATGAGAATTCACAGCATAACCTACCTCAAATTATGGTAAAACATCAGAATGAAGTCAAAAATTTAAGGCAACTCCTTAGGAAATCCCAGGAAAAGGAAAGAAGCGCCTCGAGGAAACTTCGAGAAGCCGACTGTGAGCTGCTTAAGACTAAAGACTCCTTGCAGGCATTGCAGAGACTTTCTGAAGACAAAAATCTTGCAGAGAGGGAAGAACTCACTCAAAGATTGTCTGTTCTCACAACAAAAATGGAGGCAAATGACAAAAAAATACAGGTCCGTATTTCAGAGGCCTAGAAATTGTAATGTTCCAAGATTGATACAGAGAGGGTACACATGCATCACGCTTGCCCCTGTGTAGTGAAGCATTACCAGCTGCTTTGCTGTCCAGTGGGGGCAGGGGACAGGGCACGGGACAAGGGGAGAGGTTCCTTCTGTTGTCTGGAAATGAGCGTTCAGTAAGTGTGTTCATGTGCTGGAAAGGTGTTGGGTTGGGTTGTGTGAAATCTCTGAGAAGCCGACCTTCTCCTTGAATCTGCTAAGTAAAGGCCCACTTCCCTAAAAGTCTGCCCCCCTATATCTCTCCAGCCCCTCTCCTTGTGTTCCCCCTGGTCAACTGGCTAGTCACTACCGCACAGACATTGTTGTATGCTGGAAACAAGGAATGCTCCCGGGAACAGAGAGGGGGAAGGGAATTAAAATCATCTAGTGAATGGGTTGATTTTCCAGAATGGCACGTGGCTGTCAAAGGCTTGGGGACTGCTCTATGAGGGACGATTTGGGAGAAAACCCTGATTATACTGAGAATTCTGCCTATTTTGTGTTCGTTCTTGGTCTCTATGGACATAAACATAAATAAAATTAGTTTACTGTTTAATTCCTTATATTGATGGTGACGGGCGAGTATTTTTTACGAACTTGAAATAATAAGAAAATATCAAGTTCATTTCACCCACTTTCGTAGCATTTATTTCTTCTTTGGTAAAAATCCTCTATTTTCAAAGAGAACTTCCTCATATGAAGTGGATATGTGAGCTACAGAAAGTGACAAGCAGCTGCATTTTCAGTCACGTAAATAATGTAGAAAAGTTCGATTATTCGGCCTCCTACGTTAATAGTGGACCCCTCTTAACTCATATCTGTCAAGTAAATGTCGTATCTTCCCTACGTATTTTTTAAGTACACATGTGAATTAGTTCATGTTTGTGTATCTGTAACCAAAACCAAAAAGAATTCAAGAACTCTTTTCCTCTCAGAAGCACTCAGTTGTGTGGGAAATTCGGTTGGTTGTAGGGAAAACGTTGATGAGCCAAAACATGTCGGTATTTTTCTTTAGTATTAATACTTTGGGGACCGGGATTTTACTGATTATTTCAACCTTTCAGGTTACCATATTGCCCACTTTTAATGAGAAAGCATTAATATTATAATGGGAAAAAACACACTTAATGGGAAAAAGAAAGAGAGGGGAGGGGAGGGAAGGGAAGGTCTTTTGGCCAAGCCTCTGTCAAAGTTCAGACCAAAGAGTTCTTGCGATAAAACTGTTCTCATTCTGGAGAAGAGGCGCCTACGCAGCAGGCAGCCCTGGGCACCGACCTGGGCCGCCTCTCCAGGTCTGAGAACGCCCTTCGCCCTGGGGGCGGGGCGCTGCGACGCCTGCGGGAGCTTCCGGAATCGGTCCTCCAAGACGCACGCATGCGCGGCCGCCCGGCTGAAGGACCGCCCCCTGGCGGGCAAGGCTTGCCTGACAGCTTCCCGCGCACCTGCCAAGTTCGCGGGTCATCGTGTTGGCACAGCCACCAGGGTTGAGTTCTGAAGCAGGGCGTTGATGATATTTATTAATTGTCGGGAAATGCCCGAAGGTTATTTTTTTTAAATCCAATTCAGGCGTGTAAAGATCACTAGGTTCGAAACATACTTATTCTCTAGAGTTGGGATGGGGGTGGGGGTTCGGCTCTTGGGTCTGTGTGTGAGGTTCTGTTCAGTTCCAGCATGTTCCCTGCACCGGCCATGCGCTGAAGTTGTGTTAAAGTTACACACTTCTCGTAAATGCAGTTAGTCCATTACAGGTGAACCTTTTAAACAATATGACACTGGTTACAGAATAGTTGAAATATATACTGTTTTCAGAGCTTGGAGAAAAAATTGAGGCTGAACAACAGAGTCTTTAATCGGCAGCTGGCCATTGAGAACCGGAAGACGTTAGCAGCCCAGGCAGCTACAAAGACTCTGCAAATGGAAATAAAACACCTTCAACAAAAACTTAAGGTAAATGTAACCAAATCTGTGAAATTCTGCTTCCCCAAGTATCAGAGCTGTTCCTTAAATTATTTAACACTGGGGATCTGTTCCTCAAATTAACTTTTTCCCTACAACCGACCGACCGCAGGAACAGATAGAGGATCTGGAATCACGAGGGTGTGTCCACAGCCTGATGAGCGTGTGCCGTCTCTAGAGAACTTAAAGCTCTACACTGTTGGTTAACAAAGTCTCCTGTTTCCATCCCCATTTCATCATATGAATTAATATTATTGTATTTCGTTATCATTTGAGCGGAAGCCAAACTAAGTTTTCAAATTTAAAAATTAACTTACATCACTAAAACATTTAGAGTCATTTTAATGGCCCACAAATTCAGTTTAAAGTCTACTTGAATTGGGGGGCCTTGGGTGGCTCAGTCGGTTAAGTGCCCAACTCTTGATTTTGGCTCAGGTCATGATCTCATGGTTGTGAGATCAAGCCCTGTGTCAGGCTCCAGGCTCAGCATGGGATTCTCTCTCTCTGTCCCTCTGTCTCTGTCCCTATCCTGCTCACATTATCTCAAAATAAATAAAAAGAAGCATTAAAATAATAAATAAATAAAGTCTACTTGGAGGTACTTGCAAAACTGTCTTTAAAAAAATTTTTTTTAATGTTTATTTTTTGAGAGAGAGAGACAGAACACAAGCAGGGAAAGGGCAGAGAGAGAGGGAGACACAGAATCTGAGGCAGGGTCCAGGCTCTGAGCTGTCAGCACAGAGCCCAACATGGGGCTCGAACCCACAGAGCATGAGATCATGACCTGAGCAGAAGTAAGACACTCAACTGACCTAAGCCACCACAGGCGCCCCAAAACTGTCTTTTAAAGTGTGCTTTAGGGGAGCCTGGGTGGCTCAGTTGGTTAAGCATCTGACTTCGGCTCAGGTCATGATCTCTTGGTTCATGGGTTCGAGCCCCGTGTCAGGCTCTGTGCTGACAGCCAGCTCAGAGACTGGAGCCTGTTTCAGATTCTGTATCACCCTCTCTCTCTGACCCTCTCCTGCTCACGCTGTCTGTCTGTCTGTCTGTCTGTCTCTCACTTTCTCTCAGAAATAAATAAAACGTTTTTAAAAATTTTTTAATAAAATAAAGTGTGCTTTAAAGATGAGAATTAAAATTTTTTTCAGACTTTTGCTATCTTTCTGCCTGCAAGACTTCTAAAATGGCCAATAAGTTGGAAAAAAAACTAGATAAAACACTTAAATACAACTCTTTCAAGCCTCAACTAGCAAATCTTTTTTTTTTAATGTTTTATTTATTTCTAGGAGAGAGAGAGAGAGACAGCGTGAGCAGGAGAGGGTCAGAGAGAGAGGGAGTCACATACTCTGAAACAGGCTCCAGGCTCTGAGCTGGCAGTCAGCACAGAGCCTGACACGGGGCTCGAACCCACGAACTGCGAGATCATGACCTAAGCGAAAGTCGGACGCTTAACCGACTAAGCCACCCAGGTGCCCCTCAACTAGCAAATCTTAAATTTGATTCTTTAACACAAGAATCTTTAACTTTCTTATTACAAGTAGAGAATTCAGATTTCACAGGAGCCTGGAGAGGACTCAGAGGCAGCGAAGGATATTAGGAAAGAAAGTTGGATGTAAACTTTCCCTTTGTAGAGCAGGAATAGAGTTCTCTTTCTTTCTTCTCTGGGATCTCAGGAAACTTCAGAGAGAAGAGTTGGCCAGAAAATGGGTGTGACCATAGCAACTAGCTTAGAAATCTAACAGAAGAGTCTTCAAGACCCACTCACTGGTCAAGGCAAACATACTCACATATATGGAGACACTATCAAAGAATTTTAAAATTAGCATTTTGTGGGGGTGCCTGGGTGGCTCAGTCAGTTAAGCGTCCAACTTCGGCTCAGGTCATGATCTCGAGGTTCATGGGTTTGAGCCCCACGTTGGGCTCTGTGCTGACAGCCAGCTCAGAGCCTGGAGCGTGTTTCAGATTCTGTGTCTCCTTCTCTCTCTGACCCTCCCCTGCTCACGCTGTCTCTCTCTCTCTCAGAAATAAATAAAACTTTTAAAAAAAGTTAAAAAATAAAATAAAACAAAATAAAATAAATTTTGTGCTTTCATATTAAATGATATGCATATAAATACTATGCAATCATTAAAAAACTATTTTGAAAGGGGAAATGCTTAATACTTAATGAATACCTTAAAGGAAGATGCAAAATTCTATATGCAGTAAGATCTATATTTATTTACAAAAAAAAAGTAAATATACCTCTACACATTTCTGTGCTTCTGTAGAAAGGAGGACTCTTTACAGAATAATATGGTAATCTCTAGGATATACGGATAAGTGAAAAAAGGCAGCCAGAGGAAAGTGTGTAGCATGCCACCATTTAAATTTTTTTTAATGTTTATTATTATTGAGACAGAGAGAAACACAGCATGAGCAGGGGAGGGGCAGAGAGAGAGGGAGACACAGAATCCGAAACAGGCTCCAGGCTCTGAATTGTCAGCACAGAGCCTGATGCAGGGCTTGAACCCATGAACTGTGAGATCATGACTTGAGCCAAAGTCGGACGCTCAGCCGACTGAGCCACCCAGGCGCCCCGGCATGCCAACATTTAAAAACAGAAGGAATATAGGGGCACCTCTCAAAAATAAACATTTAAAAAATAATAATTAATAAATATTTAAAAATTATTGGACAGTTGGAAAAATAGGAAACAAACTCAATGTTTATATTAAGGGACTATTACTGATTTTTTCTTTTCTTTGGTAGGAGAAATGTTGATACTGTGGTTAGATTTTAAAAGGGATGCCCTGGTCTCCTATAGATACATAGTGAAATACAGATTAAATTATACGATGTCTAGGATTTGCCTCAAAATAATTCACAGCGGGAGAATGGGATCAGAGGGCCGTGTGCAGAGAGAGACGGACGGGGTAGGAGTTGTTCATTAGTGAAGCTGGTTCATTGGTTCATGATTCACTGTACTATTATCTCTATTTTTGTATATTTTTGATATTTTTGATAATAAAATCCTTTCAAAGGGAAAAATAAGAAAAATTACATATTTTACGCACAAAAGAGTTGAACCACGTCAAGAAGACGAGCTAAACACATGCTTTTCATCCCTTCCTGCCACAACCCTATGGAAATGACACAAAACATATTTTAAAACAATAACGCATAACCCCAGAAAGGATACCAGTATCGTACCAGAACTTCCAAAGAATTTCTGGGAGATAAAAGATCAAAAACAATGTTTGGGGTTGATTGAGAAACCAGACACCAATAATCACAAGCTAAATCACAGTGCAGAAAAATTGCTGGTGGCGTAACAGGAAAGGGGAGGGAAACCCCAAGCTCAGAATCAACACAAGCGGACAGCGGGAGTGGAGCCCTGGGGCAGCCCTCTCCGCATTTGCTTGAAACCGCGGTCCTCACACTTGGCCGCACGTTGATCATCTGGGGAGCTCTGAACACTCTGCTGCCCCCACCACCCCATATCCATGAAAGCAGACTCTCCCCGTGTGCGTACCTTACACCACATTCACCAGCAGGTAGACAGGGACCTTGGTTTGGCCTGAGAAGGACACTGTTCACTCTGGCCTTGACTGTTGGTGATGACAGACTCTCTGAAACTCCCCTCCCTTCGGAACCCCCAAGGAAGTAATCAGTAAAGGGCTGAAAGTGGACCCACAGAAGCGAAGAGCCGCGGGCAAGTCATCCACCAACAGCAGGGATTTGGGGACATTTGTTGAAGACAGAACACAGGTGGAAGCCTTTCTATGGGTGACACAGAGGAGAAGCAGCCACAGCAAGGGTGCTTGGAGAAGCATCTGCCCCGTGGAGGACAGGGGCAGGAGGCATTTGAGCACAGGGGACTGTGTCACCAAAGTCACCTGACCGCCCTTAACAGGACTCAACAGCATCAGAGTCCAGCACTTTCCATCAGGCAGAGAGGCTGTGAATGAACGTGAATGGATGGCTTGAGAAGAAACGAGGCACCTGGGGTAAATGTCGGTATCCGAGGTAAAGCCCTTCCAAGGGGAGATTCTGGAATATGGGAGGAACTTAGTCAAATGACTCCCCTCAGAGTGAAACCTGACGGTCAGCAAGTCCCACTGATTTACCCAGAGCCTGCCTTTCCGTTCAGAGAAGAAGCCTACAACAGAAATGAATGTCCACACAAAACAGAGGGTAAATAAAATAATCCAGCCTGTTATTCTTAAATATGTTCGTTCAGCCAAATCTCTGAAGAAAACCAGCATCGTGAAGAAAGAACAAGAATGACCAGCAGACCAGCCCACCCCATAGGCTCAGTTTCATATGCAGGAGAGACGATACTCTGTGCCCATAAGTGGTATGAAAATGGGAAAAAATCAGAAAACAGTAAGTGAACATTTAAAAAGATGATTCCATCATACAAAATTCAGTAGAAGAGTTGGCAGGTAAGGAGAATCTAGGGATATTGGGGAAATCTTCCAAAAACAAAGAGCCAGCAGACACATGAAAAACACTGAAAGGAAAAGAAGACGCCCAGGGAGTATGCCACACAAAATAATTTAGAACAATCAATGAGGTCATTTCCCAAAATGCAAATGATTCAACCCACGGCCTATCACCTAGAGTTTCTTCCTCATTCAGGATATACGCCTACCCCCTTACAGTCCTGTCTCTGCTGGAAAAATGAGGTGGACTTTTATGCTTCATGGTCACCGTGGGTACTGACAAGGAGTAGAGAAACAGCAACTTTAAGGATATGTTAGCAACCTGACTGTTTCAGTCACGATGGCTACATATTACTCCATAACTTAGTGGCTTAAGAAATGACGATACTGGGGGGCGCCTGGGTGGCTCAGCCAGTTAACCATCCAAATCTTGATCTTGGCTCAGGTGTTGATCTAGGGGACTTGACTTCAAGCCCCGTGCTGGGTTCTGAGCTAGGCATGAAACCTACTTCAAAAAAAGAAAAAGAAAAAAGAAAAATGACATTAATTTTGCTCACACATCCACAATTTAGCAGGGCTTTCCAGGGTTAGCTCATCTCTGCCTTCTTGACATCAACTGAGGAGGTTCAAAGGCTGGGGCTGGAATTCTCTGAAGTCTCTCATGTCTGTCTGCAGTTGGTATCAACTGACAGCTGAGGCCATAACTGGGATGTCTCCATGTGGTGTGGGCTTCCTTACAACATGGCAGCCGGGTCCCAACGAGAAGAGTGGGGAGATACAGACCGAAAGAGGACCAGTCACACAGCATCTCTGCCACCTCATTCCCTTTGTCAAGGCAGCACCAGGGAAGGGGCAATAGATTCTGCCTCTTCATGGGGAGTCACGAGTTTCTGGAAGAGCATACGGGACCGGAAATATTGCTGAAGCGATGTTAAGTAAATGCAACCTGCCACGTTAACACAAATCATTAGGACCCGAGCTTGGGAAGGCATGGTCCCAAAGATCAAAACTTCAGTTTCGGCACTTTGAACCTTGTTTCAGAGGTCACCCAACACCAGTTCTAGACACTGCTCTATTTCCGGAATATGGGCCAAAATAAGGGAGATGTCAATCCCCTACAGCTCCCAGGTGAGGTACTGCAATGCCACCCTGCATCCAGGGTACGAGCTCACCCCTGCCAAAGTGGCATTGTCTATTTAGACACTGTTTTCTGGCTTTTGGAAACCATCTGCTCTGATCGTAACACGGTTCCCCACCGTGACCCAACTTCCCACTGAACTCTGATAACCTGATAACCTTGGAGCCTGTGAGTAGTCTTTCCTATGAATATTCCGCAAACATGCCATGAGCATTCCTCAATGTGGATTTTCCTTCTTAATTTTTCTCTCTCTCTACCTTTTTTAAGTGTTTATTTATTTATTGTGCACGAGCAGAGGAAGGGCAGACAGAGAGAATTCCAAGCAGTTCCGCACTGTCAGCGCAGAGCCCTCCTCAGGGCTCGAACGCACGAACCCTGAGATCATGACCTGAGCCGAATTTGAGTCAGACACTTAACCAACTGAGCCACCCAGGCACCCCTCTTATTTCTCTTGATTAACTGACTGACCTCAACTACACAAGTGTCCTGGACTGTGTTCTGAACCTGTTGTCTTTGATTTTGGACCCAGCTCTGTGAAGAGCGTCCGTCCAAACTTGAACCTTTGTTCCAAGCCTGAGGGAGGGCTGTCCTTTCCTTTTGCCCCCAGCCAGCCCTGCACTAGTCACCCGTCAGCCAGCATTTCTCATCTGCCTTCTTCCTGCTCTCTGCTGCCGATGCACATACTAGACCCTCCAAGGAGCCAGACTGAATCAAAATAAGTAACGGAATTTTCCAGATGATCAACGCTTGGCCCTCTAAACATCAAAATCTTTGTTTTATTTTTAAATGTTTATGTATTTATTTTTGAGAGAGGGAGACACACACACAGAGAGAGAGAGAGAGAGAGAGGGTAGGGGATGGGAAGAGACAGAGGGAGACAGAGAATCCCAAGCAGGCTCCTTGCTGTCAGCACAGAGCCCGATGTGGGGTTTGAACCCAAAAACCATGAGATCATGACCTGAGCCAAAACCAAGAGTCGGAGGGTTAACCAACTGAGTCACCCAGGCACTCCAAAATCTTTCTTGTCTTAACCAGTGGGGGTAAAAACTTCCTAAGATGTTCTACATTATATTATTCTTAAACATGATATCCAGAATAAAGTTGACCCACCTTTCATGGTCATAAACTCTCACCATTACCATTCTTTCTTGCTAAGTGACGTGTTATCACAACAAGAAAGAAAGAAAAAGAGAAATATACTGTGATATTTTTGCTCCTAGAAAGTTAAATTCTAGAAAATATTAATATTCTCATATTGTATACATTTATATACCTCTGATAGTAAATTAAGTTTTTGAATTTTTTTAATGTTTATTTATTTTTGAGAGAGAGAGAGAGTCCAAGCAGGGGAGGGGCAGAGAGAGACACACACACAGAATCTGAAGTAGCTCCAGGCTCTGAGCTGTCACCACAGAGCCCGATGCGGGGCTTGAACCCATGAACTGTGAGATCATGACCTGGGCCCAAGTCAGACATGTATTAATCGACTGAGCCACTTAATTTATCCAGGTGCCCCTGATGGTAAATTAATTTTATGATGAAAATAAGTACAGGGTGCCTGGGTGGCTTAGTCAGTTAAGCGTCCAACTCTTGATTTCAGCTTAGGTCCTGATCTCATGGGTTTGTGAGTTCAAACCCCCTGTCAGGCTCTACACATTAGTGCAGAGATTCTCTTGGGATTCTCTCTCTCTCTCTCTCTGTCTCTCTGCCCCTCCCTCACTTGTGCACACATGCGCTGTCAAAATAAACATTAAAAATAAAATCAGCACAAAACCTGCCCTCTCCAACTGAGATGTGCAGCACATGTACAATTTTTATTTTCCGTAACTGAACTGTACTTCCTTCTGAGCCCCGTTCGGCAAGTCGGAGGTGGGCAGAGCGGTGGACATGGAAGCTGGGTGGACGCTTGTCTCAGGCTGCCCTAACGAAAACTGGCCCCATTTCGGTGGTCTCTGAGACTTGGAGGTCTCTGTGGAGACAGCATCTAGCCCAAGAGGGGGTGCACGCGTTCTGCTGGTAAAAGGAGAGGGAGGCCCCTGCCCCTTGGGCACCTGTAGCCGAAGTGAGGAGTGACAGGTCCTAACTGTAGTGACGAGTGACAGGTCCTAACTGGCGGAGCTCCCAGGACCCGTCTGGCATGTACTGAACGTGTCTGGTGACGCTCGCGGCCTCTGCTCCGTAGGTCACATCGCGGCGATCTCCGCTTGGTGCCTTGAGACGCGTCTGCCATCGCATCCTTGGCTGGACGGTCGGCCCCAGGGCCTGTGCTGGGAGCACCTGGGTCAGCGGCGTTACGGACTGGGAAGCAGGCTCCCTGGCTCTGCCCTCCGCTCCCCTGCCCTCTCTGGGTCCCGCCATGTTACTTGGGCTCCACGCTGAAGGGGGGCTTGACCCAGGGGGTTGAGTTTCCCAGGCCGCACCAAGCCTCCTGCGCTCAGACTTCCCCAAACCTCGGAGTTGTTTCTTTGCCCTCCTAATGTCCCCGAGGGCCACAGGGAGACCAGAACCCCATCCGATTTCTCTTTTTCTCTCTCTGCTTCCTACCTCTACCGTCCTTCCCTGGCCCCTTCCTCTGAACCTTCCTGTGTAATCATTCAAAAGACAGCCTTGACTCATATATACCCACTCCTTTTTTTTTTTTTTTAAGGAAAGGGGGAGGGGGTGCAGAGGGAGAGAGTCCTAAGCAAGTCCCAAGCTCAGCGTGGAGCCCAACATGGCTGGGCTCGATCCCACGACCCTGGGATCGTGACCTGAGCTGAAATCAAGAGTCAGGTGCCTAACCGGCTGAGGCACCCAGGAGCCCCTGCCCACTCCCTTTGACTGTGGTTTTGACTAAAACTCAGTAGTCTTGAGTCTAACAGGCTTGCTCTTGATGCATGTGTAAGAGAGTGTTTAGTGCTTCATGAAATTTTTTTTTTCTCAACAAGCCAGGATTTCAAAACTTCTGTTTTGCCAAGACTTAAAAAAAAAAAAAAAAAAAAGTTTTAATGTTTATTTATTTTTGAAAGAAACAGAGCACGAGCAGGGGAGGGGCAGAGAGAGACGGAGACACAGAATCCAAAGCAGGCTCCGAGCTGTCAGCGCAGAGCCTGACGCAGGGCTCGAACCCACGAACCGCAAGATATGACCTGCGCCAAAGTCAGGCGCTTAATCGACGGAGCCCCCCAGCGCCCCTGTTTTGCTAAGACTTTAAAAAGCCAAACTTGAGATTTAAAGCTGAACAGCGATGCCTCTATTCTGTGCTTTTACTGTCTCGACGCAGCCCCGTCTTGGTGGGAATGTTCCACTGCCCCGGCCGGCGTGTGGCCTCCAGTGCAGCCCTGAGCACTGGAAATATTGCAGTGCCCCTGGGGACTGCGCGGTGCATTTCATTTTCATTAGTTTAGACCACAGTGCCACTAGTGGCTGTGTTGGACCACGAGAAAGACAGCAAACTTCGGGGCGCAGACCCAGGGGACAGAAGCTGCCGTGAGAGCAGCTGGCTTGCAAACCCCTCAGCACTGCCGTCCCCGCCACAACGGTCTGTTGCTCTATTCAAAGGTGCTTTCTAGTGTCAGGGATGATCTAGAAAGAACGGCCTATTTCTGTTCCTGCCGGCATCTACAGAGTTTATTCAAAGCATACTGAGGGGCGCCCGGGTGGCTCAGTCGGTTAAGCGTCCGACTTCGGCTCAGGTCATGATCTCACGGTTCGTGGGTTCGAGCCCCGCGTCGGGCTCTGTGCTGACAGCTCAGAGCCTGGATCCTGCTTCGGATGCTGTCTCCCTCTCTCTCTGACCCTCCCCTGCTCACACTGTCTCTCTCCCTCTCTCTCTCTGTCAGAAATAAATAAAACATTTTTTAAAAATTTCAAAGCATACTGAGCCCACTCAGCGTCTTTTAGAGAAGACATCCCGGCTGCTAAAGGCAAATATTTACGGAGAAATTGGTATTTGGTTCTCTTTAGGAGAAAGATCGAGAGCTTGAAATTAGGAACATCTATGCAAGTCGGATACTCAAAAATTTACATGACAAAGAAGATTATCCAACAGGTAGGCCTTAATTATTTTTGCTTAAAATGTATTTTTAAGTGTGTGGTCCTATGTCCCTGCTTTAGATCATGAAAATAATGGGTATTTTAAACCATCACTTTATCAGGCACTGAAACACATGAGTCCAGAAGGACAAGGAGCCGGGCTGTGGGGGCATCAGCAGGAGGGACCGCGCGCGCCCTCTGGTCCTCCGGCCTCCGCGCCGGCCCGCGTGTCCTGCCCGCAGGCGAGAGAGGGCCGCCCTCCAGCCTGGAGGAGAGTGTCTGCCAGATATCGAACTTTCCACGTGCATCTCTTAGCCAGTGTGGGGGGGGGGTTCTTAATTTTTTTTTTTTTTTAAAGAGAGAGTGCAAGCAGATGAGGGGCAGAAAGCGAGGAGAGAGAGAATCCCAAGCAGGCTCTGGACGGTCAGCGCAGAGCCCGACGTGGGGGTCAGTCCCATAATCGGTGAGATCATGACCTGAGCTGAAACCAAGACTCGATGTTCAACTGACTGAGCCCCCCAGGCGCCCCAAAATGCACCCACTTTAAGTGTGCAATTCAGTGGGTTTTGACCGTAGTCAGTGCAGGACCTCTGCCTCCTCAGGAGGCCCCCCACGCACCCCCTGCCTCACGAGTCCCTGTCCTTGTCCCTGGGACAACCACCGATTCCCCTTGTCACCGCAGCTCTGATCGCCTGTTCTCGACTCTCCCGCACGTGAGGTCACACAGCAGGTGCTATCCTGTGTCTGGCTTCTCTTGTTCAGCCTAATTAATGCTTCGGGGAGTCACCCATGCTGCCATCATCCGTGTGTACCTTTCCGTTGCTGAGCGGTGTTTTTCCTTCGAGACGGGTGTACTTGTTCCCTCCACTCCCTGTTGCCCCCCACGTCTGCCAGCATAAGGCTTTGCTCAGAAGAGGCACAATAGAAATACCCTGTTTTGGTAGAAAAAGTCACTACGTGCTCACTTTTTTTTTTAACGTTTATTTATTATTGAGAGACAGAGACAGAGGATGAGCAGGGGAGGGTCAGAGAGAGAGAGAGTGAGACAGAGAATCTGAAGCAGCTCCAGGCTCCGAGCTGTCGGCACAGAGCCCGACGCGGGGCTCGAACCCACGAGCTGTGAGATCATGACCTGAGCTGAAGTCGGATGCTTAACCGACTCAGCCACCCAGGCGCCCCACTACGTGCCCACTTTTAAAGGCAATTACCCTCAGGGGCACCTGGATGGCTCCTCTGGTTAAGCATCTGACTCTTGATCTAGGCTCAGGTCTGAATCTCAAAGTCATGAGTTCAAGCCGTGCACTGGGCTCCATCCTGGGTGTGGAGCCTGCTTTAAATAAACAAAGGCAACACCCTTGCCATTTTCTTGCCTTCCTTTGTTTGCTTCCACTTTGTAATCCAGAAAAACAGCTGGTGGAGAGGATCGTCCCAGCCACGGGCCGTCTACACGGGGTATCACTTTGAGAAATGTGAGCTGTAGATTTGGCGGCGGGCGATCTAACCGCTGGTCATCAAGGGCGCCGGCGCAGGAAGTCTGTGGCGGGGGCCGCGTGTCCTCCCACGGCACCGCCGCTGTAGCCTCCTTGCCCTGCGGGCTAACACTGTGATCTGCACAACCTCACTGGCCCCGAAATAAGGCAAACAGGCAAAATGATGGGGAAAAGGGAAACTGGCAAATGTTATACGTATATTGAGAAAAAATGTTAATATCTGGTACACTTTGTTTTACCACATGTAAAATATGCTCCTTACATGTAATGTCCCTGTTCTGTAGTTTCTTCAACAAAATCCGTACAAGCAGACCGGAGAAGTGTTTTGTTCACAAGCATGAAACACCAGGAAACCCAAAAATCGGAAGATGTCCCATCTCTGACAACTAAGGTAGAAGAAATTTGAATTCCTTCAGTGTCTAAACCTAGCTTTATGAAAACAGACTATAAGCAGTCTCTCACTCTACACAGAAAGTACTTATGTTCAATGACTAAAATACAATTTAAAACTATCTGTACCCCCAAAATGTTTTGGGGGGTTTTTGCTGCTTTTCTAAATTACAGGGTAAAAAGACAACCAGAAACGTTGGTCACAAAGAAAAATCCACTGAAATGCCTCGTGTGGTTCCTCCCTGTACCAGCAAACTACCAAACCCACAGGAGTCCAAGAGAAAATGTGAAGGTAATTTTAACCACTTTAAAAAGTGTCCTTTACCTTTACTTGATTTTTTTAAGGTGTGAATTTGTGTGTGTATGTGTGTGTGTGAGAGAGAGAGGGGGGGGGGGAGAGAGAGAGAGAGAGAGAGAGAGAGAGAGAGAGAAAGTACACATAAAACACATGCATACAGGGGCACCTGGGTGGCTCAGCCGGTTGAGCATCTGACTTCAGCTCAGGTCATGATCTCTATGTACGTGAGTTTGAGCCCCACATCAGTCCTCCTCTCTCTCTGCCCCTTCCCTGCTTGCACTTTCCCAAAAATTAGGGAAAAAAACACAAACATACAATGTAAAGAATTATCATGAGAGGCACCTGGGTGGCTTAGTCGGTTAAGCGTCCGACTTTTGCTTAGGTCATGATCTCGCGGTTCGTGGGTTCAAGCCCCGCATCGGGCTCTGTGCTGACTGCCAGCTCGGAGCCTGGAGCCTGTTTCAGAGTCTGTG
>NW_024080634.1:8177367-8437836 GCF_003009895.1 Hyaena hyaena | reverse complement strand
CCCCCCCACCCCCCACCCCCGCCCACCAGAAACCACGAGGGTCTTCAGTTTGGTGCCCGTCTCTCCCTGGCTGTTCCTCCCCGTCCTGTCTGCGTAGGCACCTCATGCATCTTTAAACAGTGTGTTCCGTCTGGACAAGCGGAGTAGCAAACCCAAACCGGGCAGCGTAGAGGGCGACGCCCCCCTAACAGAGACTTGACGCGGAGACTCCCCGGAGAGGACGCACAGACTGGCCTCAGCTTCCCCGGACGCACAGGAGCCCCGCAGCTCCCTGGGAGGTTGCCGAGCACCGGGGCCGTGTGACCGGCCGGCCGGAGGGAAGGGGCTGCCCGGGGTCCCCCTCTGGCTGCTGGGAGGAGGGCCCAGCAAGCCGCTTCTGGGGGTGGAATGAAAGTCCCCGGGCGCCCCCAACGGAGCGGGCAGCGCCTTCAGGGGGCCGCGGGCAGCCAGGTCACGGGCAGCCAGGCCAAGGGCATCAGGGGCTGGGAGCTTTGCGGCGCGGGGTCCTGGTGACGCCAGCCCAGATGCTTCTGCCTCTTTGGTCCGGGCTGGTCGCCCGGTGCCTCGGCGCACAGCTGCCGTGCTGGGGCCTCCCTTCCCCTGCAGGCCCCTGTCCCCGTCCCCACCCCGCCTCTGCTAAGTCTTCTGGTTCCTAAACCATGCCCTCCTCCTGGCCCAGCGCCCTCATGCTCTGCGAGCCACATCTCGGCAATGGGTGCTTGTGAGGGAAATGTGTTTACCTTCCACCTGGAAATGCGATTCCACCCTTGCACTTAATTAATAATTGGCTAGAAAGAAAATTCTAGGCTGGAGATGATCTCCCTTCAGAATGTTAAAGGCACTGCCCCGTGGCGTGCATGTCGCATTACTGCTGCAGGGGAATGCAGAGGAGGGAGTCCCCCCACACACACCCCCGCCCCTGGCAGAGTAGGGGATTTCTGGAGGGGCCACACCTTTGGTGTGGGGCCAGACTGGCTTTAAAATGTTTCCTTTCCTTTTTTTTTTTTAATGTTTATTTATTTTTGAGAGAGAAAGAGAGAGAGTGAGTGTGTGAGAGCAAGGGAGGGTCAGAGAGAGAGGGAGACACAAAATCTGAAACAGGCTCCAGGCTCTGAGCTGAGTGTCAGCACAGATCCCAACACAGGGCTCAAACCCACGAACCACGAGATCATGACCTGAGTCGAAGCCGGAGGCCTGACCGACTGAGCCCCCAGGCGCCCCTAGAACACGTTTCAGTACCACAGAGTCCTGGCAGGCGTCACCTGCACAGCCACCGTGTCTGGTGCAGGGGGCAGAAGCCAACAGCTCCATTTGGAGCTCCTTCTAGGGTCACTGTTCTAAGTTTTCCGCTTGTTTTTTAGTAAGTTTTGGTAACTCGTATTCTCTTAGAAAGCTTATCCATTCATTTGACAAATCTCCTTTGAGCACATACTGTGCGCTGGGGGCTGTCCTGGGCACCGGGGGCACGGTGGCGAGGACGAACCGCCCTGCCCGCACGTGCGTCTGCTCCAACGTGGACAGACAGACGTTGTGTAAAACAAGGAAGGTGTGCAGTGGGCTTGAGGGCGTGAAGGGATGCTGCAAAGCAAAACGAAACAGAGAGGAGTAGGGAGGGGCAGCTGCGGTGGGGGGGGGAGGAGTCAGCCAAGCAGACCCCCCCCCAGAAGAGCATTCTAGACCGCGACCCCGTGACCTGGAGGACAGAGGGCATGGGGTGGGGGAGGGGGCAGCTGAGACGGGAGGGGAGTCGGGCCGCGGTACAGCTTTGTGGCGTGCTGGCGGCGTGGGCCTTCTCTGCGGCGATGGGGAGCCCAGCAGGACTTCAAGTGGAAGAGGGGCCAGATCTGCCTCCGGGGGCGACCGGGAGGAGCCTCCTAACTCGGGCAGCAGGGGAGGTGACAGGCAGGGGCTGGGAACGTGGGGGCAGAAAATGAAGAGTTTCCCTCAAGTCGGTCACATGTGCATCAAGTATCGCAGGTTCGTTAGAATTAACCAGAGTCTGCTGGCCTCTCTGTCACCACTAATTCTTAAGACAATCTCTCTTGCTAGAATTCCTAGCTTCCTACATTAAAATGAGTGATTTTATTTCCCAGCGTGTTCGCGCGGGAAAATCCTCCAACTCTGCACACGTGACAGCAGGGGCACACTGTTCCCATCCCCTGACAAACGGGCGGCCATCCAGGCTTGTAGGTGACGGCCGGCTGGGCAGTAGTCAGGTGGCCCGGGCGGGTTTCGTCGGAAGAAGTTCACCTTCAAGTGGCTTTTCCATTTAACAACATACTGAGAACGTCCTTCCCCGTCAGCTCACACGTACACACCCGGTTCTAACAACTGCCCAGAACCCCACAGACGGCACGTGCTGTGGTTTCCGTAGCCGTGACCCCTCGGCAGACATCTGGGACGCCCCACTGCTACCAAACCGTGCCGCAGTACCCCTCACATCTACCTGTGTGTGTTTATCGCGTTCGGTCCCGTAAGTGAGGCTGTTCACCACGTCGCCATCTGGAAAAAGCTGTACCAACTGACATGCCCACCCCTGGGGGCCCGGACGGTCCAATCTCCCCGTATTCCCACCGAGTCTGGAAACACTGCCACTGTTCTCCCGGGCACTACACCCGGCTGGTCACGATGAACATCCACCGAGAACTTCTTAGCAGATGTTAGTTCTTCCTTCATAATTCAGGTTCATAATTCTATTTATCTGTATGTTCTAGGAAAGTCGGGCATGTCAAGCTCGTTACCGGCACTTTCCCCCGTGTTCTAGTGTTGGATGTGCTTGGTTTCTCACCTCTCAATGTCACTGTCACGTGCCTCTCGGGAGATGTCAATAAGTGTGCTTGCTCAGGCCGCCTTGAAACAGAAACGCCCTGGGTTTAAAGATCACTACACAGGGGCGCCTGGGGGATCGGTCGGTTAAGCATCCGGCTTGGGCTCAGGTCATGATCTTGCGGTTTGTGGGTTCGAGCCCCGCGTCGGGCTCTGTGCTGACAGCTCGGAGCCTGGGGCCTGCTTCTGATTCTGTGTCTCCCTCTCTCTGCCCTTCTCCCACTTGCTCTCTCTCTCTCTCAAAACTAATAAATACACATAAAAAAATAAAGATCGCTAAACAGACTATATCTCGCATACAGATTTACCGAAGGAAGAGGACCGCGTGGAAGTACAAGCACATCCCGAGGACGCTGAGAGGCAGAGGGAGAAAAAAGAGGCTCACGAGCACAAAACCACGCTAGTGAGGGAAGAACCGGAAGTGCCGCCACACAGAGTCCCAGAGACTCACCCCGACGGCGAGGACCCGTGGGAAGACGACGCGGGGACGGGAAGGTTCGGCGGCCTACAGATCGGCGGCGCCGGGGAGGGGCCCAAGGAGAGCACAGCTGCCAACGTCAAACTGCCCTGCCGGCAGCGAAAGCACTACTCGTTCACGGAGGCCACTGAAAACCTGCATCTGGGCCTTCCCGCGTCCGGGGGGCCGGCTGGCGCAGGCAGGGCCCGGGGGCTCGAGGAGGGACCGAAGCCAGAACGTTCCGGGAGCGGGTATGAGCCCTCTTTCAGCAAGTCGTCCCGACCGAAAGCAAAAGACGCCTTCAGGGAGAAGAAAAGCAGCCTCATGGAGGAACTGTTTGGGTCGGGCTATGCCCTTCAACATGACCCGACTGGCATGGCTGTCCCCAGAGGGGCCGAGGGGGCACCAGAAGGTAAGACGCCGCCCCGGCCGCCTCCCGGCCAGGCCTCCGCCAGCAACGCTTTTGGAGATTCTAAAGTCACTGTGGCAAACTCCATCAAGTCGTCTTCGCCGACCGAGGGGCAAAGGAAAATAATTCTTTAAATATAAGCAATATCCTAATACATTCTGATTGGATATTCTTGTTCTCATGTGCCTTCAACTTGTGTGTGTGTGTGTGTGTGTGTGTGTGTGTGTGTTGCAGGACTTAACTGACTTTGCATAACCAAGGTTTTGTTCTAATTCTAAAAATCCAGGGGCGCGTCGGGTAAGTGTCTGGCTCTTGATTTCGGCTGAGGTCGAGATCTCACGGTTCGTGGGTTCATGCCCCGCGTCGGGCTCCTCGCTAACAGTGCAGAGCCTGCTTGGGATTCTCTGTCTCCCTCTCTCTCTCTCTCTCTCTCTCTGCCCCTTCCCTGTTCCTGCTCTTTCTCTCAAAATAAATGAACATTTAAAAATAAATAAATATCCATTGTGATTACCAATGAGAACATTTCAAATACAAAATTATATCTTTTTTCCCTACAAATGAAACATGTCCATTATCTTTTGGAAAACTGATTACATGACTTCCATGGCTCGTAAGACCAAGTCAGTCACCAAGGACACGCATGTCTCATGTACACAACCATGTTCTCAGTGATCGCCTTGTGTTTTAACTAAAAACACCGAAGCAGCTCTGAAAGGGAACAACATGGTCAGAAGACTCTACTTTAAAAAAAAAAAAGAAAAAAGGCACAGTGATTACCAAGCTTGGTTTTATGAAAACTGTTTTTGACTGCTCTCCTACTCGGCTAAACCGGGCATGTGACATCCTGCCTTTGTGGGGACACTGACTTCAGGGTACACCTGAGACTCTCTATTTCGCTATTTCTATTTCTACTGGCTACATCCCTGCCCTTGGCCTGTATTCTGTTACTCTTGTTCTAAAAGAGCTCATGGGCCTAATTAGCGTCCACTCGAGCCGGCTGCTCCGTCCTAACAGGTTCAGGACACCGACAGCATCTCCTACGGGGACGAGAAGGGGGCTGTACTCCCAGGGCTCAGCAGCTTACTTACCTCCACTGATTTTTAAGGGCCACTTCTTCATAACAGAGACCGTGCTATTTCCAAAGAGGTTTATCGGGTTAGTGTGCAATAACACTTAAAAAAAAAAACTGAGAATAGTGAAATAAAACTTTTAAAAGAGAGTAAAAGCCATGGTGGGAAAACCACTGTATTCAAAACCAAAGATGAGATAAATACCATGTGTTGTTAGGAAAACCACCCTAGGAAAGAGAGGCAATGGGCACGGGGGAGGAGGGAGAAGCAGCCTTCCCACAGGCTGAGGAGGGGAGATACACAGATGCAGGTCAACTGATAGAAATGCCTGGCCCTGAACTCTGGGAAATGTACTAAAAAGATTCTTAAAAATGGTGTGCAGAGTAACATGCCATGTTATAACGTCTCCTTGCTTTATAACAGATGCAGAATTTCTCAAGGGTCTTTTCTTAAGCCTATCCACCACAAAAGCATAAATCAAAACATTAAATCAGAGCTATCCAAAAGTCTTTCTGTAGGGAAGCACTGTTAATAAAAATATAATCCAAGGCTGTTGCTTTCTGGTCATCTTGTTTAAAAAATTATGCATAGGGGCACCTGAGTGGCCCAGTCGGTTAAGCGTCCAACTCTTGATTTCAGCTCAGGTCATGGCCTCACAGTTCATGAGTTTGAGCCCCACGTTGGGCTCTGTGCTGGCAGCTCAGAGCCTGGAGCCCTCTTTGGATTCTGAGCTCGGGAATACAACATTACCTTTTAAAAGCCAGTGACAGAATTTAGTTTTAAGGTGCTGTGGTCAACTGAGTTAACAGTCAAAGCCCTCTGCCACCCGTCACATGTAGAAACTGGTCTTAGCAAGTACGTGGCCGTAAGGAAGGAAAAGTCACACAAGCCCTTGCAAAACTTTTAATTATAAAAAAGTGTTTCACATGGAGAAACTAGACTCCTCGTGCTGATCATTTCACAGTGTGTACAAATACCAAATCACTATGTTGTACTCATGAAACGAATACGTTATACGTTAATTATAATAAAAAAAAAAGAGCAACAGTAAAAAAGAAGTGTTTTTAAAAATGTATCCACTCAAGTTAATCTAATCAGAATTCCTGGTTTTTTAAGTTTGTTCCATTCCACAGAGCATAAATATTAAGTGCTTATAAAACACACTTCATTTGAATGCTTTAAATATGAAACACAATTCAAACATAAAACAATTCATTATGATCTCATGAATACATTTACAAAACACAGGAATGAAAAATTAACAGCTTCAAATAAGGAGATAATGCCACACAAAGGCTCCCCCAACACACGACATTTTACACAGAGGAAGCGGAAACACACAAGCAATGTCAGTTAGTGTTACCCTTTTAGCAGTCCTACGGAGGGGGGGGGGTCCAAATTCTAGTGGTGGCATTAAAATTAAATTGCTTTCTAATCTGGGTCAAAAATACCACAAAGTCTTTAAAGTACGTAGGTTGGAAAACCGACTTCCCGGTTGGCACCGTGACCTTTAAAATACGCCCAGAGGGCAAACACCCTGCCGCAAGCCATGGACGCCCACGCCACACACCTTCTCCCAACAGGCGTGCGGCTCTGCCAGCCGGGGCACTCGCCTGAGACACTGGCCTTCTGGCTCAGTGACACAGGGACAAGATCATGCTTCTGTATCTCACAAAATCTAAGAACAGACACATTCAACCAAAAAAACCTAACCCGTGTGCTTTTGTTTCCTTTAAAAAAGAAAAAGTGTCAGGTGTTTAACGTATAAGCAAAAATCCTCCGTTCACAGGGTCACAGCCGGACTTGTCTGGTCTCTCAGCTGAAAGGGTGCAGCACAATAGCCACGACTTTGTTACAGACTAAAATCCAACAGGTGATGCCAACACCGCCTAGAAACCAAGAAATTCACATCAGAGGGTGTGCCCGTACTTCTGGCCTCTGCTCCCTCTAATTTACAGGGATCCAATTCTTTCTCAGCAGTGCCAGGCTAACACCTCGGTGTGTGGTTCCCAGATGCAAATTCATCAGACCTACTGACTCACAGGGCTGCCATCTTCATTAAACAAGATTTATACAGAACTGGCAACCACCTGAATTTCTTTCCTGCCAGAGATGTGTGTTCTTATTTAATAAGTTATAAAACCACCCTGTAAGACTATCTGTTTTTCCTTCTCAAAATACCGTTATAAACTAAGCAACCCATGCCGTTCATGCCCAGTTGATACGAAGAGATAGGCATGCAGGCCGGAAGAGTGGCCAACAGCCCCCCACAAGCCTGGGCCTCGCGCTCTCCTGCCCAGCACCCCTGAGAGCCCACCGGCAGTGCCCACAGGGCCAGGGGTCTGGTGGGGGAGAGAAGGGCAAGGGGAGGTGGGTGCAGTGAACTGGAATCTTTGGAAACCGTCATTCCTTTGCACTCGGGAAGGTGAAAAGCGTGAGCACAGAGCACAACCAGAGGCTATGTGCTCCAGCGGTTTTCTCGACAGTGAAAAATTGGGTTCTAAATAAATATCTTTCAATAGAGAAATTAGTAAATTAGGACACCTCTAAATGAAGAGCAGTTATTCAAAACTCCTTAAAAAGTTTACTGATACGGGAAAGGGTTTACAATATAAAGTAAAAGGAGGTAGAAAGTTACATGTGCCAGAGGACCTAATGGTATAAAACAAACGGATGATAAGACGGGAAAAACATATCACAAAGAGAAGTTATCTACAGCTTATGAGATGGTTCTTAAAGTTCTTATGTTTAAAAATCTTGTATTTTCTTTTTTTTTTAAATGTTTTTTTTTTTTTAATTTATTTCTAGGAGAGAGAGAGAGAGATAGCGTGAGCAGGGGAGGGTCAGAGAGAGAAGGAGACACAGACTCTGAAACAGGCTCCAGGCTCTGAGCTGGCAGTCAGCACAGAGCCCGACGCGGGGCTTGAACCCACGAACCGCGAGATCATGACCTGAGCTGAAGTCGGACGCTTAACCGACTGAGCCACCCAGGCGCCCCTTGTATTTTCTTATATGCACTACTTTTAACATCCAAAGGATATCACCTTTCAATTATAAAAGAAAGGCCAACAGCGGTAAATGCCGGAGAGAGGCCAGGAGTGAGGGAGTAAGAAGGTCACAGCAGCGAGGGACTGGAGGCCGGCGCTTCAATGAACAGGGTGCCAAACTCGAGGGACGGACCTAGACTGTCAGCAGATGTGACTGAACTCCAGCTCTCCTACTGGACGTGGCAGGGACGCTGGCCGCGCGAGAGAACTGCTCTAGAGCTGCTGCTTCCCTGCGAGACTGGTGTGAGGCGCGGACACTACGTGCCGCTCACCAGTGAATGGACAAGTTGGGGTTGCTTCCCCTCGTACCCCACACGTCCGTACTCTCCCGTTAGGATTTCCAGAAAACTCTTACCTGCTACTCTGGTAGGAAACGCCACCAGGCGGTCTAGTGGAGTTATCCATTTACTTGGTACCACAGCCACAGGGACAGAGTAGTACTTCCAGATGAGTGACACCATCAGGGCAGCCTGAAAGACACCGGCGGTGAGCAGAAGACCGGCCAGTCACACAAGCAACAACCAGGAATGCGAGGGGCGTGCAGACATACTAAAGAAACTCTCCAAACTGATGAGCTCGAGCCTAGCAATGCGTCCTCGCAGGAAACAGACCGGAGGCATAGCCGCTAATTCCCGCTGGCGGCACCCAGAAGCGTGTCTAATTAGAGACTCGCCCACAGGACGTGAGAACACACTGCAGCCAAGTGCGGTGCCACCTGTGGGGAAGCCTTAATGTGAACGATCAACACGCCCTATCAAATTAGCTGATGGGTTAACCCAGGTCTCCCGGAATGAAGGGGTTCTTTTCTCACTGAATATCTCCTTCAAGAGGACAGACTATGACAAATACACCTTATTAATGACAAAAGTGATCTCAATCCTCTCTGATCCTTGGAAAATCTGTCTTCCTGCCACCCACAAGCGCTGCTGGCCTCTGCGTGAGGAGGGAGCCCCGGGAGTGCGCACGGACGGCAGCAAAGCACATCCCTTCGGCTGTCTCCACCCTTTCCGTGGCCCTGAATCGGCCGCTCAAGGAGCGGCCACAAAAGAGGGCATCTGGCCTGATTCCCGTCCTCAGGAAACCAGTCAGTGAAGTGCCGATGCCTCCGGATGGGTAGTGAAACGTACCTGGACACCCGGGGTCCGCGGGGCTGCCTCGAGTCCTTTCCCCGGTGAGGAGCACATGAGGCGCCGGAACGCAGAGCTCACTGAAAGCAGCCAGCGAGGGGTGCTGCACACCCACACCCTCAGCGTGCTGCTGCAGCAGCAGCAGGGCTGCCCTGGAACCTTCTCACCCCCGGCAGGAAAGCTCGGAATCGATATACTGGGTTTAACGAGGACAGTAGTCTCCCCGCCCGGAGAGCAGACGGTCACTTCCACCCCCACGCGCTGCGTGACAGCCAGTGACCGTGACCAGCACTCTCACAAAACACAACACCTAAGCTTCTCTTCCTTCCCCACGGGCTCCCCAAACTGCACTGGAATAAAGGCAGTAGGAAAGAGCCCCAGAGAAGCTACTTCAGCATCCGTGTGCTGGAAAGCTCAACGTCTCACAGCTCCAACCGAGAAGGGCTTTCCTGGAGCCCTCGCGCACTGCTGGTGGGAATGCAAGGCGGTGCACCACTGCGAAACAGTCTGGGGGCGCCCCAAAACATTAAACATACAATTACCGTAGAACTGCAGCAAATATAGAATTCCACTACTGGGCAAGAAAACGAAAACACTAAGTTGAAAAGCTATACAGGCCCCCTGATGTTAATGCAGCATTATTTGTAACAGCCAAGATACGGAAGCAAAGTGTCCAATGACAGATGGATGGATAGAGAGGATTCCATTGTGTGAATGGAATCCTACTCAGCCATTAAAAAGGATGAGATCTTGGGGCGCCTGGGTGGCTGGGTTGGTTAAGCATCTGACTCTTGCTTTCGGCTCAGGTCATGATCTCCTGGTGTGTGAGTTCAAGCCCCCAGTCGCACTTTGTCCTGGCAGCACAGAACCTGCTTGGAACTCTGTGTCCCCCTCTCTCTGCCCCTCCCCCACTCGTGCTGTCTGTCTCTCTCAAAACAAATAAACATAAAAAAAAGATAAAAAGATGAGATCTTGCCATTTGCAACAACACGGACGGATCTAGAGAGTACAATGCTATGTGAAATAAGTTAGAGAAAGACAAATTCCATACCATTTCGCTCACATGTGGAATCTAAAAAAACAAAAAGGAATAAACACGAAAACTAGGACCTAAATAAATTTATAAAAGCAGATGGTGACAACACTCATACTGGTGAGCACCAAGTAACGCAGAGAACTGTAGATTCATTACGCTGTACGCCCGAAACTAACACTGCAGGTCGTGCTTCAATTTAAAGAGAGAGAAAGGCTTTCTTCAAGTCTAACTTAAAATCCACAGTGCTCAGGTCTATGCTGGCAGGGCCACGCAGCACAGCAGCTGAGGGTGGAAAAACCTGACTTCTCACACTCAGATTCTGGGGACCCAGAGCTCTGGAGAACAGTCCATTATCAATTCTCATGACCCCAGAACACAAGAAAACACTTACTTGCAATACGTAGAAGGCAACACTTATAACCCATTTTATCTTGGCCAATTGGGCTGTTCGAGCTTTCACTGAAAGGAGCAAAAAAGATGAAATCATTATCATCAGTCCTGAAAAATGAAGAAAATACTCAAATACACATAAATGTTATTTTCCTTTTATAAAATGTTTTCTAATCATGTTGTATAACATTCGTTCAGTGTATTTAGAAAATATAAAACTGGGGCGCCTGGGTGGCTCAGTCAGTTGGGTGTCCGACTTCCGCTCAGGTCATGATCTCGTGGTTCGTGGGTTTGAGCCCCGCATCAGGCTCTGTGCTGACAGCTCAGAGCCTGAAGCTTGTTTCAGATTCTGTGTCTCCTCCTCTCTGCCCCTTCCCTACTCATGCTCTCTCTCTGTCTCAAAAATAAATAAAGTTAAAAAAAATTTTTTTTAAAGAAAATATAAAACAAAGGGGTGCCTAGGTAGCTCAGTCGGTTAAGCGTCCAACTTCGGCTCATGTCATGATCTCACAGTTCGTGGGTTCAAGCCCCGCGTTGGGCTCTGTGCTGACAGCTCAGAGCCTGGAGCCTGCTTCAGATTCTGCGTCTACCTCTCTCTCTCTGCCCCTCCCCCACTTGTGCGTGTGCGCTCTCTCTCAAAAATAAACGTTGAAAAAAAAGAAAATTAAAACAGAATTTCTTAAAAGCCACACGTTATACCATTAATTGAAATAGAATCACACACAACTTATAAGATTTGAAGCTTTAATTTTGAAAATGCTTAAAAGTATCCATCTACATCAGAGATCCCTTTTACAGTGAACTTACCACTCACCAAGAGGACTGCATTTGCTCCCCAGGCCGCCCTGTCTCCACAGCACACTAATTCAGAAAAGGGAGCCTGGCTAGTCTGGGGCCCGGGTGGGCCCCTCCACATGTCTTACCGGCCTTCCCCGGCACACAGGTGAAGTGTCTGTGTCACAGGACACTGCTAGGGACGGCGGCACCAGCAGCGGTAAGCCCAAATCCCGGCCCTGAGGTCTATACCTGGGGAGGACATTGCTGGGCATTTTTCAGAGTGTTCACAAAAGCCCTTGGGCGTCCAGGATGACATTTTTTCCAGGCTTATCTTTAAAAGGATTGAATTAAAATGTCTACTCCAGAAAATGAAGAAAAACTCAGAAGATGTTAGTGGTTTCTGTGTTTAGGAAGCAAAGGTTCACGGGCAAATGAGGAGAAAGTAATAATTATTGCTAGGTTTCTTCCAGACAACTTAAAAGCTCCTTCCAACATTCAGAACATCTAACAATCAAACCGTACATTCTACGAATCTTTATATAAAGACTTCTCTACCAATCAGCTCCCGTAAAGCTTTCCCCACGACGACTGAAACCAGTACCGTGAGTTTTAAGCTTATCCGTCATCTTGTTGATCTTCCTCTCCAGCCGGGCGTATCTGGCGAATTCGTCCATCATGTTGACGGTGGAGAGCTCGTGCTTCATACCCTGGATCTCCGCTCTCATCTGCGACTCCTGCTCCGCGTCCTTCTGCAGCACCCTGGACATCTGGCGCAGTGCGCAGCTGGGGTCAGCCCCATTCCACAGGGGTGCCCCTTCTCCCCTCCCCCCCACTGCAGCCTCTTCCAGCTGGGCACGCCAACCCCACCCAAACAGCCAGCCTCCGCCCCTGCAACCACCACAAAGACAAAAACTCAAGTCTGACATGGATCACTATTCAAGTTACATGTTTCCTTTTGCAGATACGCTCAGGGAGCACTCCGGCACAAATGTATGTATCTTTCACTCTAACCGTGAAGTTTTGACTACAAAAACCAATTCCAGCGCCACTCAGGTGACAAGGAGCACACCTCCCCTTAGCTAGGCAGAGGAGGGTGGGGGTGGGGTGCTAGTGAGGAGGGCGTGGCCCAGCAGGAGGGCACCCCCACAGAGGTGCGCCTTGGCAAGGTGGGCAGAGCCAAGTACAGTGCTACAGGGTCTCCCAGAAAGGGCGGCCTGGCGGAGGCGTGAGCGCATACAGAGTAAGAGGGGAGCACCCAGGAGGGTCAGAGCCCAAGAGGGGCTGGCAGGCGTGGGAGTGGGGGAGCAGGCATGGGGGATGGGAGAAGCAGGCATGGGGGTGGGGGTGAGCAGGCATGAGGGGGGAAGCAGGCAGCAGTTAAGATGGAGTTACAAAGCATTAATACAGCAAACATAATGAAAATAATAGGAACCAGTTTTCTCACTGTCAGAAAAGGGGATTAGAACTATGGATCAGGAAAAGAACCAGAATAAATCCTACAGTGCTGAATTAGAATTGGAAGCATGGGTGTGAACTTGTGGTTTTCCGTGGATGGAGAAATATAGACGTAAATGTTTGTGAAGAGGCACCTCCGAGAGCCAGGCCCTGCATGGGATTGACTGGGACATGGCGGCCCAGATCACTCACATGGACGGTCCCCCAATTACAACCCCCCCCCCCCAACTGCAGGAACACTCGCCGCCTGGGACCAGAGAGCAGTGGCCACCAGGTGGCGCCATGCAGCGGTCAGGACAGGTCTGGATCCCCTGAAAGGGAGGGTGCAGTTAAGATCAGAGAAATCCCCGAGGACCCACCCCAAGTAGAGAATGAACATCCTGAAATCGAAGCCAATGGCACAAGATGAGATGCAATAAGAACACAGCATCCCTTCTGCGACATCGGACAAGGATGCTCTAAGAAGGCCATTCTGCAAACTCACTGCCCTTGACCTATGCAGAAAAGTCATCTGTGCAAGCCCAGGAAAGACCGAGAATCCTTCCAGACTGAAGAGGCGTGACAAATATGTGTGACGCACAGTGCTAACCAGAGTCCTTTTGCTGCAAACGACCTCGGTTGGGAGGAGTGAAACAGGAAAGTGAGAGAAGGAAGGTCCCTGATGGTTGTGTTGTGGACAAGGCATCTGTTTATACACTAATGTACCCGGAAATGCAGGAGCTCAGGGGCAGCTTAATTTCAAATGGTTCAGGAAACAATGCCAGTTCTTTGTACTGTAAGCATAGCTTCCCTGCATGTTTGTTTCAAATTTTTAAAAATAGTTTAAAAAAAGATGAAAGAGGAGCACCCGGGTGGCTCTGTCTGTTAAGCCTTGACTCTTGATTTTGGCTCAGCTCACGACCTCACGGTTGGTGAGTTCGAGCCCCTCACCAGGCTCTGCTCTGATGGTACAGACCCCGGTTGGGATTCTCTCTCTCCTCCCCCTTTCTCTGCCCCTCTCCCACTGGCACTGTCTCTCTCAAAATAAATAAATAAACTTAAAAAAAAAAAAAAAGGAAAGAAGATAACGTATGAAGTGTACCCGCACAGAGCAAGGGCACAAGGAGTCTGTCCCTCCAGCCTAGGCTCCTCTCTGCATGATGGAACAACTCTTCCCACAGAGACCCGGGAGCCATGTCCCCATCACAGGCCTCCCTGGGCGCCTGCGCAAGTGCCGGTTCCCGGGACACCCTCTGAGGTTGCAACCTCCAGCGCCTGCAAGATAAGTTCCTCCTCGTGGGGACACGAGAGGCGTCTCGAGGACAACTGCACAAAGCACAGTGTTTGCTACTGCGCACCTTCCTGCTGGCCTCCTGCCAAGAGGAGGGGTCTCCAAACCCAGCTCTGTCCTCATCCCCTCTGTCCTAGCCTGACCACAACTCGACACCCGAACTAAAGGACATACATACTCCATACTGATCCACTCTGGAGACGAAAATAGGAATGAGCCAAATTTTCTTAAGAAAATCACAGAATTACCCTTAAGAGCAAATAGTCTATAGATGTTTAAACTTAATAAATCAAGAAAGGGGCAAGAAATAGATTTTTGGAGTGACAGAGGTATTATCTTTTTTTTTAATGTTTTTATTTATTTCTGAGAGCAAGAGAGAGAGACAGTGTGAGCAGGGGAGGGTCAGAGAGAGAGGGAGACACAGATTCTGAAACAGGCTCCAGGCTCTAAGCTACCTGCCAGCACAGAGCCCGACACAGGGTTCGAACCCACGAACTGTGAGATCATGACCTGAGCTGAAGTCGGATGCTTAACCGACTAAGCCACTCAGGCGCCCCATAGAGATATTAACTTGATTGTGACGGTGGTTACCCTACTGAATAAGGGCACAAAAACTCATCAAATTTCCCACCGACCTAGAAAACATGTTCACTAAATGCAAATTACACATCAGTAAACCTCACCTTTAAAACTAGAATCTTCAAAGGAGGGAACAGCAGCACAAACACATTACTTAGCAGTATAGGGAAAACACAAGAAAATTACAAACGGAAAAGGTCAAAGGTGTTGTTTAATCAGGACAAGGTGAGAGAGGATGGGGAAAATGAGCTTGCAGAGAAGGGCAGAATTCTGGGGTTGAATTTGACAACTGTACTGCTTGGGGGGGAGATGGATAAGCTACAACTCCAAGTATACAGAACTATTTGGAAGTGTTTAAGTTTGCAAACAGGTACCAACCTGACTCCAAGACCTCCCTGTAACAAACAGCTAAAATGGACTGGAATTATGAATGAATTATACGTGGGGGTGCATCCTCACGCCTGCTCTACAACAGGAACTCCTCAGGTGACCGTGCTCCTTGGGAAGGAGTAGGGTCTCAGGAAGGCACCTACGGCGGCAGGTCCTGCGGTGTCTGCCCCTCACCTCCGTGGCCTGGGCCCCTACAGGGAAACGGAGGCGGCCACTTTCTAAAGCTGAAAATGAAGGCAAAATCATCAATTATAAAAACGGCAGTGAGCCCCACAAACCAAGTCCCAGGGGGACGGCCTGGCCAGTGCCCAGGGTCAGCAAAGCGGAGACCTGGGAAGGAGCGGCTGCGGACGCCAGCGCTGAGCGCACCCTTGGCCACGTCAATCCTGGGACGCCTGCGCAGTGCGCCTCCCTACACCCCGCCCTCTGCCGCGTGAGTCCTGCGGCGCCTGCGCACTGCACCCCCTACACCCCGCCCCTCACCGTCGTTTCCGGGGCGCTTGCGCAGTACACGCAGCTCGCCGGGACTCTCACTCGGCCCAATGCGATTGTCAGGCCTGAAGCGCCTGCGCAGTGCGCCTCCTACGCCTTCGCGGAGTGGGTGCTCAAGGGGGCATCTTTGTCCACCTCTAACTCTCCCTTTGGCTAAACAAAGTCCTGGATCACCCACTATGGGGACTAGGCTCTGCCTTCCATATGTCCACCAGCTTGAACACAAGAGAGAACTCTCAGGAAGTTCTCTTAAGGCCAACCAAGTCAACACCAGGGCCTGGGTACCCTCATCCAGGCACCGACCTCCGCCCCAGAGTTCAGCTGAGATCCCCTCCCGGGACCTAGCCAGGCTTTGCGAGGCAGAGGACTTGTGATACTTAAGTGACTATAGGACCTCAACCGGCCTGCCCCTCCTTTGCTTCTGGCTAGGTGGAAAATGCTTCCGAAACACTGTAGGGAAGGCCGTCAGTGGAAGTAAGCTTTCTGAGTCTCCACGCGAGTCTTTCCCACGTACGTCCTCCAACAGGGCCTGTAATGGGCGGCCTCTAACGGTCGTGAAAGAACAGCATTTTACCCGACCCAGGACCAAAGCATTCCTTCGGAGCCTCACCACAAACCCAGCGACCAGGCGGTACAAATCTCTTCAGTACTCTTCCCTGTTCTGAACACCAAAACTAAGGTGTTCTACTAGGATAATTACAGCCCTGACAAATAGCGCTACAACCACGGGAAAACAAGTTTAAGAAAACTAACCAGTCTGAAGTTAGAGAGGCTGCACAGCCCGTGGGAAACAGCACAGAATGCTGCTTCCAAAGGAAACCCAGCGCCCTTTCCTTTAAATGATGAACACCCACGAGCACAAGCCTCACGCACATCTAGCCTGCGGCGATGACCTTCGGTGCGCGCGCTAGCTGCAGAGCACTTTGGTGGAAGCTTGGCTAGAGCCTGAGATGATGACAGGTCCTACTTCTGGCCGCTGCCACACCCCAAACACACACTCCTCTTCCCCCCTCCACTAATGGTAAATTATGAACAACTCATAGAGGAACACAAAACATGGCCTCTTTGAGCAATTTAGATTAGTTTCATATGGCTCCCACAAGAGATGAAATGGGATGGGGTACAGAAGACGAAGCGAGGTGATACTCCAAGAAAGACGGGCAAGCAGCCCCACGGAACGGGAGAAAATATGTACAGATCATACATCTCAAAAGTAGTTGAATCCACAATATACAAACAACTCCTCACTCAACAACAACAACAACAAAAAACAAATGACCATTCACTCCCTGCTGTGGTCCTGCAGAGGATGCCCTGCCCCTAGGGACAGCTCCTGAAGCCCCATTAAAAATGGGACGGGGCACCTGGGTGGCTCAGTCAGTTAAGCATCCGACTTCGGCTCAGGTCATCACCTCACAGCTCACGAGTTTGAGCCCCATGTTGGGCTCTGTGCTGACGGCTTGGAGCCTGTAGCCTGCTCCAGATTCTGTGTCTCCCTCTCTTTCTGCCCCTCCCCCACCTTCATGCTCGCTCTTTCTCAAAAATAAACATTAAAAAAATTTATTTTAATGGACAAAGGACTTGAATAGACATTTCTCCAAAGAAGATATACAGACGGCCAAAAAGCATGTAAAATGTTGTTAACATTACTAATCATCAGGAAAATGCAAGTCAAAACCACAGTAGGATGCCACCTCACATCCACTGAGGATGGCTATTTTAAAAACAAAACAGAAAATAGCAAGTGTTGGAAACTGTGGAAAAATTAGAACCTTGTACACTGCTGGGGAGGAAGCAAAATGGTGTAGCAGCTATGGAAAACAGTTTGGCAGTTTCTCAAAAAACTGAAAACAGAATTACCGTATGATCCAGTAATTCCACTTCTGGATAAAAGTACTGACAGCAGAGGCTCTAACAAGTATTTGTACATCTATGTTCCAGCAGCACTACTCACAAGAGCCAAAAGGTGGAAACAACCTACATGTCCATCAGAAGATGAATGGATAACCTAAATATGGTCTATAAACAGAATGGAATACTATTCAGCCTTAAAAAGGAAGGATATCCTAGCACATGCTACAACAGGGAGAGCCTTTAAAGACATTATGCTGAATGGGGCGCCTGGGGGGCTCAGTCAGTTGAGTGTCCAACTTTGGCTCAGGTCACGATCTCACAGCTCGTTGAGTTTGAGCCCCACGGAGGGCTCTGTGGTGACAGCTCATAGCCTGAAGCCTGCTTCAGATTCTGTCTCCGTTTCTCTCGCTCTGCCCCTCCCCTGCTCCGTGTGTGTGTCTCTCAAACATTTTTTTTTTAAAGGAAAAAAAGATGGGCAGAGGCCAGCTCTTCAAAGGTCTATTATGCGATGCTAAGTACTTGGGACATCATCTTAAAGACTAGATAGCATCAGGAGAGATTCTGGAAGGGCCTGGAAGGTTTAGAGAGAATTTTGTATGCCTTAGGACCAAGCAGGTAGTAAAGTCCTAGCACAGAGTTTACGCAAAACAGGCACTCAGCGAATGCTGGTAGAATAAAGAATGAAAGTAGAAATCTTGCCTAGGCTTCCATTCCACCCCCCCACCCCCACCAATTTAAGTCAGGACAGAACTGCCTTTCGCCCAACAATGGTTGCACCCGGTCTTGGAGGTCTGTCAAACAGCCCTCACTCCCGCTGTGGACATAAAGAGGGCGCCCTTCCCCCAGGAAACAGCTCCCTGTGTCCCACACACACCTGACACAAATTTGCCACCCAAACCTCTCTATTCGGGTTCCAATAGTCAGAGGGACAAAACTCGGAGAATCACAAACCAAGGACCAGCCTCCGCCCCCGCAGTCCCGAACGGGATGACACGGTGCAACCCCTTGACCGTCTGAGTCGGTCTCCTCCTCTGCCAGTAAAGGGAGATGGGGTGACAGTCACGTCTCACAGCAGCTCTGACAGCAGCCGTGACGACTGGACACGAGGTAATGAAGTCATGCCTACGCAAAACGCACGTCGGAGAGCTGCACCCCCGTGCCCCTTGCTCCCCTGAATACAGCAAGCATCACACGGTGCCGAGATTCTGTCTACCCTGCCTCCCACCCCAAGAACGGGGACTGCTGCACCCTGACATCCTTCCCCAGGGGACCCGGCACAGCTGGCACTCTGGCACCGGCCTCCGGGAAACCCTGGGGTCCGTGCCGCAGGCGGCGGCCCCTTAGCAGCGCCGGCTGCGCGGTGCCTCCAGGGACCGGGGGTGAACGGAACTAGGCGCGACTGGCAGAGGGGCGCGGAGAACGCCCCGTCCGAGCGCTGCTGCCACGGGAAAACGTGGCCGAGTGTTACCAGGTCATTCTTGTTTTTTCCTCCGCGAGAATCCAGAAATCGGGGTTTGGGAGTACAGCCTTGCAACTCTTAAACGCTAGCAACTGAAAAAAAAATCTTGAAGCCGAACAGCCCAACCAAGACGCCTCTCCGGCCCTCATGCGGCAGGTCTGACTCCCGCCTCCCCCCCCCCCTCCCCGTGTCTACGCCGGGCTCACCGGGGACCGTGGCGGAGACCCACCGGCCCCCTGGAAAGCCAGACAGCCACTTACGAAGGAGGAGAAAGACGGGAGGAGAATCCGGAGGACATTGCACCCAAACACGAAGCTGAGCACCAGCAGCCACGCCCAGCGGTCGGCCTCCTCGGCGCTCATTCCCGAAGCTCCTGGAGGTGCCGGCTCAGCTAAGGTAACTCCATGGGGACCACGCCGGCGCCCTCGCCCTCGCGGGCGCCTGCGCAAGAAAACCCAGCGACCTCTGAGGCGCGCCGCCGCGCCTGCGCACTGCGCCGCACTCGGCGGGGAGGCGGAGTCATCTTTTCCTCTCGGTTCTGGTGAACGCTTTCCAGCCTGCTTCTTGGCCTTTCGGGCTTCCGTAGCCTGGCTGCACCCTCCCCTCGATCCCCTGGCCGCGGTTTTACAGGCTCTCAGCTGCCCTCGTCTTTAGCTCTGTTGTGGCTGCGAACCCCTTATTATTATGTAACGAGTACTTTCTTTAAATTGACTCGCTTTTATTCCTAGATAATTTTATTTTAAAATAATCCGTTCCAGGGGCGCCTGGGTGGCTTAGTCGGTTAAGCGTCCGACTTTCGCTTGGGTCATGATCTCGCAGTTCGTGGGTTCGAGCCCCGCGTCGGGCTCTGTGCTGACTGCCAGCTCAGAGCCTGGAGCCTGTTTCAGTCTGTGACTCCCTCTCTCTCTGACCCTCCCCTGCTCACGCTGTCTCTCTCTCTCTCTCTCCCCTAGAAATAAATAAAAAAACATTAAAAAAATAAAATAAAATAAACCGTTCCATAAATGGAAAACTATCATAATTATAGTAGCAAATAGCTAAGAAGAAACGCTTTGTAATTATGTGTAAAAGGCCTTGAGTTTACATTTCAGAACTGAAATAAGTCTAAACAGTTTACGAAGGTGCATACCTAAAAAAATCGGTATTAATCATAAGGGGCTGTTTGCAATCAGCCCGTAATAACATTAGTTTAGGTGAAGATAAGGCTTTACTGCAAAATAATCCCAATTCACATACACATATGGTAGGGAAAGCAAAGGATGTTTAGCTGCCCCTTCTGCCAAGGTTGGTTTGAGAATTAATTCTAATCCGATGAACCAAGGAGCTGTGGTTCTACTGGCCTCGAAAAATGAACAAACCGTTTAGAATCTAAAAGTAAACATTAAAAAATTAAAAAATAAAAAAAAAGGGGGGGGAGAGCGCCTGGGTGGCTCAGTCGGTTAAGCGTCCGACTTCAGCTTAGGTCACGATCTCACGGTTTGTGGGTTCGAGCCCCGCATTGGGCTCTGTGCTGACAGCTCGGAGCCTGGAGCCTGCTTCCGATTCTATGTCTCCCTCTCTCTGCCCCTCCCCTGATCATGCTGTCTCTCTCTCTCAGAAATGAAAACATTAAAAAATTGTTTTAAAAAAGTAAAAAAGTTTTCTTAGAGCCCAAGTTCGGACAGTTGGTTGAGAAATATGCTCTTCACAGGGAAGAAAGTATTCTGGAGAATGATCAGTTTTTACACGCTTATATACTTTTTTTTCATCTTGCACAAACTCAAGAGATTACAGATTAGCATATAAGAAGGAATCTTGAGTTTTATCAGAAAGGAATGCGGGAAGCAAGAGTCTTGATCGATATCTTAAGGAGAAGATAGTTTTCCTTCAGGCTACTCATTCCCAAAGCCAATGTACGATACATGGGTGAAGGGCCATAAATTAGGCTTTTGGTTTGAACAAAGTTTATATATAGTCCTGTTGACTGAGAAACAAATCTAATAGCATTCCTTGTATATCAGATCTTTTGAGAGTTTTTCTCATTTCCCCCTTTTGATCTATAATCTTTCAACAGAAAGCATTGATCATTATTTTGTCCCTCAATGCCAGGGTGATTGCTTATCTTCCCTGGGTCATTCATGCCCCTCAATTTTAGGCACGAGTTAAGTCAGGTAGGAGTCTATGTTGCAGGGGTCAACAGTATGTCCTTTAATAGAGAATATTACAATTGATACATATATTTTTTTAGTGAGATCCAATTGCAGTGCAAACATTGTATGTGTGCTTTGTGATCAATTTTTGCTTTTGCATTTTTGTAACATTTATATCATAAACACAGAAATAGCAATAAAAATCCAATTAATAACATTTGAAGCAGAGGTGCCTGGATGGCTCAGTTGGTTAAGCCTCTGACTCTTGATTTCAGCTCAGGTCATGATCTTGCGGTTTTGTGAGTTCAAGCCCTGCGTCAGCTCTGCACTGGCAGTACAGAGCTTGCTTGGGATTCTCTCTCTCCCTTTTGCTCTGTTCCTCCCCCACTTGCACTGTCTCTTTCTCTTCCAAAATAAATAGATAAACTCTAAAAACATTTTTTTACATAATATTTGAACCAACCAATGGGGACCAGGTACAGAATTAGAAAAGAAAAAAAATCCATTATTGGTATTTTGTAATTCTGAATTAATTTAAATATCTATTTCCTTTATCTGTACTTATTTGTGCTTTGTGATATGTTTGGGCTGATTGGTTTAAAATGGTAAGTAAATTGTTTGTTATTATATGTAACAATTTCTCTGGCCAATTAGTTTCCATATATATTATGTCTGTGTTGGTTGTAACGCTATCTCCCAAAACATTTCATCATCAATATCAGTATTAGTTTAATTTTTGTTAGAAGGCAATTCTATTTGAGATACAAAGCCATTATTACCTTAAATAGCAGTAGAGTTTTGATAAAAAGTACTCTGGTTACAAAAATAGATCAAGGAGTATTACAGAGATGTTTTGTAAACCTTCCCAACAAAATCTTTTTTCCCCATATGCCATATGTTAATTTGTATAGGCATAGCCATTATAGCCCAAGTTGGAGTGAATTCAGGGCTCAGTTGTTGTTTAGGGCCTAACCATATGTTGTTCCTGAATTCACCAATGTCAGTAGGTATTGGAATCCAATAAGAATCATTGCCTAATTAGTCACATCTTCCTCTAATGGGAAGAACTCTGGTGATGTTTATGTTAGATTTTGTCCCTATTATGGCATTGAAATTAGTTTAGTTGGCCATAAGTTTGGGTACCAATGCAATAATTGAACATTTATGTAAGTTATAGGAGTCTAATGATTTTCCACAGACGAGGAGAGCTATGTATTGGGTTTCTTTTTTAACAGTATTTTTTTGTATTTTTTAACATTTATTTATTTTTGATAGAGACAGAGTGTGAGCCAGGGAGGGGAAGAGAGACAGGGAGACACAGAATCTAAAGTAGGTTCCAGGCTCTGAGCTGTAAGCACAGAGCCTGATGCGGGGCTCAAACCCACGAACCATGAGATCATGACGTGAGCCAAAGTCAGATGCTTAACCAACTGAGCCACACAGGTGCCCTGAGTGGGTTTCTGCAGTTAATAAAGAAGGCCATGGACCCAAAGTTACCTCAGAATCTCTAGGCTGTATGACAAAGTTAGATTTAGGAGGTGACTGAACCCACCAAGTCACTCCCAAAGTAGCATCTTTGATAGATGCCCAGTGTTTTTTCTTATTTTGTCTTGGGCCTCTCCATCCACAAAAACATGGTTTGTGAGTACATTGGATATTTTGGTATGTTGGGCAAGCTGCTGCTAATCTTTTCCCATTTTACTTGGGGATCTTTCTTAATAAGTTATCATCTAACTGTATAGAGACACAATGATCGATCTGTCGAGTGTTGTATACAATGCAGGTTAAAACTGAGTTGGGTAGCACTCCTTGCAAAGCTGTTCCTAAAGAGGTACCTTATAATATATAAGCACCAGAGGCTAAAGGAACATTAGAGTATGTATAAGAGGTTATAAAATACTAGTAGAGTATTTGAAGTTATATTAGTTAAATCAGCAGGTAACCATGATATTTTATCAAGACGTCATAAGGGGGGGTTGAAAGCAAACAAATAGATTTACTTTCTTCTAATATCACAATTTTTTTTTAAAGACCTGGGGTTTCTGGGCAGCTTAGTTGATTGGGTGTCCAACTCTTGATTTCAGCTCAGGTCATGATCCCAGCGTCGTGGAATTGAACCCTGAGTCTGACTCTGCGCTGAACACACAGAGCCTGCTTGGGATTCTCTCTCTCTCTCTCTGCTCATCCACTGCTCGTGCACACGCACTCTCTCTCTCTCTCTCTCTCTAAAACATTTTTTAAAATTAGTTTTAGGGGCACCTGGGTGACTCAGTCAGTTGGGCTTCTGACTTCGGCTCAGGTCATGATCTCACAGTTCGTGGGTTCAAGCCCTGCGTCGGGCTCTGTGCTGACAGCCAGCTCGGAGCCTGGAGCCTGCTTTGGATTCTATGTCTCCCTTTCTCTCTGACCCTCCCCTGCTCACACTGTCTATCTCTCTCTCTCTCTCTCTCTCTCTCTCAGAAATAAATAAAACATTAAGAAAAAAATTTTTTTTAATTATTTTTAAAATGAATAGAATACAAGCCTGGTCCCAAATCTTGGGAAAGCAATCTACCCTGATGTCATCTACTTTTTATCCTAGTTTGTAGCTCAAATGTCTCTGATGATGTCTGAATGGCCCATTGAGCCATTAGGCACAAGATTTGGTCTATTCATGAGCTGTCGCAGTGATTTCTTTACATCGTGTATTTTTTTCAGTTTGCAGGGCTTCAGGGAAAAGGACAATTTTAGTTCTCAAATGATTCCAAGTCAGAAAGATAGGAGAAAAATCAAAATCAAAATGTTAGTTTGAAGAGTTATAGCTGGGCATTGGTAGACACTAGAAGAAGAACTGAGTCCAGTTTATAATGAATAGTATTAAAATCTAATATCTACAAAGGTGTGTTATTGAAATATTTTCTTTCTAAAATTACCTTCATCTTTCCCAAAGATAGCCAAATTAATACTAATTTGCTTGCAAAACAAGTCCAGTTTTAATAAACTTGGCCTAATTACTTACATAAGCAGAGCAAGAAGAGTGATTGACCATATAAGGTTTTTAAAATCTGCTTTGTTGGAACTTTTTTTTTAATGTTTTACTTATTTCTTAGAGAGAGAGAAAGAGAGAGAGCATGAGCAGGGAGGGGCAGAGAGAGAGGGAGATACAGAATCTGAAGCAGGCTTCAGGCCCTGAGCTGTCAGCACAGAGCCCAACGCAGGGCTTGAACCCACAAATGGTGAGATCATGACCTGAGCCGAAGCTGGACGCTTAACCAACTGAACCACCCAGGTGCCCCAAGTTGGAACTTTTTTATAAGGAATTTTAGATTGAACTTTTAATAGAGTCTCAAGGCCAGAAGCCAAACTAAATTCTTGCTCTCAGATTTGCCTGCAATACCTGTGGATTTGGGTGACTTCATCCCCCTGAGGTCCACAAAATATCCTGAATTTCCTGCACCTGCCAGGAAGTGACTTTCTTTACTCACCTGGTAAGGCTTTTGGGAACTCTGTAGGCAAGGTATCAGGCCAATTTCCAAGGGGCTTAATGGCTCCATGCTTCATAAAGTCAACTTTAGTTCCTTAAAGCTACCTGGTCATATCTGAGTCTATGCATGTCTCTCTCAAATATGACATTCCCGTCAAAGCCGTCATAAAGTGACCAATGTTTCCAACAGTGTCCTATTCCACGGGGTACAGATTTTTATTGAACTTCTGCAAACAATTATAACTGCCATGAAAGAAAGCTCACTGAGAGTTTCTGAATTTTGGCGAGTTCAGGGAGAGAGAAAAGATAAATGTTTCAATTTGTTCACAAAGGTGTATTTTATTATATTTCTGTAAATCATACATATCGTTAGAGAAAAGATTTTCTTAAATCCAGAAGAGCAAACATTAGAGAGCCAGTAATGTTTCAAATAAGAGCCATAAAAACCATAATCACCTTCCTCAATTCATTCAGCCCCATGTTATTAATTCTTGTTCTGTTTGAATGCAGTTTTCCCACTAGTTCTGGAAATTCTTACTCAGCTTAGTTTTATGAATTCAAAGACATCAGACACCTGACGTTTGTCAAAAAGTCCTTTTCATGAATCTCCTTGAAGAGGAAACACATTTTCAAGAGCATCAGAACAATAACTATAAATGGCAAAAATTCTCAAAATGGACATGGTTAGAGATCTGAGGAGAGGTCATTATAAGGCACCTGACAAGGATATCCAGTTGTTCTGGTGACTCACAACATATCGGTAGTTAGAATGTCAAGTTGACCTTATACTGGGACATATTAAAATTTTGAAATTTTGGGGCACCTGGGTGGCTCAGTCAGTTAAGCGTCCAACTCAGGCTCAGGTCATGATCTCACGGTTCGTGGGTTCCAGCCCCGCGTCGGGCTCTGTGCTGACAGCTAGCTCAGAGCCTGGAGCCTGTGTCTCCCTCTCTCTCTCTGACCCTCCCCTGTTCACACTGTCTCTCTCTGACTCTCAAAAATAAAAAATATTTAAAAATTAGAAATTTCACAAAATTTCTGAAACAGTTATAGCATTTACCCCTATAATATAACCTAAGAAAGTTTATCATTTGTTTGACGCTTCCCGTGTAACTTAACATATCAAAAAAGTAAGCCTAATTAGTCAAAAGGACTTTATTTACAATTTGAATCTTGACAAGTTTTGTTAAAAACCTCAGTTAGTTTTCAAGTGCGTGCCTAAATAGGATAGCAAATCATTATACTACTTAATATTTAATTATCTATTTAACCAAGATGGCAAAAAGAGATTCCAAAGGCAAATACAAAAGGTTACCTAGTTGTTAGCAAAATTTAGCTCCTTTTAACATTGAGAAATCTTGATAAAAATAATTGAGAGATCTTAAATTTGTTAAGTAATCAAAGACCTGATAAAGACAAAACATATCAACTATGGTTGGGTGCAGGGGAGTCTGAAGGGGAGGGGGCAGATAAGAAAAACTTTGCTGACAATTCTTTTTGGATCAATAATCCAAGAAAACTTTGTCTTTTTAACAGAGAAAAAGGCCAAATTTCAATTTTATATCAATTTACTTTTAAAACCCATTCATTCCAACTTAATTAGTCCTGACCATGCATAAAATTCTTTTTCCAAAGATTTTACCTTCACAAACCTACACCTTTCTATTTCATTCAGATTTTTGTCCCAAGCCTTCTCTCTCTAAATAACCAGTCTCATTTTAGGACAAAATCACTTTCCTTTCCCTCAACCAATATGTATTCCCGTTCCTCACACCTTTCTTATGAAAAACACATCTTACTTTCCTTACATTCAGAGTTGCTGTCTTTATCACTTTCTGGCATCTCAATTACATCTGTCAGAATTCTTAATGCTTAGAAATCTTAATTTCTAGTAAAAATGAAGTAGTAACCAATCGTGAATGGTCACACTAGAATACCCAAGATTGGAAATGTATGAATACATTTCATAATTTCTAGGAAATGTTTTTTTAATAGTACAACTTTCAATAAAACACAAAGCATGTTTACCAACAGATCCAAGTATCCCCAGTTTCTCTGCGATAAGAAGACAAAAGCAAACAAACCTACATTCGGTAATCAGTGCTTTAGTATTCTGTCTTATTTGGCAAAGACTTAGATATCCAATAAATTCAACCCAATTTATTGTTTAACTTAGCAAAACTTCAAAGTCTCAGGTTACCAAAGATTTTGAAAGCTATAAACCTTTTTATTTATTTAAGCTAACTGCTTGTGACAGTTACCTGGGAAATCTTGATGAAACAGACAAAATCAACCATCATTTTAAGTCATTTTTTTTTTGCTGCCAAAACGCATCAAACATAACACAAGCTTATCTGACATTTAATAAAAATTCATAGAACAATATTTTTTAAAATTTTTTAAAAATGTTTTTATTTATTTTTGAGAGAGAGAGGGAAACAGAGTGTGAGCCAGGGAGAGGCAGAGAGAGAGGGAGACGCAGAATCAAGCAGGCTCCAGGCTCTGAGCTGTCAGCACAGAGCCCAAAGCAGGGCTTAAATGAACAGTAAGATCATGACCTGAGCTGAAGTTGGAGCTTAACCTACTGAGCCACCCAGATTCTCCAGTGCAGATAACCCTAAAGACATGTCTATTTTAATTAAACCAACAAACTTAGTTTTAATATTGAGTATTTTTCCAGATAGTATCAATTTGAAAAATATTTGCGTTAGTCTCCATTTTTCTGTGTTTCAGAATGCCCGATTCATTCTTATAAGCACTTGGCCTTTTAAGCCAGTTAAATAGAGCTCTTCTACAAATTAATCTTAGCAAGACCATCCCGGAGGTTTTTTATAACACACATGGACACATATACACAAATAAGAGGCCAACAAAATCTAGCCTTCATTTCATTAATATTTGTGGAGAGAACAATAAAGGCCTGATTTCCAACTATCTCCCTATTATTAAAATAAACCTAATTACAAAATAGCATTATAATTTATGGATCCGTGAATTGGTTGTTTCTCATTTTTCAATATAACACAGCTGGTTTTGTCCAAAGGTGCCAAAAGCTACAGTAACAAATAAACCGCACGAGGCCCAGAATACCTCTGTGAATATCGGTTCCTCCCCAAAGCCAAGCGCTTCACCGACTAAACCACATAGTTTCCTAGTTTCTGGTTGCTTAGTCTTGCAACAAGCTCTCTCTAATTATGCACACAAGAAAACTAATTTAAGGGGTGACTGGCTGGTTCAGTCGATAGATGCAACTCTTGCTCATGGAGTTGTAAGTTCAAGCCTTGCATTAGTTGTAGAGATTATTTAAAATAAAATCTTTTTATTTCGTTTTTAATTTTTATTTTTAGAGAGAGAGAGCAAGTGCACAAGCTGGGGAAAGGAGCAGAGGGAGAGAAAGAGAAAATCTTTAGAAGTCTCCCTGAGAGCATGAAGCCTGACTGGGGGCCCGATCCCACAACCCTGGGATCATGACCTGAGACAAAATCAAGAGTTGGATGCTCAACCGACTGAGCCACCCAGGAGTCCCTTAAATAAAAAAAGAAAAAAGAAAACGAATTAGGCTTTTCAAAAGAACACCATCTGAGACCCAGGTTATCCCTAGTTAAATTTTCCCACCTAAGTAAACACTTGTGAGTAGAGCTTTGTGTGTGCTGTACAGATAGCCTGCCGGAGTTCCTGTGGATGCTTGTTGGTTTTCTGGTAGCTGCTTGGCTTTTTTTTTTTTTTTTTTTTTTTTTTTTTTTTTTTATTGGGGGGAGGGGCAGAGAGAGCAGGAGAGAGAGAGAATCCCAAGCAAGCTGGGCACTGTCAGCACAGAGCCTGATGGGGGGCTCAATCCTACGAACCATGAGATCATGACCCTGAGCCAAAAATCAAGAGTCAGAAGCTCAACTGACTGAGCCACCCAGGCACCCCAGCTGCTTGGCTTATAAAGCACAATGCCCTACTCCTTTTGGTTTCCATTTTGGAATAAGCCTTGAACAAAATCTAAGGATGCTGAGTGTGACAGACCAAAAGGGTGCTGCTTGTGAGTGTCACTTCCAAACAGCCGTAATATAATCTTTTGTGTCGCGGTTTCTCCCAGGGAGGTCTGAGGCCATTGAGGGGCTCAATCCCTGTGTGTGCATCCCCAGATGAGCCCATCGCTAATCATTTTATGAGATGGAAATTGCTATGGGACCTCTACACATCTTGAGGAATACCCTCAGACACTTCTGGTAGGCTTTCAGTCACCTGAAAGTGGCTTTAGGCCAGAAGGAGCAAGTGTCGTTTCTCTTTGGAGCTGAGTGATTCAGTCTCTCATATTTCTAGCCAGCAAATTTACTCAGGCCTTATATTAACAACACCAATGAGTATCATGCCAAATTAAAACAACTTACCCATAGCGCCAACCCCTCTAGATTATTCCCTTCTGGAGAATATTACTGGTAACTCTCAATAGCTCGAATAAAAGTCAGTACTGTCACTTAAATTGAGAAGGTCTGGATATCAGGAGAGCTCACCAGATCTACCTGTGAGGTGCTGAGACACCAGAGGGGCACACAGGGTCCTCTGTGGATACTAAGCACCGGCCCGGTGGGACCCTCGGGTGTTTCTCAGGCTAGCTGCTCTGATATCCTGCCTGCTACACCAAGTATTGCCATGAACAAAACTTTTTAAAAATCTTTTTTTTTTAATATTTTTATTTGTAGGAGAGAGAGAGAGAGAGACAGCGTGAGAAGGGGAGGGTCAGAGAGAGAGGGAGACACAGACTCTGAAATAGGCTCCAGGCTCTGAGCTGGCAGTCAGCACAGAGCCCGACGCGGGGCTTGAACCCACGAACCGCGAGATCATGACCTAAGCGAAAGTCGGACGCTTAACCGACTAAGCCACCCAGGCGCCCCAAAGCTTTTTAAAGAGAAAAGAAGAGTTTCATTTAAGCCCAAGCTAGGGTAGCTTCCCCGGGAAACACACTCTTCCCAGGGAAGGAAATATTCCAGAGAATGAACAGTTTTTATAGGGTTATATACTCCTTTTTTTTTTTTTTTTTTTACATTTGTTTTCACGTTGGTTTTCATGTTGGACACTCATTCACAGAGCTGGTACACGGTGCATGGACGATGGGCCATAAATCAGGCTCTGGGTCTGAACAACGATTATGTACAGTCCCGTTGATATAGAAAGAAATCTAAAATGGGATCCTTTGTGTATCAGGCCTCCAGAGGGTTTTTCTCTCATCACTACCCATTTCTGCTTCAAGAATACGTAAAGCTGGGGCACCTGGGTAGCCCAGTCAGTTGAGCGTCCATCTCTGGCTCAGGTCATGATCTCGCGGTTCATGAGTTGGAGCCTCACATCAGGCTTGCTGCCATCAGCACAGAGCCCACTTCAGATCCTCTGTCTCCCTCTCTCTCTGCTCCTCGCCTGCTCACACACTCTCTCTCTCAAAAATAAAAATAAACATTTAAATAATAATAAGAAAAAGAAAACATGAAGTGAAGCGACTCGATAGTGGTCAAGTAAACCTTTCCATGGGCTGGCATCTTGGCTTGTAGGTGAGGCTGACCTGACCAAACCAAAAGACAGGGTTGACCTTGCCTCACCTCTTTTCCCTCCAGCTGGACCATCCACAGCTCCTAGATAATCCTATTGGCTCCTCTACTCATTGGGAGACAAGTGAATTAGGAGGGAGAAACCCCTGAAGCGATAGCAGCTCCTTCTGTCCCCCTGCCTCCCTCCCCAGTGTCTGCCTTTCAGACAGAAGAGGAGGCATCACAGTCCCCACCCCTAACCATAATACCCCACTACACTACCACATCCCCCAACAAGGAGGATTGCCAAGTCCTGATAAGGCAAGAATGTGACCAAAAAAAAAAAAAAATTACTGAAGAATGCCCTTGACTGCAGCCATGGTGGAGAGGACCAGCCGTACGTGGCCTTCAGAGACAACGCAATTTCAACAACTCGGATCTCTCCTCTTGCTTCATTTTGACAGCTCTCAAAAAGAACACTAACACCTAAAGCTAAATCATGCTACTAACAAATGGAAAGAAAGTGTAGACGCCAGGACATCTCAGTATCAATCAGTCTATATCTGGTTCAAGTTAAGCCAACAATCACACCACTCCAACCTCTGCTTCCATTGCGACATCTTCTGTGACACTCCTCTGTCCCTCTTCATTCAGTGAAGTGGATCCAGATGGATAATCCGAGAGAATCTCCCTTCCCATTTAAAAAGACTTAACTTAACGGGGCACCTGGGTGGCTCAGTCGGTTAAGCCTCTGACTTCGGCTCAGGTCATGATCTCGCAATTCATGGGTTCAAGCCCTGCATAAGGTTCTGTGCTGGCAGCGCAGAGCCTGGAGCCTGTTTTCAGATTCTGTGACTTCCATTCTCTCTGCCCCTCCCCCGCTCATGCTCTCTCTGTGTCGCAAAAATAAATAAAAACTATTAAAAACAATTTTTAAAAAAGAAATAAAAAGATTTAACTTAATGGGGCACCTGGGTGTCTCAGTCGGCTAAGCATCCGACTTCGGCTCAGGTCATGATCTCACGGTTCGTGGGTTCAAGCCCCGCATCAGGCTCTGTGCTGACAGCTCAGAGCCTGGAGTCCACTTTGGAGTCTATGTGTTCCTCTCTCTCTGCCCCTCCCCCACCCACACTCTGTCTGTCTCTCTCAAAAATAAATAATAAACATTAAAAACTGTTTTAAATTATAAGGAAAATACATTACAGTGCTTTACTGTAAATATAAAAAAACTGCATATAAGTGGACCTGTACAGTTCAAACCCATGTTGTTCAAGAGTCAAATGTATTTGAAAAATGTAAAGGTAGCATTAAGAGAATTTTTTTTTCTACTTTTAGTTGTTATTCTGGCCAACACCCCAAACCACAGATGTGGGGCACCGTCTAACCAAAGGAAACAGCTCCGTCCGGTAGGCTATGAATGGGGTAGCCCTCAAACCATGTCAGCTGAATACATCCATACCGCTGCCTCTGCTTTGAGAGTTCACACAAGCCAGGGAAACCTTGAACTCTTTTGTGTGATCTTGAGTCAGGTTGAACAAGTGTCTCTTAACAATGAGGCAGAATATTTCTGCTCAAGTCTCAGTAAGAAGTGGCTGCCCATTTGAGGGGGTGATTCCCTTTGGAGGCCACAGAAGCTGAATGATCTGAAAGAGATACAGGAAATGTTCCTGAACTGAATGTGTTCCCCCCAAATTCAAATATTGAAACCTAATCCCCATTAGGATGGCATTTGGAGGTGGTGCCTTGGGAGGTGACTAGGTCATGGGGGCGGAGCCCTTATGAATGGGATCAGTGCCCTTGTAAAGAAACCCCAGAGGGTTGTTTTCTCCTTTCTTCCAAGTTGAGGACACAGCCAGAAGACAGCCATCTCTGAACCAGGAAGCAGGTTTCCATCACATATCGAAACAGCCAGCACTTGATCTTGGACTTCAGAGCCTCCGCAACTGTGAGAAGTAAATGTCTGTTGTTTATAAGTCACCTAATCTATGGCATTTTGTTAAAGCAGCCAGAACAGGGGTGCCTGGGTGGCTCAGTTGGTTAAGCGTCCGACTTTGGCTCAGGTCATGATCTCACGGTTCGTGGGTTCAAGCCCCGCGTCAGCTCTGTGCTGACAGCTAGCTCAGAACCTGGAGCCTGTTTCAGATTCTGTATTTCCTTCTCTCTCTGATACTCCCCTGTTCGTTCTCTCTCTCTCTCTCTCAGAAATAAAAAAATAATGGGGCGCCTGGGTGGCTTAGTCGGTTAAGCGTCCGACTTTCGCTTAGGTCATGATCTCACGGTTCGTGGGTTCGAGCCCCGCGTCGGGCTCTGTGCTGACTGCCAGCTCGGAGCCTGGAGCCTATTTCAGAGTCTGTATCTCCCTCTCTCTCTGACCCTCTTCTGCTCACGCTGTCTCTCTCTCTCTCTCTCCTAGAAATAAATAAAAATATATATTAAAAAAAAGAAATAAAAAAATAAAGCGGCCAGAACAGACTAAGATGCTTCCTTTCCATATTTAGAAAGGCCAAGTTTCACTTGTGAGCAGAAAAGAATAACGACCAATTTATAGCTGGCTTACTGTTCTGTCTAAAATAACAACCACAAGAGCCCAAATGTTCACATATTGATAAATGAATGAAGAAGATGTGGTATATATATATATATATATATACACACAATGGAATATTATTCAGCAATCAAAAAGAATGAAATTTTGCCATTCGCAACAAGATGGATGGAACTAGAATGTATTATGCTAAACAAAATACATCGGAGAAACATAAATATCATATGATTTCACTCATCTATGGAATTTGAGAAACACAACAGATGAACATAGGGGAAGGGAAGTAAAAATAAGATAAAAACAGAGAGGGAGGCAAACCATAAGGCATTCTTAAATATAGAGAACAAACTGAGGGTTGCTGGACTGGGAGAAGTTGAATGGAAGAATGGGCTAAATGGGTGATAGGCATTAAGGAGGGCACTTGTTGGGATAATCCCTGGGTGTTTTACGTACACGAAGAATCACTGACTTCTACTCCTTAAACCATTATTACAATATATGCTAACTAACTTGGATTTAAGTAAAATTTAAAACTAAACAGATAAATAGATAACAACAACAACAAAAGAGTAAGAAAGGGCATGTGCCCAGGTACCATAAAAATGAATGAAATGAAATGAATAAAATAAAATAAGTAAAATAAAATAACAATCAGTACGATGGACTGCCAAACAGGAAAACTTGTAATAACAATAATTCCGATTATCTAAGAACAATTGACTAGTCATGAATCCATCAAGTTTGCAAACAGGCTAGAAACACAACCTTCTGGTGACTTCTACAACTACCTGTCATCTTAGGGTTCTCTCTGTTCTGGCCTTTCTGGGCAATTCATCAGCATGGTGATCATCAAAAGCTCTATAGGGGCCCTTAGATTTTTGCTCTTCTTTGCAACCCTTGCATCTCACCCTTCCGCCGCAGATTGGATTCCAATAGGGTGGTGAACAGCAGGCATTCAGTGTTCCCACCATCATCTCCCTCACCTTCTCTTCCTCACAGGCTTGTCTCATTCCTACCCCAGTTTATGGGTCTTCACTCCCTGGACACACTGGCCCAGAGACTGGGCTTCCAGAGACACACTACAATCCAGGATGACACAGCGGGTGGCGGAGCTGTTTGAGCTCCTCCCCTCCCCTCTACTTTCTACTTCAGTCTAGTTTCTGCCTTACCTCTCACTGAAACTCCTCCATCAGGACAATCGGTGACATCCTAATGGTCGAGGTAGTGGGCACTTTACAATCCCCACATGACCCCTCCACACCCCTGCACACCTCTTCTTTCATCCCTACCTGGGCAATGGCCCCCGTCCATACAGCCTAGTGGACCCACCTGACTCTCAGCCCACTGCCCTCTTTGTCATTCCTGACAGAACCCTGATTTTGTTCAGGTATCCACTCCCTGCACTCCTGGCCCTACCCCCAATTCCAAGACGGGTCTGATTTGCTCTAGAGGTGTCCCATTCCCCTTGCCTGTGACCCAATTCTGGCCAACAAGTAAAGGCAATCGAGTAAGGAATTCTGGGGGGTTGGGGAAGGAGCCTTCTTTTTCTAGATGTCATAAATCTGGATGTGACGCGTGGATTTCCACTGTCAACTGAAAATGAAGCCAATTTGGAAAGAGGCACAACAAATAGGAGAAAAGAACCTGGGACTGTGATAACACATTAAGCTGCTGAATCCACCAGTCCAGAACATTCTACAGTAGAAGATCTTCCATTTCTTTATTCTTATGCTAATTTGGGTTTCTATTACACATAGCCAAAAGTCTCTCTCCTCTCCTTCGCACCCAGTTTAGTGAAGAACCCTGTCAGTTCCCCCCACCAAAATATATCCCAAATCCTTCCTTCCACCGATCTTCCCCACAGGCAACATTCGTTGGCTCGACTCCTTCATAATATCTCATCTGCTAGGCCTTCTTGCAACAGCAGCCTGACTTGACATGATACCTCTCAGTCCGACCGCACCTCTACTTGGAGTCCAGACCAATGACATCAATTCCCCATTACAGCCTGTCATCGCATCCTCACTGCCTTGCACTTCCTGGCCACTGCCTTTTTCTCTAACCATGTTTCCCTTCTTCAAATACCCCAAGGTCGATCTTTGTCCAGATCTACTAGCGGCCTCCTCTGTCCAGAAGCCTTCTCCTTCAGAGCCGCCAAAGGCCCAGGACATCTTACCCTTCACTTGCCCCCTGAGAGGCCCCTGTCTGACTGTCCTGTCTACAGTAGCCCCATTGGGCAAACCTCTACCAGGTTCTATATTGCGACACTTTTTCTTCCTTCAAGGCACCATCACTATGTGAAAGCATCTTGCTTACTTCTTGACTGTACTTCCTCTGGAATGAAAGCCTTGTGAGGACAGACACTTGGCTCTTGTGTTTGCTGCTATCTCCCTAGGACGCCTGACACGTAGGCAACCTGCTTGCTGTTACTGATTTCACCCACTCCGTTCCTCGGAACCCTGCCTATCACCAGCAGTACTGCCTTAGAGTAGCCTCACGATTCCCCTCTCTAGAACTCCTCAATCACCTCTGCACCATCTTCCAGGAGGCATCAATGCATGATTTTCTGAAGTGGGGCACATGGACCCCAGGGGGAAGTAGTGGAGAGGACACTTGTATACAAAGATCTTGAGGGTTTCAAGGAATGTTTTAAAATTTTGTGTTTTCATATGATTATCCGACATTCTGGATCATTCAGCATAGATTCCCACTTTTTTTTTTTTTTGAGAGAAAGGGGGCACAAGTGAGCAAGGGGCAGAGAGAGGTGGAGGGCTCACCAGGGGTTCATGTTTTACTCAAAGTGGGGCTCATGTTCACCTGAAAAGGGGCTCGAGCGCACCTGATGTGGGACTTGAACTCACCAACCTTGAGATCATGACCCGAGCTGAAGTGAGATGCCCGATTCCCACTTTTGATCCAGCGCTGCCCAGTTTCAGTGCCTGTGTTGGGTGTGTGTTTAGGTTTAGCAACAAGTGGGACCAGCTTTCCAGACATGGTTATACACTGCAGCATCCCTTGAAGGATCGAAAGACTGGGCACTATTTGAACGTCAGGTCAGCAGAGAATTAGTTTGAAAATGTTTGGTACATCCATACAGTACGATATGATTCAGTAATGAAAAGAAGGAAGACACTCATAAGTGCTAAATGGAAACAGACTGCATTAAGTGAAAAATGCAAGGTGCCAAACAGAGTGGAAAAGCAAGGTGTGGGGGACAGAAAGAATAGAATTCATCTGCCTGTATATGCACAAAATATTTCTAGAAGGATACACAAGCAGCAGCAGCATTGGTTTCTCCCTGGGAGAACTAGGTACCTAGCGGCACAAGCGCAGAACAGGGGCTTCTCTGGAAATAAATTTGAGCCCTTTGTGTGTTGAACCACATAAATATTTCTTTCAAAAATAAATGGACATATAAAAAGTGGTGTCTGGGGCACCTGGGTGGCTCAGTCGGTTAAGTGTCCGACTTTGGCTCAGGTCACGATTTCACAGTTCGTGAGTTTGAGCCCCGCATTGGGCTCTGCGCTGGCAGCTCAGAGCCTGCTTTTGATTCTGTGTCTCCCTCTGTCTCTGCCCCTGCCCTGCTCATGCTCTCTCACTCTCTCTCAAAAATAAACAAACATTAAAAAAAAAAAAAGTGGTGTCTTACTCATAGGCATCATGGACAGAAACACCGTCAGAGGCCAGGCAGGAAATACGGGTGTGAAAAATCAGCAGGGTTGGGACCCTAGCAAACCGGACACAGTGCCTCTTTACAAGTTACAAGGTCAAGTGCATCCCATGGAATGCACACACAAACGAGGCCAGGGGAAGGTGGAGAGCTGAATCTGTACATGAAAGCATCTGATTTTGACATGTTCCTTTAAAAAAAATCTTTAAAACTTTTGTTGATATGTATGCAGAAATATATATACTAAGGGCACAGCTCAATTAATATTCATAAAGTCAACAGGACATCCAGATCAAGAAATCAACATCCAGACCAAAAAACAGAACATGACCAGTGTCTCTCTTCCAGTCAGTGGCTCCTCACTCCACCCTTACTTGGAAACTAGCTTCCTGACTCCTAATGGACTAGATTCACTTCCCTGCCCTCTGGACGTTGTGTAACTGGAATCACACTGTATGCATTCTTTGGGATCTGCATGTCTCTTTTGACATTGTGTCTGTGAGATTCCCCGACTTGTTGTGTGTGGTTGTAGGTAACTCTTGGTCTTCGCTGTAGTCTTCCATCCATTCCTCCACTCTCCTGCTGATGGCCATTTCGGTTGCTACCAGCTGGGCCTATGAATATCGTACGTCATGTCTTCTGGTGAATGGATGTAAGCAATTTTGTTGGGTGGATTTCTAGGAGTGGAATTACTGAGGCACGGAGTGCTTGCTTACCTTTAAGAGATACTGCCAAATGGTGTTCCTATTGAGTTCTTGTTCCTTCACGTTCTTATCTGGGCCAATTAAACAACAAAACAACAACAACCTGGTCCAAAGAAAACATCTGTAGGCCACCAGTTTGTCACCTCTGGCCTAGTGCATCTTTAATTCTCATGGGAGAAAGTTCATGAGATCTCAGCCCACCATTCCCTTCCAAAGACCTTGCAGTGTCTCCTTGGATAATGGCCAAACTCATTCTGGCCTCAAATGCTTTTTGCAGTTTGCCTTTTTTTTTTTTTTTTTTGCCTCTTTTCTCTAATTGTCCCTGCCTTCTCCATGTGTCCATCACTGCCACTTAGGAGGCCTGGAGGACCATCCCATTCTAGTAAGTCTGCATATCCTGGACTGTGCTGGTCCCCTGCCTGGGGCTTCCCCTTTCCCCTGCTAGAACGATCTAGGTGCCTTGCTCTCCTTTAAACTATACCCAGAGTCCTTACCCTCCATGTCCTCTCTACCCAGAGCCTAACATAATGCCTGGCACACTGCAGGTGCTCTGAACGTGTCTGTGCCGCAAACGCAGGTGCTCCCCGATGTTTTTTTGTTTTGTTTTGTTTTTGTAATGCAGATGGGAACTGGGAAATAAAGAGAAAAGGATAAATTTTAATCTCACCTTGCTGCTAGTTGTTCTCCACAGAGGCAATTCTTGGCACCGTTTTCTAGAGAATTCTTCCTGAGCTGCATAACGAACGTATAGCTTTATATCCAACATTGTTATATACTCAATAGACACCGTGTAGAAAAATAATGCAGAGCACAGAGATGGGGAGTTGCAATTTTAAACGGAAAGGTCAGGACAGGCCCTAATTGAGAGGATATAATCTGCTCCAAGACCCGAATTGGGAAGAGAGCCACACCGGTCTGAGGCCTTGCATTCCAGGCAGAGAGAACGGCAGGGTGGCGAGGCCCTGAGGCAGGGGGTGCCCGGCCTGTTTGAGAAGAAGATGAAACAGAAGGAGCATCTGTGAAAATCACTGAACTGGGCCAAATTGCAGGGGACTTTATAAGCCACTCTAGGACTCAGACGTTCTTGAAGGAGAAGGGAAGGCGGTAGTCATTGAAATCAGGAGGTACGTGGTCGGACTAGTGGTTTGCAAAATTCACTTCCTCTATAAAGAGCTGGGTCATTCTTCTTTGTTGTAACTCACTATTGATCACGTGAAGGTGCCATAGTTTAACCAGGCCCCTCAAATGAAGAACATTCGATCTGTTTCCTATCTTTTGGAGGGACAGTACTCCAACATTTCTTTCTTTCCAAGAATTCCGGCTGACAATTTTGACTAAAAACTTGTAACGTCACTCAATCCGTCCTTCTAAATGTAATTTTTATGGCGCCTGGGTGGCTTAGTCGGTTAAGCGTCCGACTTTCGCTTAGGTCATGATCTCGCGGTTCGTGGGTTCGAGCCCCGCGTCGGGCTCTGTGCTGACTGCCAGCTCAGAGCCTGGAGCCTGTTTCGGAGTCTGTGACTCCCTCTCTCTCTGACCCTCCCCTGCTCACGCCGTCTCTCTCTCTCTCTCCTAGAAATAAATAAAACATTAAAAAAAAGGTGCTTAGGTGAGCAACTGGTTAAAAATGGGGGTGGAGGGGCGGGGGGCGTGCTTTCCGCTTCACTTCAGGGAAAGAGGGATTGGCCGGTCCAGGAGTCTGCGAGAGGGAGGGCACGTCCTGGGGACGGTGGAGGCCCCGGCCCCTCTAGGAAGAGATGATCTAAAGAAAGCAACACAGGAAGAGCTGATCCCAGGGAACCGAGCAGAAGAGGCCGGCCTTCGGCAGCCGCAAGCCCAGGGACGTCGCCAAGGCCCGCGCCTGCGCAATGGCCTGGGGAGCTGAGCCCGCGCGCTGGCGTTCCTTCCCACGACCTCCCCTCCGGCGCCTGCGCACTGGGACGCGCTTTCCGAAGGCCTGTGGAAGTGGGGCCCACGGAATACCCTTCTTGCTGACCGAGGAGGGAGAAATTGGCTCGTACTTAAGTCCATCGTCTCTCCCCTCCCAGTCTACTAGACTGACTATAAATGTCCCATCTCAATTCTCCCTAGAAGGGACGGACCCAGTGCCTGAGGCTCTCTAGGCGCCGGGAGAGCCCAGGTAACCAGGGAGGTTGTGGGTGGGGTCACCGGCGATCACGTGGCGGGGCTCCGCCAATCCGCGCGCAGACCGCACTTTGCGGCTCGGCTTCAAACAAACTACCGTGAGGTGAGAGCGGCCTCTGGGGCCCCGCCCCCCCCGCCAGGGTCTGGGGCCCCGCGAGACGGCGGGCGGGGGTGGGGGCGCCGGGAGCGGGGGCGGGGCGCAGTGGTCGAGTGACGGCCCGCCTCACCTATTCCGGGCGCGGGCCGCGGCGCGGTGGGCCTCACAGCCAATGGGCGGGGGCGGGGGGCGGCCCGGCCGGCGGGGAGGGGGAGCCCGCGGCCGGGGGACGCGGGGGGAGGAGGGGGCGGGCTCCCAATCCGGTTCCATCCGGTTCTCCCACCGCCCCCGCCGCGGGTCGCAGCAGCTCGGGCGGCGGGAGGAGCGGCAGCGGCCAGGCAGCCCAGCTTCGCGAAGGCTCTCGGCGCGCGGCGGCCCGCAGGCACCCGGCACGCGCCCGCCCCGCCGCCACGATGCCCAAGAGGAAGGTGAGCGGCGTCCCGCACGCGCGCCCTCCGCCGCCCGGCCCGCCGCGGCGCCCCGCGACGACCAGGTCCCGCCTCGCCCGCGGCGGCGCAGGGCCCGGCAGGCGGCCCGGCGCCCGTGGCGGGCGGGCTAGCGAGCGGGGCGCGCGCGCGCGCCGCGGCGGCGGCGACGGCCGCCTCCCGGGCTCAATGTTCTGGAACGTTCGGCGGCCGAAGAGCCGGGTGGGAGATTCGAACGCGGCGGCGGGAAGCCGCTGACGTCACGCGAGCGGGCATTGTTCTCGCGGGCGGGCGCGGGGCGCGCGGGCACTTTTGTTTGCGGGCTGCGCCCACTCGGCCGTGTGCTTCCTTCCGCAGGTCAGCTCCGCCGAGGGGGCGGCGAAGGAGGAGGTAAGCGCCCGCGGCGGGGCCGGGGGTGGGGCCCGGGCGCGCCGCCCCGCTCACTCCTTCCCCCTTTTCCTTTTCTCTCCCAAAGCCCAAGAGGCGGTCGGCGAGGTTGTCAGCTGTAAGTACCGCGAGCCCCGTACGCGTGTCTCTCCCGCGGGGTCGTGCCCGGCGGAGACACTCAGTGCTGCCTTTGCCTTTCAGAAACCCGCTCCTGCGAAAGTGGAAGCGAAGCCCAAAAAGGCGGCGGGAAAGGTAGGTTTCAAAGTGAGGGCCCCCGCGGTGTGCTCGGAACGCCGCCGCGCACCTGGACGCGTGACCCCCTGTTAATAAAAAGCCCCCGGCGGCGACTCTGAGGTCATGGGACATTGTTAGTGACCGAGATCTTGACTTTGAAAGCCTCAGCATGGTCGGGTCTCATACTTGCATGCAGAGTGGAAATGGCCTATTTTCTTATTTAAGTTTTGTAATTAATAGCAGCGACCAATTCCGCGCCCCCCCGCCCCCCTCCGGGCCTGGGTAAGCGGCGATGGATCCGGTCCTACCGGTTCCGGGGGGCGTAACGTTCGCTGTGCTCAGCATCCAGGGCTCAGGATGAGTGGAAGTGCTCGTAGTTTGGCTCCCGCAGGGGCTCGGTTTTGCGCGCTGCCCGGTGGATGCGCGCCTGTGCGTGCCCGTGGGCCGGCGGCCTCGGAGCCGGAAGCGCGACCTGGAGAAGGGGGCGCCAGGGTTCTGTGTGCGAAGTCCTCAAGCCCCGGTGCGGGGGATCGTGTGCGTAGGGCTCACGGGGTGTGTTTGGCTGTGGGCTGGAGGGGGTCGGGGGCAGCTGTGTGTACACTACGTCGTTTTCCCCGAGAAACTCTCGAGTTAGTTCTAGACAGCGTTATAGTTTCCGTGGAGTAGGTTCACGATCGGGTTGTTCACACTGAAGGTCTTCCGAGTGAAGTTGTTCTTGACTGTGTGCGTGCTCGAAAATTGAAGTCTGGAGAGCCAAATACATGCAAACTCAGATTCGGGGCGGGGTGGGGGGAGCATCTAAGAGGCCCTCTGCCGAATTGTCAGGGTCCTGGGGTGGGGGTCGGGGGGAGTTCGTGGTGTGATTCCTTTCTGCTCACTCAAAACTTAAGTGAGAGTTTGGGGTTAGACCCCTTTTCTGAGAGTATACACGGAAGCTAAACATTGCACAAAGGTTTTGCTTCCATTTTGTTGTTTAAACGTTGTGCAGAACTGAGAAAAATGCTAACTTTTGCAATAGAAAGTTTTTTTTTTTTAAGTATTTCAGGAAGGTGTATGCATAGTACTTAGTATATTTCACACCAGAAGATAAAGCAGCACATCTTTGTATAAAAAGTTAGAGTAGCCCAAGAACTTCACGTGTATGCAAAAAAAAAAAAAAGATTTTGTTGCATGATGGTGAAAGGGGCTGTGTACTGTTACTGCCCATCTTTGGTTCTTTTGTGTATTTTAAATAAACCAATTGGCTGGGTAGTATGAATGTTTTCCTCTTGGGTTTTTCTTCCTTTCCTTATCCTGTATTTCGATTTACTCTACACATTTTACTTATTTTTGATGGAGACGTTCATGTTTTTCCCCTCAGTTGGGTTTGGGACATCAGGTGTAATCACCTTTTTTCTCTCAATGAGAGGCCAACATGTAAGTCTTCCTTGAGGAACAATTTGTCAGTTCCGTGTTGCCAAAGGAAAACTGCGGTGGAGGGCTTAGTTTTACTTCAGTTTCTATAATGCGTTCATTCAGTTTCTATAATACGTTTTGCAGAGCTAATCTGATATAAAGCCTTACCAGAAGGTAAATATTTTGATGTGTCGATTACAGTGTAGGCGTACTTCTGTTTTTATTTATTTTTGAGAGAGAGACAAGAATGTGAGTGGGGGAGGGGCAGAGAGAAAGGGAGACAAGAATCCAGGCTCTGAGCTGTCAGTACAGAGCTCGACATGAGGCTTGAACTCAACAAACTTCGAGATCATGACCTGAGCTGAATGAAGTCAGACATTTAACCAACTGAGGCACCCAGCCACCCCAGCACCCTGTTTGCAGAGTTTGCGTCTGCCACTATGTGCCTACGACTTGAGTGAAATCCTCAATTATTTTGAGGGTTGAAACACAAGTTAGGAAAACATGGATTTATTTTGTTTCATCTGTCTTACTATAGGGAATTAAAAGTGGTATTCAGTCCAGGTTATTGTTGTGTATTTTATTTTCACTTCTAAACTTTTTACATTTTTATGTTAGTGCCATAGTGCTTACAAAATTAATGAGTGCTTACAAAATTACAAAATCTAAAAACCTCAGATTACAGAAGAATGGTTCTTTAAGTACAGAAGTCATCATGACACTTTACGGTACCCGTATATGAGCACTGCTGTCCTAAGTATGTTTTCATTATAGTTTTTTAATTTTTAAAAAATCTTTAATTATTTTTCCTTTACATGAATGTTGACACCTAACAAGGGAACTGAGTCTTTAAAGTTTATTTACTTACTTAGAGAGGGCGAGGGAGGCAGAATCTCAAGCAGGCTCTGCACTGTGCATGCAGAGCCCAGTGCAGGCCTCGAACTCATAAACTGCAAGATCATGAGCTGAAGTCAGACACTTATCTAAGACACTCAGGCACTCCTCATAAGTGTATTATTAGTGGCTGTTATGCTATCTTTATATATGGGATGCCATCATTGGTTTAGAATACATTACACTGGTTTTCCCTCCATCTTAGCATTGAACTTGTTTGATCTAGCTGCATGTCTTTGTGACTGTTTAACTCAAGTATTGGTCAGTACTGCTGGGGTCTTTTATATAACTCCCTGGTGACCTAACTTAATTTAGCTCTTGCTTCATTCTTCGTTTACAGGGAATAGATGTCAAGATTTAAACTTCTTTTTCCCCGTTGATGGAGGGTATCCAAAAACAGTGCTTAATATTGAAAGCGGCTTACATTTTGAACCTCTTTTGTCATCATACTAATACCTGTGTTTTTCAAATTCTTCAAACATCTAAATGAAAACGATAAACTCAAAATTGATCCTTTTAGCTACTCATTGTATGATGTCAAGGGATTAGCTGTAGCAGGATAGTCAACCTGACCACACAACATGGTGCTGTTTTCAGGTGAATGGTCTTACTGTGAGGGTGCACACCTTGTCAGGACAGTGGATATGTGACAATTTAATTACTATTCAGGCTTAAAAGAACTTTGGGGATGGTTAGGGTTACAGTGGAAAGAGATTCCCCCCTTTGTTTGGTCATATGGAACTCTTAAGAGAATAGTGGCTGGCTATAGTGAAGGCGGAGGAGTGGTGCAGGTCAGCTTCAGGTTTAGGGAACGGAAGTCTAACGCCCGTACTATCACAGCTCTTAGCACGCAATCTTGTCCTGACGAGGGGTACTGGCCTTACAGTGTCTTCTGTAAACGATGTGTCTTTGGATCTCAGGCTGATGTGTGACAGAGGACTGACGTTGTAACTGTTGGGGATACTAGCCCTGTAGAGACCGAGAAAATGTCAGTGCCAAGTTTATACTTAAAACATAACTCTTATTGTATCCTAGGATAAATCTTCAGACAAAAAAGTACAAACAAAGGGGAAAAGGGGAGCAAAGGGAAAACAGGCCGAAGTGGCTAACCAGGAAACAAAAGAAGACTTACCTGCAGAAAATGGAGAAACTAAAACCGAGGAGGTCAGAAGTGTTGTGTGTTGTTGATTTGGACTCTGTCTGAACCGTAGATAATCCATTGTATGTTTTTATGTAGAGGATAAGACTGCTTTTATTTCTGTCTTTATTTTTCATAATGCTAACAAAGGTTTGTATAGTAACTTCAAGTGAATAGACAGATGGCTTTTATTAATTAGATGATACTTGAAAACCTATAGGTAGATGGCTTCTTTTTTTAAAGAGATGAACAAGAAATTTTAACATGCTCAGAATTTCACCAGTAACAAATTCATGTATATTGTACATAGGGTTCATTAATGTAATTACTTCCATGAGTTAATTTTTAAGATTTAATTTTACCAGTGGTGTAACACTCATTTTTCTTTCATATATTTTGAAACTTTTGTTTAGACAAATCTTCTAGGCTTTTTTTTTTTTTTTTTAATTGCTATCTATAGAACTGTTGTCTTGTTTTTATATTTGGGATATTGCTTCAAAATGTCTTGAATCCATTCCTCATTTGGCACATTTTTCCCACTTTCATTTCATATAAAGAAGTTTTTTTTCTTAAAAGTGGCTACTTAGGACTAAATGATAGCTTAGATCAAGCAAATAAAAAGACTTGGTGTCATTTATCGTTACCCTGTTAAGCCAGGAGAAGACGCTGTTTCTTAATTGGGCTACAGGTTTCAGTAAGTAGTTTTTCTGAAGCCAAGCGTTTTGTTTATTGTTATTGGTTAAACATAGAAAGATAAAATAATTTAGGGTATTTTAAAAACATCTATTAGATCAAATCTTAAAACAACAAACCTCTTATTTCTAACTTGTGAAATCTGTACCACAATTTACTTTTAATTCATAGTTCTGACCACACATCAAATACCCGGTGATGTTAAGATGAGATTATTAGTCCAGCTGTAAGGAAGGAATTTGGTTCTCCATTACATGTTACCACTACATTTGATTCTTGCTCTTCATGGTGGTTGTCTTCTAGAAGGTTGTATGAATCCTGAACGGTTGCGCATGGAGGAAATACGACGTTAGATTCTTAGCTGCACTCTGACCATATTTCCATCAAACAGTTGATGCATAACCTTACGTGTTTCTGTTGAATACGTGTTGTTGATACATCGGCTTTGCGCCCCTAGAAACAGTGCTGGAACTCCGGCCTGAGTGAAGCTACCCAGCGTACGTATTTTCTCCATAAGGCATGTCCCAGCCTTCTTGCACTTAGCCATAGTGGATAGTATTAAATTTGTCCGATCAACATTAAGAAGCACACAAAAAAAGTAAGATGTATGGCGCAAAACAAACTGCAAAAAAGGCTCCTGTTTAGAACTGAAACAATCACTCCTGCTGGGAAGGCACTGCAAAGAAATTTTTAAGTTCATGGAAGCACTGTGAGTATTGATTTTGCACTTAACAAATAAATTGTAGTGAAGAGGCAAATTTACAAATACAGAATCTATGTACAATGAGGGTCACGTGTATTTTCAAGATCTAATAATTATATAGAAGTAAAACAATGTTGTATGCAATTTTAAAGATCTCCGAGATCATTAACGGTGACACAAATCAAATACTTGATCATTGTTTTTTCTTTGGTTTGCAGAGTCTGGCCTCTGAGGAAGCAGGAGAGAAAGAAGCCAAGTCTGATTAATACCACATCCCATGTCTTCTCAGTGGTCCCTGTGTCCCTTCTTGTACAATCCAGAGGAATATTTTTATCAACTATTTTGTAAATGCAAGTTTTTTAGTAGCTCTAGAAACATTTTTAAGAAGGAGGGAATCCCACCTCATCCCATTTTTTAAGTGTAAATGCTTTTTTTTAAGAGGTGAAATCATTTGCTGGTTGTTTATTTTTTGGTACAACCAGAAAATAGTGGGATATTGAATATGGGAGGCTTTGATCGTCTTGGGTGTCAGCTTAACATTCCATAGATGGGGTAGTTTTTATATCCTGTAATACCAAGCATACTAAATGGCAATTTGGAGTCAGTCGTGCATTTAATATGTCTGGAACATTTTAAATACTTCTATTCCCTTGTTGTTTTTGGTAGAATTGTTTCCTAAAGAAAACCACTCCTTGATCCTGGCTCTCCCTGTCAGAATTTGTGCACTCTGTAACATCTTGGCGTCCTCGTCCACTTTCCTAGTAAACTTGTGAATGTGCTGTGCGAGATTGAACATTGGAGTGTGTAGTGTATATGATACTGAATTGTGAGTTAATGGGAGTTAATTAACAGTGTAACAGCATATCAGCATTTGAAGATATCGGTACTTGATATGCTGTTAAGGGAAATTTGACTCCAATTTTTAAGCTGGACAGTCACTGGAATAACTTAGAAAAGAACCGCAACTACATGATTTGTTTAGATTTTTAGTATGTCTGGTAAGAATTGTGTGCAAACTGAATTGTCTGTGCCGATCCTCAGAACAACCAATAAAAATTCAGTTATGAAAGAATTTCTTGAAGCATATAAATTAACTTCTGACTTACGTTTTAGTCCCAAGAATTTCCACATTTGTTCCCAAAGTTTTCTTAAAATTTGAAAGTGGAATATTTATTTTTTGTAATACATGAACATGTACAATGTTGTTTTTTTTTTTTAATGTTTTATTTCTAGGAGAGAGAGAGGGAGTCACAGGCTGAAACAGGCTCCAGGCTCTGAGCTGGCAGTCCGCACAGAGCCCAACGCGGGGCTCGAACCCACGAACCGCGAGATCATGACCTAAGCGAAAGTCAGACGCTTAACCGACTAAGCCACCCAGGCGCCCCACATGTACAGTGTTCTTTGAAGATCCTTTGGCCTAAAGTGGTTTAATAATGAACAAACAGACGAGTGTCCTCTGAAGCAAACTAAATACTTAATTATTTGGTCTTTGTATGAATAAGCTTGTACTAAATGAGCTAGAACTGCATCTAGTACGGTTAGTGTTGGCATATTTTGAGACTTGCTTTCATGTACGTCGTACTTGGGCTTGGCCACCTAAACGGTGCTCAGAGGTGGTGTTGGACCCGGCACTGAGTTGGCAAGTGTGGACACAGCAGAGAAAGCACCAAGCCAAGGTTACCAGTGAACAAGGGGAGATCTGGAAAAAGACTAAACCTCTTGACACTTGACATTTTATTTTGCCCTGGAATGAATAGTGGGGGGCAGGAATGCTCTAGAAAGAGGAGTCCCAAGGGATCACACCTCTGCCAAGACTGTCCCACAGGAGTGGCCATTTTGTGCAGACCGCATAGGTAGTGGTGAAGTGTGACCCCTTCGGTGAACAGTATCAGTGGAAGGATGTTGACTTGGGATGAAGGGACGCCCACGGGAGGGCGAGTGGGCAGGGCCCGGGAGCCATGGTCCCCAGTTCTCCGTGGTCATTACTCCTTGGAGGGCCTGGAGCCAGAAAAGACCCATTTGCCTCTGGGTTCTAAGTATGGACAGCACAAGGTTAGGGTATGTAAATCTAAGCACTGAACTGGAAACATTCTCTCCCTGTGTAGGGATACTTGATCTAATTTTATTGTACCAGAATTTCTCTAGCACCTGTCTGTTCGTAGCAGTTAAAAGTGGTCTCCGGGCGCCTGCGTGGCTCCCATCAGTGAAGTCATTTAAACCTCTGACTTCAGCTCAGGTCACCATCTCCCCATTTTTGAGTTCAATCCCTGCATCAGGCTCTGCTGACAGCTCAGAGCCTGGAGCCGGCTTCAGATTCTGTCTCCCTCTCTACCTTTTCCCTGCTAAGTTTCTCTCCCAAAAATAAACATTTAAAAAAAATTTTTTTGGGGCGCCTGGGTGGCTTAGTCGGTTAAGCGTCCAGCTTTCGCTTGGGTCATGATCTCGCGATTCGTGGGTTTGAGCCCCGCGTCGGGCTCTGTGCTGACAGCTCAGAGCCTGGAGCCTGTTTCAGAGTCTGTGACTCCCTCTCTCTCTGACCCTCCCCTGCTCATGCTGTCTCTCTCTCTCTCCTAGAAATAAGTAAAACATTTTAAAAAAAAAAAATTTTTTTTAAGTGGGGTCTCTAAACACCAATGTGAAGAAAATTAAGAGTTTTGACCCCCTAACCCATCTTGCCACGTCCATTTGTACGACTCAACCCTCACCACCCCTAGGAACTGATCATTGTTTACAGTCACAGAAAGATGCCCTCAGTTCTGAACTCCTTGCAAATAATTAAAGAGATGTATTCGTTTCTCTAAACAGTAGTACAACAGGGTTGGTTTTGTTTTTTACTTATGGGAAGATAGCTAAGAGATTAATCTGCTCTGTAAAAAGTTGGATTGGAAGTACTTCTAATCCTACTTGCCTTAAGCATCATCCTTCTCTGGAAAAATGAACCCCCACCTTATTTTATGAAAAAGCAAGCCACTTTGAGGCATATTCTTTAATTAAAAAAAAATTTTTTTAATGTTTTATTTATTTCTGAGAGACAATGTGAGAGACAAAAAAAAAAATTTTAATGTTTTATTTATTTCTGAGAGACAATGTCCGAGAGGGATACACAGAATCTGAAGACAGGCTCCAGGCTCTGAGCTGTCAGCACAGAGCCCGACGCGGGGCTCGAACCCACAAACCAGAAGATCATGATCTGAGCCGAAGTCGACGCTTAACCGACAGAGCCACCCAGGTGCCCCTCTTTAATTTTTTAACTAATCTCTGTAGCCTAGTGCGGTGCTAAAACTCACGACCCGGAAATCAAGAGTTAGATCCTCAGCCAACTGAGGCAGACCCCCAAGGCATATTTTCTAGGATCTGTCCCTACAAAAAGTTAATCTTTTCCTTTAAACAACTCATTGTGAGCAATGAGAACTGAATGAGAAGAATGCTTGAATGGACATCAATTCAGACATCCTGAAAGGGTGGAGGATAATTTTTTAATAATGCAAACAAATCAGACAAGCTTCAGTTTGTTAACGTGCAGAAGCAGTAAGCACGTGTCATTCCCTGGGCTTGTCAGGGGCTCAGGCTGGCCTTTCAAATGCGGGTTACTCAGAGGACTAAGTCTCAGACCCCGGCGCCTCATATGAAGACATGCCAATCGTGGAGGCCCCAGAGGAAAGATGGTCTGTCGTGGCACGGTTTGGGGGGAGAGTGAAAATGTGGGCCTAGGGACAAATTACGGGGAGTGGGCTGCTACAGGGGGACCTGTATGTATGTGTGTAATTGAAGTACACGGGCGATTCATACTGGGGGAGAAACTCAAATGCAGACAAAAGCCAAAAGCACCCAAAATTCATTTACTAGGCATCTATTTTACTTTTTATGTTTCACTTATTTTTGAGAGAGTATTCAAGCAGGGGGGTGCAGAGAGAGGGAGGGAGAATCCAAGGCAGGCTCCACTCTATTAGCCACCAGATGCAGGGGCTTGAACACAAGAACCGTGAGACCAGGACCTGAGCCAAAGTTGGATGCTCAGCCAACCCACCCGGGTGCCCTTAGACAAGTATTTTATTTGTTGTATTTTTTTTTTTTTTAATGTTCTCTTAACGTTTATTTGTTTTGGAGAGACCAAACAGAAGTGGGGGCTGGAGGGGGGGTGCACAGAGAGAGAGAATTTGAAGCAGCCTCCAGGCCCTGAGCTGTCAGCACAGAATCTGATGTGGGGCTGGAACCCACAAGCCGCAAGATCATGACTGAAGTCCACCTCTTAGCCGACTTGAGTCACCCAAGTGCCCCTAATTTTTTTTAAATGTTTTTTTTTTTTTTTTTACAGACAGAGCATGCGTGGGGGAGGGGCAGAAAGAGGGAGACACAGAATCCGAAGCATCGTCCATGCTCTGAGCTCTTGGCACAGATTCTGACATGGGGCTTGATCCCACAAACCTGGAGATCATGACCTAAGCTGAAGTCCGATGCTGAACTGACTGAGCCACCCAGGTGCCCCTATAATCAAATATTTTAAAATGCATTTTTCTCAGATTTAAATGGTGTCACTATACATCCTATTCTGTGATCTTTCTTGAACTGTGAACTTGCCCCTATGTTAATGAATATATTTGCATACCATTTGTAAGCACTGAATAGCATATTATTTCTAGAATATAATTTGTCAGACATTTAGATGTTTTTTTACCCATTAAATAAGCATTCTGAGGGGCGCCTGGGTGGCTTAGTCGGTTAAGCGTCCGACTTTCGCTTAGGTCATGATCTCACAGTTCGTGGGTTTGAGCCCCGCGTCGGGCTCTGTGCTGACTGCCAGCTCAGAGCCTGGAGCCTGTTTCAGTCTGGACTCCCTCTCTCTCTGACCCTCCCCTGCTTGCGCTGTCTCTCTCTGTGTCTCTCTCCTAGAAATAAATAAAACATTAAAAAAATTAAAAAAATAAAATAAAATAAATAAATAAGCATTCTGAAACCAAAATATGGATAATTTCTGTTGATCTTACAGATCCTAAAGATAGATCTGCCTGACAATGTTGTTCCATGAGTTTGCAGCAAAAATATTTAATTTTAAGACCGTTGAAAGTTTTAAAACATTAGGCTTAAGTAGATGAATCAAATAGATGATGGAAAGGAGCTCAGTAACAAAACCGGGTTTTACATCATAAAAAGTTGGGATATTTAAAAAAAAAAAGTTACCTTTAAAGTAAACAAAGTAAAATCATTTAATCGCAGAAGCTAAAAATAATTATTTTAGATAAGTTGGAATTTAAATGTAAAATGTTTTATACTTGCTTAATAGTTCATGGGGCTATGCCATTTGGCCATTACAGGTGGAGTTTTTCCTGTTAGCAATAACTGTCTCTGTACTCAGAATCCGCACAGTATACTTAACCCCCATGTACCAGTTAACCTATTCCGGTAGCCATCAAACCATTGCCAGTCTTGTCCATATTATTTTGAAGCATATAAAGATGGTTGGGTTTTAAAATAATGTCTATAAATAGGAAAACAAGATACACAGAATGCAAATAACTACATTTCTAATCAAAATTGTTAGGGGCGCCTGGGTCGTTCAGTGGGTTAAGAGTCCAACTTTGGCTCAGGTCATGAACTCACGGCTTATGAGTTCGAACCCCTTGCCAGGCTCTGTGCTGACAGCTCAGCGCCTGGAGCTGCTTCAGATTCTGTGTCTTCCTCTCTCTGCCCCTCCCCTGCTCGCACTCTGTCTCTCTCTCTCAAAAATAATAAAAAGACAAGTGTGGGGGACAGCTGTCCCTTCTAATTTTCTAGCAGCCACATTAAAAAAAAAAAACCCACAGGGGCGCCTGGGTGGCTTAGTCAGTTAAGCGTCCGACTTTTCGCTTAGGTCATGATCTCACGGTTCGTGGGTTCGAGCCCGGCCTCGGGCTCTGTGCTGACTGCCAGCTCAGAGCCTGGAGCCTGTTTCAGAGTCTGTGTCTCCCTCTCTCTGACCCTCCCCTGCTCACACTGTCTTCTCTGTCTCTCCTAGAAATAAATAAAAATATTAAAAAAAAAAAAAAAAACCCACAGGTGATGGGGCACACCTGGGAGGCTCAGTCGGTTAAGCCTCTGACTTTGACTCAGGTCATGATCTCAACAGCTCCCTCTCCCCCTCCCCAGCTTGCACTCTCTCTCTCTCAAAAATAAATATTTTTAAAAAATTGTTCAAAAGAAAAAGTTCATTTATTTTTGTTTGCACATTTTGTCAAGGTGGATGCCAATTTACTTGAACAAGAAGCCACTATTTTTTAATCCAGTGTGGCTAGTTGTGTCTTTAGAATCAACACACTACTTTCCAGATGCTGTTTCCGCATTGATTTTTTTTATTTATTTCTAGGAGAGAGAGAGAGAGACAGCGTGCGCAGGGGAGGGTCAGAGAGAGAGGGAGTCACAGACTGAAACAGGCTCCAGGCTCTGAGCTGGCAGTCAGCACAGAGCCCGACGCGGGGCTCGAACTCACGAACCGTGAGATCATGACCCAAGCGAAAGTCAGACGCTTAACTGACTAAGCCACCCAGGCGCCCCTCCACATTGATTTAAAACAGTAAGTGGGTGTTTTGAAGTTTCCTGAGGGCGTGGAAGTGTAAAGTGATGTGATTAATGATGGGCACTGGGAAGAAGGGAAGCACAGCAGGGGGCAAAGAGATACTCCCTCCACCGCGTGAATACAGACCTGAGTTAGGGACGGTCTCAGTGGCTGCTGTGCCCATCTCACTGCACTCTTCCTGTGAAGGAAGTGGCCCCCCAACGGAGGGGGTGAAAGATAAGGGATAGGACGTAACTGAAGTGCTAATAATGCCTTTCTCAGAGGGTCCTGAGGAGCTAAAGCAGCATCTAGCGCCCAGTGCCCAATAAATGTCCGATGCTATTCTTTACAGTGGTGTTCCCAGCTTGGGGTAACTAGATTCCTGGTGGACTTTCCCCCTTTTCCAACAATGTAGGTTGCTGAGTAAAACCTTAGAAAATACCTCGGATTCGGAGCACCCGGGTGGCTCAGTCGGTTAGGCGTCCGTCTTAGGCTCAGGTCATGACCTTACGGTTCGTGGGTTCGAGCCCCACGTTGGGCTCTGCTCTGAGCACAGAGCCCGCTTTGGATCCTCTGTTCCCCTCTGTCTCTGTCCCTTCCCCTCTCGCATTCTCTCTCTCAAAAATAGAAAATAAAAACGTAGACAAATTACTAGATGGGATTAAAAACAAAAAAGAAAATACCTTTGATTTAACTGACTTTAGGTTGAGCATAACACTTGCGAACTCCTCACACCATTGGGCCGTGTTACCTTACTAGGAAGTGGCGTTACGACCGCCAGCCTTGCCTTAGCCTCGAACAGCCAGGGCTACTATGCCTGCAGTGCAGGCTTAATTCATCCCTCAATTATGTTAATATTAAATTTTACCTCTGAAAGCCCTTGATGTTGCTCACAGAGAATTCAAACTGAACAATGTATAAAGGCCAATGGTAAATTCAAGTCATTTATGAAAGATTTTATTTATTTTTTAAAAAAAATTTTTTTTATAGTTTATTTTTATTTTTGGACAGAGAGAGACAGAGCATGAGTGGGGAAGGGGCAGAGAGAGAGGGAAACACAGAATCTGAAACAGGCTCCAGGCTCTGAGCTGCCAACACAGAACCCAAAGCGGGGCTCGAACCCACGAACTGCGAGATCATGACCTGAATCAAAGTATGAGGCTTAACCGACTGAGCCACCCAGGCGCCTCTATGAAAGATTTTAAATACGTTAATCTGTGATGCATGACTCAGAGGAAACGTTGAAAGGCTTGCATGCTTGGATGTGTCTGGGTAAGGATGTGGCTGCATATTAAAATGTGCAAGATGATCGCTTCCACCAGTGCTGATTTGGGTTTTTGCAAAAAAAAAAAAAAAAAAAAAAAAAAAATATATATATATATATATATATATGATACATATATAAAAGAGTCATAACTGTTTAGCATAATGTCTCACTTTTTGCTTCACTCTACTTATCTCGTTGATCTTTGAAGCCAAAGGGACTAAATGTTAAACTAATTTAATTGAGCTCATACAGATAAAGTGGTTTCCTAGGAATCAGGATAAATGGATCCTGGGTATTTGGCAAGGGAGCACGCCCTTCCGAATTTCTGGGACTCAAAATGGGTCTTGGTCAGCCTCAAAAATTAGCATTTTTCTGGGGCACCTGAGTGGCTCAGGATAAGCGTCCAATTTCAACTTGGGTCACGATCTCACGGTTTGTGAGTTTGAGCCCCGCGTCAGGCTCTGTGCTGACAGCTCAGAGCCTGGAGCCTGCTTGGGATTCTGTGCTCCCTCTCTCTCTTCCCTTCCCCCCCCCTCAAAAATAAATGAACATCTTAAATAATTAACATTTTCTTCACAAAGGAAAGTATAAGACTGGACTGGAGGACATAAAAGGTCTGAATAAATGAAAAAACAGTGTTCCTAACAAGAGTCAGTATTTAAGGTTGCCAGTTTTTTGGTTTGTTTGTTTTTTACCTAAAAAGTGTAATGCAATTCCAGATGTTAGAAGGATTTTTATCAGGAATTGGAAGCTGATTCTAAAGACCACCAGAGGGGCAATGCTTCAGTCAGCAGAGCGTGCAACTCTTGGTATTGGGGTTGGGAGTTTGAGCCCCGTTTGGGTGTAGAGATTATTCAAAATAAAATCTTTGGGACACCTGATGGCTCAATCAGTTAAGTGTCTGACTCTTGATTTTGAGATCATGATCTCACAGTTCGTGAATTTGAGCCCCGAGTCGAACTTGGGATTCTCTCTCTCTCTCTGCCCGCCCCCCAACCTTGTGTGTTCTCTCTCTCTTTCTCAAAATAAAAAAATAAACATTAAAAGGGAAAAAAAAGAAATAGAAGCCAATAGTATGGAGAGACCATTCAGAATAAATACACATTTTTAGAAGTTTTTTTGTGGTAAAATACACATAAAATTTACCATTTCAACCATTTTTAAGTGTCCAGGTCAATGGCATTAAGTACGTTCCCATTGTTGTGCGGCCATCCCCACCATCTGTCTCCAGAACGTGTTCATCTTCCCAAACTGAACCTCTGTCCGCATTAAACACTGACACACCACCTCCTCTCCCATCGGCTCTCTGCTGGGCCTCTGGCTCCCGCGGTTCTGCTCTCCATCTCTATGGACCAGACTCTTCCAGGGACCTCATCTAAGTGGACTCACACAGTATCTGTCCTTTTGTGATTGGCCGATTGTGCTTAGCACGTCTCTAGATTCATCCATGTCGTAGTGCGTGTCAGAATTGCCTTCTATTTTAAGGCGGGAGTAATATTCCATCGCCCTCGTCTATATTCCATTGCTCCCGTCTCTAGTCCATTTTGTGAATAGTACGGCTTTGAACACGAGTGTAAAAACATCTGTTTGTGTCCCTGCTTTCAATTCTTTTAGGCATATACCCAACAGTGGAATGGTGGCTCAGATGATAAATTTATGCTTAATTTTTTGAGGAATTGTCATACCATCTCCACAGTGGCTGCACCATCTTCTATCACCAGCATCAATGCACTGGGGTTCCAATTTCTCCATCCTTTTACCAATGTTTGTTATTTTCTTTTAAAAAAAAAAAATAGTTCTAGGCGCGCCTGGGTGGCTCAGTTGGTTAAGCTTCAGACTTTTTGGCTTGGGTCATGATCTCATGGTTTGTGGGTTCGAGCCCGACATTGAGCTCTGTGCTGACAGCTTCAGATTCTGTATTTCCCTCTCTCTCTGACCCTCCCCTGCTCATGCTCTGTCTCTGTCTCTCAATAATAAATGTTAAAAAACAAATTACAAAAAATAGTTCTAACTGCATTAGGAATGCAAATAAAAACAACAGAGATACCATTTCTGCCTATTGGACTGGTAAAAATGTAAAGGAATGAAAATATTTCATGTTGGTAAGGATGTGAGTTAAAGGGCATGCCTGTACATTTGCTGGGTGGATGTGTGAACTGGAAATTATCTTTTTAGGGCGCCTGGCTAGTTTGGTCAGACAAGCGTGCAACTGTTGATCTCACTGCTGTGAGTTCAGCCTCCGTGTTGGGTATAGAGATTACTTAAAAATAAAGTCTTAAAAAAAAGGAAGTGACCATCTTTTTAGAGGGCAATATGGTAGTACTTATGAAAAAGTTAAACGAACATATCCCTTGTGATGGTTAGTTTTAAATACTAATGTGGCTGGCCCTTGATGACCAGATATACTGTCAAACGTTATTCTAGTTGTTTCTGTGAATGTGTGTGGGAGAAGATGAACATTTAAATTTGTAGTCTTAGAGTAGAACAGCTTGTCCTCTATAATGTGAGTGGACCTCATCCAATCAGTGGAAGACCTGGGTAGAACAAAAAGACTGACCTTTCCTGAGCAAGAGGGAATTCTGCAGCAGATAGGCCTTCAGACTTGAACTGCAGATTTTGGGCTTACCAGCCTCCATAAATCATGTGAGTCAATTTCTTTAAAAAATTTAAAAAATATATATATATATATTTCCTATTCTTTTCCCTGGAGAGCCCTGATCAATATCTCCTCTGACCTTAACATTAAAAAAGTTTTTTAAATACCTCCTTTGACCTAATAATTTATTTTCTAAGAATCTACTCATAGGAAAATTACAATTGTATAAGCATACATCCCATGTATTATAATTTGTAACAGAGTCTACATGTCCTACGGAAGATTATAGTACATCATCATCCATCCTCATTACAGAATAGCACTTAGCTAAAAAGACAGACTTTATATGTTGCCGTGGCAGACAGTCCAGAAGACACAGGTAAGGAGTAAATGCCAGCTGAAGGGTGACACACAAAATGTCATTCCATTGCCCTGATGTATTTGAGGAGCATGAGATAAAGGCACTTGGAAAGTGTTAACTCTGGTTCCCCCAAGGGAGTGAGATCCAGAGAGGAGAAGAGAGAGAATTTAAATTACTCATGTCTTTATGATCTGACTGTGTTAAATAAGCATGTAATAATCTTGTAAAATAAAAATTTGAAACCAAAGGGAGAAAAAGAAATCCAGGCCAGGATTTTTCAGTTTAGAGCTGAGCTAAAGATTCTTATAAAAAAAAAGTCAAGATGGGGCGCCTGGGTGGCTCAGTCAGTTAAGCGTCCGACTCCTGAGCTTAGCTCAGGTCATGATCTCACTGTGAGTTCGAGCCCTGAGATGGGCTCTACACTGAAAGTGCAAAGTCTGCTTGGGATTCTTACTCTCTCAGTTTCTCTGTTCATCCCTTCCCCTACTCTCTCTCAAAATAGATAAACTTTTTTTTTTTTTATGGTCAAGAGACTGGGGTTTCCGTTTGAGGGCAAACTAGACACACCCCCTCATGGGATCTGGAGGTCCTGACCCAAACTGGAGCTTGAGACCTTCTCTGAGGTATTTTCACCCCCCAGCCCTACCCCGTCCTACAATGGCCAAGAATCAGAGCAATGAGGTTGAGAAGGGCGGGACCCCCAGCTCAGAACAGGAGACTGCGTTGCTGGTGATGTGAGTATCACCCATTTACTGACACATTGAGGAAGTGTCTGGAAAAGATCTTGCAGGCAACACTTGATGAGCCCGCCTTGGCAGGGAAGAGGACTGGTGTATTTCAAAGCGGCTTACAATTAAGCCATGACGTGCCAGCAGCATTTGCATTTGGACAGTCAACCCTCAGCTCTGTCTCCGTTCCTTTTGGATGAAAGGTCTAGAAAGATGTCTTCCAGTTTCCATAAACATGTTGTAGATGATGAGCTGGGGAGCACTCAAGGGGAGGAGGGCCATTGACAAGGATCCGTTCTGATCTCTCACAGTCCTGAGCTCACCCTCTCTCTTCCATCCTTGCCTGAATTCCCCCCACCCCCAAGAAAAAGCCCTTTGCACAGAAAACTACAGCCTCCATTTGGATCGATCTAAAGGAGGGAAAGGGCTTGACGTGGTTGAGGATGAGGTGAGGCATTTGACTCTCCAAAGATCATTAAGAAAAAATCTCCCAAGTAGGGGACATACTTTTGAATCGAGGTTCTTTTTTACTTAGTTCAGGACTGGCAGGACTTTTGGCTGATTTTTTCCCAGCTCTGCCAGGAAGCACAGGAAATAAAATAATCAGCAACCCAGAGTGTTTGTCCAACTCTTGCCTCGTGTTGCAGGAAAACCAATGTATTTGTGGGAGGGTCAATGGTAACACAACATGTGGGATCAGGAAGGGAGAGTCTGTTTAGTCATTCATTCACCATGTAGGTGCTAGGATGGCCCGTGTGCCCGGCTGGATGTGCTAGAGACACTTAAGTGAACGGGCAAATTTCCTGCTCCCTTGGAGCTTACATTCTACTGTGGAGGCAAGCACGTGACACAATATGTATATGATACAATTTCAGAAAGTCATGTTATGAAGAAAACTAAAGAGGGATAAGAAGAGGGCCGCCTGGGTGGCTTAGTTGGTTAAGCGTCCGACTTTCGCTTAGGTCATGATCTCGCGGTTCGTGGGTTCGAGCGCCGCGTCGGGCTCTGTGCTGACTGCCAGCTCGGAGCCTGGAGCCTGTTTCAGTCTGTGACTCCCTCTCTCTCTGACCCTCCCCTGCTCACACTGTCTCTCTCTCTCCTAGAAATAAATAAAACATTAAAAAAATTTATAAAAAAAAAGGGATAAGAAGCTAGAAAATGGAGCGGTATTATTTTGGATAGGGTGTTTAGGGAATGTTGTTTTAGGGCAATGTCATTTCAGACATAAAGAGAAAAAGCCAGTCATGTGAAAGTTGTTAGGAAGAGCATTTTGATTAGAGGAAATGCAAGTGCAAGGGCCCTGTGGTTGGTAGAAATGAGTTGCATTTCATCTAGGTGGATTAGGAGGAAGTTAACGGAGGACGAAGCTGGAGAAGAAGGGGAAAAATAGTGGGGGAGAGGGAGGGAGGCAAACCATGAGAGACCCTTGAATGCTGAGAACACACTGAGGGCTGAGGTGGGGGGGAGGGGGGAGATGGGCACGGAGAGGGGCACTTGTGGGGATGAGCACCGGGTGTTATATGGAAACCAACTTGACAATAAACTATTTGTAAATAAATAAATAAATAAATAAAAGCAAAAGCTAACTCTAGCTGCTGGGACAAATTGCCATAACTCTGGGGGCTTTAGAACAGCACAGTTTTATTATTGCAGTTTGGAGGGCCATTATTCCGGAAGCCAGAAGTCCAAGATGAATCTCATTGGGCGAACGTCAGTGTCTAGCCTTTCTTTTGTGTTCTTTGTGGAGGCCCCAGGAAAGACTCCATCACGTTGCCTTCTCCACCTTAGAGAGGCCGTCTGCATTCCTGGGCTTATTGTCCCCTGCAACACCGCATCACTTCTGTCCCCACGTCTCTTTCTCTGCCTTGGACCCCCCTCCCCCTTTCATAAGGACGTGGGGCTCACCGGGATCTTCCAGAATAAACTCTCCACTTCAAAGTCCTTAACTTAATCCCATCGGCCAGATCCATTTTGCCACGTAACATATCCGCAGGTTCTGAAGATTCAGACTTGGGCGCTTTGGGGGCCATTATTCTGCCTACTCCTCGGGACAGGAGTGAAAGAGAGAGACACACGCCATCATGCAATAGTCATGCGGGGAGTCGCTGTGGTTTGTGCCTTGGAGCGTGCCGTGGCGGTGGGGTGCTCAGATCCGGGGGCGTTTGAATGGCCCCACCTCTCTGTGCTCCGTTCCTCTTCGGTTCCTTGAGTCTGCATTTTTAGGGTGAGATTGGCCTGGGGGCGTCCAGGGCCCCGCAAAGAGAGGACTTGCTGGAAAGTTCAGCTCCTGCCAGGTACGGTTGATCAGGGCACCTTTGGGCAGAGGATGAAGACAATGGAATCTTGTTTCAAGAAAGCTGTAAAGCGGGAGACAGTAAAACTCCACTCTGAAGCAACAGAACTGAACATCGTCTTCACTCTGATATTTAAAGATCCTGCCCCTCAAAGGGCTCGTGGGGGCATGTTAAGTTTTTCAACAAACTTTCCCTGTGTCTGGAGCTTCACATATGCAGATGTTTTTATTTTATCTTGAAAAAACGAAACACAGGATCCTCTTTACTCACCGATCTTACTAAACATGCTCGTACTGGTTTCTCTGCACCTTTACTCAGGAATGGCCTCGATTTGCTCTGGCTGGATTCTACTTTCTTAACATCACCCCTCTTTCAGGAAGCCTCCTTAGGTTTTTCTTTTCTTTTTTTAATTTTATTAAAATTTTTTTTTTATTTCTTTATTTTCTTTTGAGAGACAGAGACGAGCAGGGGAGGGACAGAGACAGAGAGAGACACAGAATCAGAAGCAGGCTCCAGGCTTTGAACTGTCTGCACAGAGCTGGATGCAAGGCTCGAACCCATGGGCTGTGAGATCATGACCTGAGCTGAAGTCAGATGCTTCACCCACTGAGCCACCTAGGGGCCCTCTCCCTAGGTTTTTCTAGTCTACCTTGAGGGCTCTCTTTTTTTTCTTAAGGTGTTTTTTTTTTTTTTTTTAAAGTGATCTCTATATCCCATGTGGGGGCTCGAACTCATGATCCTAAGATCAAACATCTCATGCTCCAGCTCGGTGCTTCAGGGCTATCTTTTGTGAAGTCTTAAGTTATAGTCACCAATAACAATATAAATCCCATTGATTGTTCACCTGCTGTGTCTTTCACATTCTTTTAGTATCTTACCTAAATCCAATTCTCAAAAAGCCCCAAGAAACAAAAGAATCTTCTCTACATTATACAGAGAAAACTGCAGAAAACACACATTGAGTGACTGGTCAGAAAGCTGCATGGCTGGAATTTGAATTCAGTGTTGGTTAAATTTCAGCCTCCCAGCAAATCATTAGGCAAGTTTCTCCAATTTGTGGTACAGATTTTGTCCCAACATTTTATCACGAGAGTTTCTTTTCTTTTTTTTTTTTAATGTTTGATTTATTTCTGAAAGAGAGAGCATGATCAGGTGAGGGTCAGAGAGAGGGGGAGACACAGAAATTGAAATAGGCTCCAGGCTCTGAGCTGTCAGCACAGAGCCCGACGTGGGGCTCGAGCCCACAAACCGTGAGATCATGACCTGAGTTGAAGTCGGACGCTTATCCGACTTGGCCACCCAGGCGCCCCAAGAGTTTCAAATATACAAAAAAAAAGTTGAAAAATTTGATAGATAATGGTGAAACACCCCAACCCCCCAGGTTCTACAATTTATGTTTTCACTAAACTTGCTTTCATCTGTACCATCCTGTCCTGTTCCCGCTCTTCCATCAATTCATCTTACTTTTTTCATTTATTTCAGAGGAAGCTGCAGACATGAGCACACATCCCCCTAACACTTCAGCACGCACATCAGTCGTCAGAGCTCAATATTTGTTTACGGTTCTATTTTTTCCTTTTGAGGTAAAATTTGCAGCTGATGAAATTTACAAATCTCAAGTGTACTGTTTGATGAGCCACACCTGTGTAAACCAACCACCATGACGACTTAGAGACTCCTCACCCCGGAGGTGCCTTCATGCCCCTCTCGCTGCGTCCTTAACCCCACCTGGAGTCTTACCTTTTCGCCTGTGGCTTAGTTGTGCCTATTCTAGAAATTCACATAAATGGAATCGTGTGATGATTCAGAGCAAGTGTCTTGAATCAGGCTTCTTTCACTCAGAATAATGTTTTTGAGATTCACCCATGTTATTGCATCTGTCAGATACTCATTCCTTGTTATTACTGAGTGGGAATCTAATGCATGAATACACCATGATTTGTTTATCTCCTACGGACGGGCGGCTGGGAAGTTCCTACTTTTGGGCTATTATAAGTAAAGCTGCAATGAACAATCTGATACAAAGATGTTAGTTTATATGTGTGTGTGTGTGTACATACTTTCATTTCTTTTGGATAAACATGGCACAATTTGAGTTTCTGAGTTTCTGTAATTATGGACCAAATCGGAGATGGTATATTGCTAGAAAGGTAAAATTTGGGGCACCTGGGTGGCTTGGTTAATTAAACATCAGACTCTTGGTTTCGGCTCAGGTCATGGTCTCATGGTCTTGTGGGCTTGAGCCCCGCATCGGGCTCTGTGCTGGCAGTGCAGAGCCTGCTTGGGATTCTCTCTCTCCCTCTCTCACTGCCCCTCCCTGACGTGAGCTGTCTCTCTCTGAAAATAAATAAAATAAGAAAGGTAAAAATTTGGCTCTTATTAAAGGAAAAACTATTTGTTTCAATCAGTAATCCAAGAAAGGTTATCTTGTTCAAAGCCGGACCAGCATGAACACATATGTGTTGAGTCCCTGTCACGGATCAGGCACTCTCCAGAATATTCTAAGCTCACAGCAGTACGAATACCCAACTCTTGCTTAGAAGGAACTTTGCTTCTCAACCTCTTTTATCCCCTGAGGTTAGAACAGGACCAGCACATAATCAACACTCAACAGATCCGTGTTATGTTCATTAAATGAAAGATTTGTGCACTGGTTACTCAAGCAGATTTGGGAGAGACGAGACCTAAATAACATATTTTAGGAGCACCTGCTCAAACATGCATTCAGATCCCCAGGGCCCTGGAGAATGACTACAGTAGTGTAGTATGCGACTGACCTATCCATTCTAGACATGTTAAGAATTGACTGAGGAATTCAGCAGCACCTATTAAATTAAAATGTAGTATTTCCCATGCCCTAGTAATGCCATCGTTAGTACTTGCCCTAAAGAAACTCGAGAAAGCACCAAAAGGGAAAAATGGAGATGATCAACGCAGAAATGTTTGAAATGGTGGAAATTGGTAAGAGCCCAGCATCTCTCAGTAGGAGATTAGCTAAGTCAACTTCACTGGGGCACCTAGTGGCTCAGTTGGTTAAAGTGTCCGAGCCTTGATTTCAGCTCAGGTCATGATCTCACGGTCCATGAGATCGAGCCCCACATCAGACTTGCACTAATAGTATGGAGTCTGCTTGGGGTTCTCTCTCTCCCTCTCTCTCTGCCTCTCCCCTGTGCTCTCTCTCTCTCTCAAAATAAAATAAACTTTAAAAAAATGAGCTTCATCAATCCTGCTTCACAGACCTAAGATCGCTTTTAATATTAACATGAAAGTAAGAGCTTATATTCTTGTGGAAGAAGGAGGGATGAACAGGCAGAGGACAGAGGAATTTTAGGGCAGCGAAACTATCCCATATGAACCATAGTGATGGATAATATGTGTCATCATGTATTTGTCCAAACCCACAGATTGTAGAACCTCAAGGGAAGCTCTCAATGTCAACTATGGACTCTGGGTGATAATGACGTGTCCACGTACATTCACGGGCTGTCACAAACGTGCCTCTCTGGTGGTGGATGCTGACAGTGGGAGAGGTTTGCAGGGGGTGGGGGCGGGGAGGATGTGGGAAATCTCTGTTACTTCTGCTTAATTTTGCTGTGAACCGAAAACTCTCAAAAATTAAAATCTATTGGGGCACCTGGGTGGCTGTCAGTTAATCATCTGACTTCAGCTCAGGTCATGATCTCATGGTTTGTGAGTTTGAGCCCCGTGTCAGACTCTGTGCTGACAGCTCAGAGCCTGGAGCTGCTTCAGATTCTGTGTCTTCCTCTCTCTCTGCCCCTCCTCTGCTCATGCTGTTTCTCTGTCTCTCTCTCTCTCTCTCTTTCTCAAAAATAATAAATAAATCTTTAAAAATTAAAAAGAAACATAAAAATATTTTTAAAAATTAAATTCTATTAAGAAAGATTTTTTTTTTTAAACCCCCAAACTTGTACTCTCATACTCAGGTAAATTCCACCACAGACTGTGAGCCTTTCTCATAAACAAAAAAAGAAATTGTAACAAACAGAACATATTATGTATGTAAAATTTGTGGGAAAAGACTGGGTTTAAAAATTATGCAGCTAGTCGTTCAGCTTCATCAATTTTAAATAAGCAGTTGCCTGTGAATGCACTTAATGCCACTGAATTGTACACCTCAAAACAGTTAAGACGGTAAATTTTGTGTTATGTATATTCGACCATAATGAAAAACAGAAACACAGTGGCTCTGCTGACGAAACCCATCTGAAGGGGGGTGAGGCGACCTGATGGGGTCACTTCTGCCCCGGGGAAGCTGATAAAACGCACATGATACTTCCCACTTTGATGACATTCTTGGTGGCAGGCAAAGCCCTCCCCCCTCAACACAGATATCTTCACGGTAACAATCCTCGTTCATAGCGGTGAAAACTAGAAATGGAAGTCTGTCCACAAGAGAAGGGACTAATACATGGATATACTGGTCCACCCAGTGGCATGTTACACAGGACTGAAGCATGAATGAACTGCGAACCGCGGGCGCCTGGGTGGCTCAGTCGGTTGAGTGCCTGACTTTGGCTCAGGTCATGATCTCACAGCACGTGAGTTCTAGGCCTGTATCGGGCTGTCTGCTGTCAGCACAGAGCCTGCTTTGAATCCTCTGTCTCCCTCTCTCTCTACCCCTCCCCCACTAGTTCTCTCTCTCTCTCTCTCTCTCTGAAAAATAAATAAACATTAAAAAGAAGTGAATGAACCGCAGTTGTTCCAATAGGGATGAATCTAAGACACAGTACTGTACTGAGTGAAAAGATATTGACAAAGATAGTTGGGTTTTCCTTTATTCGCTTCCAACCTCCTACCCGGATCATCACGTGTCCTTCTTTGCTCTGCCCTGCATCCCAAAAGCCTCCACCTGTGGACTGCAGCTTTGGTACCTTTTTGGGCAGCTGGGTTCCAGCTGGATTTCTCCAATGGGAAATGCCAGCAGGGGGTCACGGGGCAAGAGGAGAGAGCAGTTGGAGTATTTCTTCCAGTGCTTCTGGAAGTGGCTGTGATAACTTTTATAGCTACTACTCCTCATCCAGTGGGCCCAGCTCTCACCAGATCTGGTGATAGGTTTGCCTCCTTACTCCATCAGACCTAGGGGGTAAAGTCTCCCCACTGCTGCTGGTGCCTGGGAGCCCCAATATCCTTTGTTGATGCCCTCAATTTTGGCCACATCTTGGTGCTCCTTCAATGCAATCTCTTCATGTGAACCACAGAGCGGACTTGTGTTTTCTGGAGGGATTCCCAGCTGATAGAATCAATACGTGTTATGATGTCATTTTTACAGAGCTCAAGACCACGAAAACGAAACCGTATGTTATTGGAGGAATCCTGCATGTCTAGTAAAACTATTTATAAAAAGCAGAGCAAGTGTCTGATAAACATACGGTTCATGCCAGTGGGCACCTCTGGGAGCCAACCTGGGATTAGAATGGAGGAAGTTGATAGTGTTCTAATTCTTTATTTAAAAAATTTTAATGTTTTTATTTATTTTTGAGAGAGAGAGAGATAGAGAAAGAGAAAGAGACACAGAGGATGAGCAGGAGAGAGAAAGAGAGAGAGGAAGACACAGAATCCAAAGCAGGCTCCAGACTCTGAGCTGTCAGCACAGAGCCCGACGCGGGGCTCGAACCCACGAACCATGAGATCATGACCTGAGCCACAGTTGGACGTTTAACTGACTGAGCCCCCCAGGCGCCCCCCCCCCCAATGTTTTAATTCTTTAGTTGGAGGGTGTGTTCAAGGGAGTCAGTTTTAATATTGAGCTTCATAACTTACTTTTATATTACATGTATTCTCTTATTGAATTAAATTTAAAAGTCAAAAAGGTATAGGGGGCAGATCTGCTAAAACATAAGAAAGAGAAAAACGTTTCACAAGCAGAAGACTGAAATAAATGTTATAACCTAATGTTATGCAGTAAGGTATTGGTTACAGCCCAGAAGCAGGAGAAAATCCTTTGGCTAATATCTAGACTATTTGTTTTCCTGAAATTTCTAACTCAGTTCTATTTTTTAAAAGTCATGCTTATTGTACCATTTACAGACAATAATATTCACTTTTTAGCAATCTGTTTGATGAGGGTTTTTTTCATAGTTTATGTTGAAAGAGAGAGAGTGAACATGAGGAGGGGAGGAGCAGAGAGAGAGAGACAGAGAGAGAAAGAGAGAGAGAGAGAGAGAGAGAGAGAGAGAGAATCCCAAGCAGGCTCCTTGCAGACCCCAATGTTGGGCTTGAAACCACAAACTGTGAGACCTTGACCTGAGCTGAAATCAGGAGTCAGATGCTCAACCAACTGAACCACCCAGGTGCTCCAAAAAAAAAATTGGGGCGCCTGGGTGTCTCAATTGGTTGAGTGTCTGACTTCAGCTCAGGTCATGATCTCATGGTTCATGGGTTCCAGCCCCACATGGGCTTGGGGCTCTCAGTGCAGAGCCTGCTTGAGACCCTCTCTCCCTCTCTCTCTGTCCCTCCCCAATTCATACTCTCTCTCAACAATAAATAAAAACATTAAAAAATTTTATTTTTAAAAAATATTTTAAATGTTTAATTTTTGAGAGAGAGAGAGGGAGACACAGAATCCAAAGCAGCCTCCAGGCTCTGAGCTGTCAGCACAGAGCTGGATGCGGGAATCGAACCCACGAACTGCAAGATCATGACCTGAGCCAAAGTCGGATCCTTAATCGACTGAACCACCCAGGTGCCCCCAAAAAACATTTTATTTTTAAGTAATCTCTACAGCTAATGAGGGGCTTGAACTTATAACCTCAAGACCGAGTCGTATGGTCTACTGACTGAGCCAGCCAGGTTTGATGAGTTTTGATTGACAAATACATGCAGTCATGTAATCACTGAAGATACAGAATATTTCAGAAAGTCCCCTTGTGCCACTTTGTAGACAATCCCTCCTCTCACCCTCAGCTCTTGGCAACCACTGATCCGTTCTCTGTCCCTATAGTTTTGCCTTTGCAAAAACAAGTCATAATCTGTATATGGAGTCACGAAGTATGTAGCCTGTTGAGTTTGGCTTCTTTCAGTTAGCATAATGCCCTTGAACCTTGTCTAGGTCTTTTTTTAATTTTTTTTTTTTTTAGTGTTTATTTTTGACACAGAGAGAGACAGAGCATGAGCAGGGGCAGGCCAGAGAGAGAGGGAGACACAGAATCCGAAGCAGCTCCAGGCTCTGAGTTGTCAGCACAGAGCCCGACGCGGGGCTTGAATTCAGGAACGGTGAGACCATGACCTGAGTGAAGTTGGACACTTAACCACCTGAGCCCGCCAGGCACCCTGTGCTTCTCTAGGCAGTTGGGTGGACCACCAGTTTGTGCCTCTTCATCACTGAGCAGTAGTACACTATGTGGTGGTACCACAACTTGCTCACCATGCACAAGCTGGAGAGGACATTTTGGTTGGTTGTTTCCAGTTTTTAAAGATTTCATCACTGGGGCAGCGGGGTGGCTCCATTGGTTAACTATCCAACTCTTGATTTCGGCTCAGGTCATGGTCTCATGGTTCATGGGATCAAGCCCTGCATGGGGCTCTGTGCTGACAGCACGGAGCCTGCTTGGCGTTCTCTCTTTCCTCTCTCTCTGTCCCTCCCCCTGCCTTTGTGTGCTCATGCTCTCTCTCAAAATAGATGAATAAGCATTAAAAAAAAATTCATCACTAAGGCCCTTCCTTATAAATTCTCACATACAGGGTTTTGTGAAAAGATATATTTTCAGGTTTTGAGCTAGGCATGACATAGCTGGGCCCATGGTCCCCAAGACCTTGCTGGTCCCAAGACGACCCTCAGGCTTGATGATTCACTACAAGGACCGACAGGATTCAGAAAAGCTCTTATACTCGTGGTTATATTCTATTACAATAAAAGATAGATTAAAATCAGCAAGAGAAAAAGGATATAGGGGGAGACTAGGGGGAACCGGGCTCAAGCGTCCCACTGTCCCTTCCCAGTGGAGTCACACAGATAGACCTTACTTCTTCCAGCAACACTGCGTGACAACGTGTACCAAGTGTTGCCCACCGGGAAGCTCACCCAAGCCTGAATGTCCAGGGAGTTTATTGGGGGTCAGTCACGTGGACATGTGACACCCATGTGACTGGCCTCACCTTCTCAGCTCGTCTCCCAGAAGTCGAAATGATACAGTTTGGTCAAATCCTCAGGCACACAACAATGAGCGTTCATCATAAATCACATCATGAGCATCAGCTCTCTGGTGTGGTCCGCAGCCTCAGCAGACAAACACACTCTTATCGAGCAGGACATTCCAAAGACTCAGAAGTCACCTCCCATGAGCTGGACCAAGGGCCAGTCCTACAGACCTTGGAAATATGCAAGGTTTGAGCAGCCCAGGCCTCCTGAGTTAACCCTTTCCTGAACAGAATGTAAATCTGTGTTTAACTTTATAGAAATTTCCAGGGGCACCTGGGTGGCTCAGTCGGTTGAGCATCAGACTCTTGATTTCGGCTCAGATCATGATCCCAGGGTTGTGGAATCGAGTCCCACATCGGACTCCATGCTGAGTGGGGAGCCTGCCTAAGATTCTCCTTCTTTCCTTTTGCCCCCTTCCCCGCTTGTGGGAGCTCTCTCTCTTCCTCTCTCTCTCTAAAAGAAAATTTTTTTTTAATCTTAAAAAAAAAAGAAATTGCCAAACTGCTTCTCAAAATGGCTGTATCATTTTGTATACTCATCAATATATGAGAATTTCAGCTGTGCCACATCCTTATTTACATCCTTAAAATTTATTTTAAAATAGGATTTTTTTAAATGTTTACTTACTTTTGAGAGAGACAGAGCAGGAGTGGAGGTGGGGAGCAGAGAGAGGGAGACACAGAATCCAAAGGAGGCTCCAGGCTCTGAGCTGTCAGCACAGAACCTGATGCAGACTGGATGCGGGGCTTGAATCCACAAACTGCGAGATCACGGCCTGAGCCGAAGTCGACTGCTTAACCCACTGAGCCACCCAGGCGCCCTGTAGTTCGCATTTTCTGGATGATTGGTGATGTTGAACATCTCTTTATCTACCGCTCTCTCACTCTTGATAAAGTAACTATTCACCCTTTTGTCCATTTAAAAAAAATTGGCTGTTTACTTATCGTTGAGTTTCAAGCGTTCTTTCTGTAGTCAGGGTACAAGTCCTGTATCAGACATGTGTCTCACAAATACTTCCTCTCAGTCTGTGGCTTGTCTTTTTATTTGGTTCACGTGTATTTCAACTAGCGGAGCTTTTTAATCTGGCAAAGTCTGGGGTGGACAGACGTTGGGATGACCCCAGTGATCAGTTTCTTGACAGTCATGCTCTTGTGTAATCGTCTGTGCTTGACGCTGGGCGGGATCTCTTACTTGCTTCCAACCAATAGAAGGCAGCAAAAGTGATGGGCTAGCACTTCGGGATTACCTTACGTTATGCTACGTTACGTAAAACTGTCATGTCCGCCTTGCTAGCGGACTGTATTGTCTTGGCGTGTGCAATTTGATAAAACAAGCAGCCGTATTGGGGACCCATGTGTGAAGAAACTGAGGACAGCCTCTGGCCAACGGCAGCTGGGGTCTGACACCCTCAGACAAAAAGCCCTCTGAGAACTGAATTCTGCCTAAAACCACATGTACCTGGAATGGTTCTTCCCCAGTTATACTTTCAGATGAGCAACCCTCTCCTTCCCACCCTGGCCCACACTTTGATTGGAGCCTTGAAAAAGAGAGACTCTGAGACAGAACCCAGGGAAGCCAGACCTGGATTTCTGATCTACAGAGACTGGAGAGATAATAAATATGCATTGCTTTAAGCCACTAAAGTATTGTGATAATTTGTTAAATAATAAAATGTTTGGGGCTACCTGGATGGCTCAGTCAAGTTAAGAGTCAGACACTTAACTGACTGAGCCACCCAGCCACCCCGTCAAGCTTCTATTTTTTATTTTTATTTTTTTAAAAATGTTTATTCAGTTTTAGGAGACAGCACAAGTGGGAGAGGGGAAGAGAGAGAGAGGGAGACACAGACTCTGATGCAGGCTCCAGGCTCTGAGCTGTCCGGCACAGAGCCCGACTCAGGGCTTGAACCCAGGAATCCAGGAACCATGAGATCATGATCTGAGCTGAAGTCGGACGTTTAACCGACTGAGTCACCCAGGTGCCCCAACTAGTGCACTGTTCTTGAAGACTATCCTTTCTCCACTGAATTTCCTGTGCACCTTTGCCAAAAGCCAAGTGGCTGTATTTATATATATACATCTGTTTCTAGACTCTATTCTGTTTCTCTGACCTATGTGTCCGTCCTTTTACCAGTACGGACTGTCTCAATTATTACAATTTATTTCATGGAGTTTTGAAATTAGGTAATAAAAATTCTCCAACTTCTTTTTCAAAATTGTTTTGGTTACTTTAGTTTTACATATACATCATAGATTCAATTTTTCAGGGCACCTGGGTGGCTCGGTTAGGCATTCAACTTCAGCTCAGGTCATGATCTCATGGTTTGTGGGTTCGAGGCCTGCACTGGGCTCTGTGCTGACAGCTCAGAGCCTGGAGCCTGCTTCGGATTCTGTGTGTGTCCCTCTCTCTGCCCCTTTCCCGCTTATACTCTATCCCTGTCTCTGTCTCTCTCTCAGAAATAAACATTAAAAAAATTTTAGAATCAATTTTTCAATTTCTATAAAAAAGCCCACTGGATTGGGGCACCTGGGTGGTTAAATCGGTTGAGCGTCCGACTTCAGCTCAGGTCATGATCTCATGGTTCGTGTCGAGCCTGCTTGGGCTTCTCTCTCTTCCTCTCTTTCTGCCCCTCCCCTGCTCCCACTCTTTGTCTCAAAAATAAATAAGTAAACTTAAAAAACAAGAAGCAATATAAAAATAAACAAATGTGTCAAAAAGTTAACAATTAACTACTGAAAGATATATCACATTTTTTGATACCACTCTTTCGACTTTTCTATAGGCTTGAGAATGTTCAAAATAAAAAGTTGAGGGGGAAAAACCAAAACAACAGAAAAAGAAGAGGAACGTTACTTCGTTAATAAAACACTGTTATTCTTGTGTGTTGCCATTGCTAAACTTGGCGCTGCATTTATTTGGAGTCTCGAATCAGATATTTTTAAAATGTGGATAATTTTGCTGAGGCATCTAAATTTAGATTACAGGGTAGCCGTGGAGAAATATTTGCCCCTTGAATCAGATGTTGAAAAGGTAGAGTTTTGCTTGGCAGGGTACACCTTTCCTGCTACTGGCCGGAAGAACATGTTTTTCCTATGCTAGTCATACTTTTTTTTTTACAGTACAACTATTCAAGATGCCTTTCTTGCTTACCTAACAGGAGTTAGGACAGAAGCTGTCACTCTTCTGGAATGACGGAGTGTGCAGAGGCTAAAGATCGAGAATAATGACAGAAAACTGTACAGACGGCAAGGTACATGCTTGGTCCTGGGGACACAGAGAGCATCTAACTCATAAATACTTATTTGTATATGTAGGAGCAGAAAGGGAATGGGGATGGAATGAGTGGAGTCCAAAGAAAGGGCTTTGAAGACAAACAAAGTGTTTTTTGGCCACGAGGGGGCCTCAAAAATAACATGTTAAGTTTATTGTTGATGATTCGGAAGACAAAAGCTCAAGGAAGAAAACTCATGACCCAGGATCATGCTGCACAGTTAGCACGTAGGTCTCTACGTGCTTCCAGACCGTTTTCTGCACGGTAATAACGATGATGATGATAATGGGTCTTGCGCACTTTGCTGTGTGCCAAGCGCTACTTTTAGCAGTAACCCATGTTTTCTTGGTCAATGCTCAGGAGGACCCTGGGGGAATGTGAGAAGCATTGCTCTCCCCTCGTACGCAGGACCCGGTCCCACGTTCACCTAACTTGCCCACACAGCTAGTAGGAGGTGGGGCCAGAGTCAAATCCGTGTCCTCTGACCACACAGCCACTTTGTATAAATACTTCAAATGTTTTTTATAAATGGAAACATACATTGAATATTGTTTTGTAAATTGCTTTTTTTAAAAAAAGAAGTCAATTTAAGGGAAGATAAAATGTAAGAACACTATGCATACTTAAGGTATAGGGCTCTTCTACAGAAATGGATACAAAATGTATGATGTTATCACTAATTTTAAGTTTGCGTGTAAGAATTCTTTTACCATTTCAGGGAGCTGATTATCTTTATGAGAAACACAATTACACCAAAACACAGTCTTTGAACATCTAAGTTAGTAATGAGATCAATGAACTAATTGAACTAAAAGTTCAAGGTCTTATAATCTAGGTTGTGTGCCTGGGCCATATACTATTTCACTTATTCTTGTGCAAATCCATGTGTAATTATTATCATTTTTATTTCTCAGATGGAGTGAAGGAATTTTCCCCAAAGGTACACCGGCTAATAAGGGTACCGTCATGAGGTGGCTTTTAACCAAGCCAGCTTGGTGACCTGAACTTCATCCTTCTGGAATTCTCTTCCTGTATGTAATAGTTAGGGTGGGCTACAAAAGACATTTTGTATCAAGTTGCTTTCTTCTTATAAGAACCTTTTTGATTCCATTAGGCTTACCCAAATAGTCTGGGACAGTCTCCCCATCTCGAGATCCTTAGCTAAAGCACATCTACAAAGTCCTTTTTGCCATGTGACATAATATATTCACCAATTCTAGGGGTTAAGATGTGGACATCTCTGGGGAGCCATTATTATGTTTTATTTTTAATTTTTAAAAATGTTTATTTATTTTTGAGAGAGAGAGAAAGAGATGGAGTGAGAGCAGAGAAGGAACAGAAAAAGGGAGACACAGAACATGAAGCAGGCTCCAGGCTCTGAGCTGTCAGCACAGAGCCTATTGTGGGATTCGAACTCACAAACCATGAAATCATGACCTGAGCCAAAGTCAGACACCTAATCAACTGAGCCACCCAGGTGGCCCTGGGGAGCCATTATTCTGAGTATGACATTTTTTCTTTTGTGTGTTTTCTTTATCCTTTTTTTAAAAAAATGTTTATTTATTTATTTTCAGAGAGAGAGAGAGAGAAAATCCCAAGCAGGCTCTGCATTGTCAGTACAGAGCCTGACTCGGGGCTCCATCTCAGAAACCTTGAGACCATGACCTGAGCTGCAATCCAGAGTCGGAGGCTTAACCGACTGAGCCACCCAGGCACCCCTCTCTTTTCTTTTAATGTGAACTTTTTATTGGAGTACAACATACGCCATAAGCACATGGCTCAATGAATTTTTCACCAAGTGGCTACATCCCAGATTAAGAAAGAGAACATACTCAAATTCCAGAAGTGTCCCTCCAGTCACTACCCCTACCCTAAGCCTAATCGCTCTCCAACTTCTGATGCCACAGGCGGGCTTGCCTGGCTTGGAACTGCATCTCAGTGGAGTAATAGAGGATGCACTGTTTGGTGTCTGACTTCTTTGCTCTGTCCTTGTGTTCATGTGTCATTCGTGTTGTATATTCATTCCCGTTTCTATATAGTTTACCAGTATTATGAATAAATTCCAATTTATTTATGCATTCTGCAGCTAATGGGCATTTGAGCGTTTCCAGTTTGGGGCTACCATGAGTAGTTCTGCTGCGACCATACTTGTACATATCTTTTGATAAACACCTGTCTGCCCTTCTGTGGTGTATCCCTGAGAAGTAAGACTGCTTGGTCGCTACTGGGTGCACACGCATTCAGCTTCAGCAGGAACTGCGGAAGCCATAATCATGATCCACATGGGTCCCTTCCATTCCCTTTTATTTTTTTAAAAAGGATTTTATTTTAAAGTAATCTCTACACCCAACATGGGGCTCAAACTCAGGACCCTGAGATCCAGAGACACGTGCTTGACCAACTGAGCCAGGCAGGCACCTCATGGATCCCTCCCATTCTAAAGCCATTCCTGAGCCTGTCCCTTGTCCCCAGCCTGCTTGTTATTCTGTATGTCCTATGCCGCAGGAGCTGATGATGGGGTGAAGTTCAGTACCGAATGAGGCTGAGGATCAGATGACTATATCTGCCTCATACATGGCTTGGTTGATTCTTAAAATGATGTAATGGTAATATCCCTTGGGTCAAGGTGGTGTGTTAAATAAAAGGCTGTACAAAATGGCGGCATCACAGGCTGCATTCAGAGAAATATTGGGGTACTTTGTATTTGGTGGCAGGACAATAAAGCCTCTAGAACAGTCAGGTGGGAAAGAGGACCAGGAAGCTTAAAACAAATCCCTGGGATGGGCAGAAAAAAGAGGTTCTTCCACCTGATGGAATCTTGCTGGTTGTGGGTGGTACAGTCTGCAGCCACGGGGACCTGTGGGGGGTGTCGGAGGCTGTGGAAAGCCATGCTTGACTGAGATCAAGCAGCAGGTATGTGTCGCCTGCTTTCTGCAGCTGTCAAAGTTTACTTCCGGGTTCTTTGTCACTCAGCGAACTTTTTACCTTCAGGTCAAACTGTGCCCCTCTTAATGAGACAACCATACAATTACAACACTGTCGTATTGAGAGAATTCAAAGCAGTGGGCTCTTTTTTTATAAACATAAAAGAGACAGCTGAAGCATGTAGATGCCAGCAGTTCCACAGTTATTAATTAGAGAGCTTTAGCCATGTGGGACCAGGATCTAGGTTCAAGGTAAATGACATATTTTATCTATCTTGTCATCATGAAATTGAGTTTCCGGATTATTTACTGCAAAGTGCAAGATGTTCTCCTGTCCTGTTCTGCTCTCTGCAAAGCCTTTATATTAATTCTGTGGAGTAGGTGCCCTTTGCAAGGTTAGATTTTGGCATAGCTTCCGTTATGGGCCTGTTGCAGGAAATCGTATCCTTTAGCCGTTGTTGCTACGGAAAATGAAGCTACTCACGAGAACTAATGCACGCGCCCACTTTGTGATAATTCTCGTGCTACCTGTGTGATTCTGTTAATTTTGTGTTATGTCCTCTGCGTAAGTAATAGGAATACCTGACCTGCTCAGTGGCCTGGTCTCTGCTGTTTTAAGGGCCGGTTCGAAACTAACCCATGTCCAACCCACGCAAAGCCCAGTTCTTCCAGACTACAGGTGGGGTCCTGTGGCAAGAGGCATTGGTCACGTCTTGCGCTGCCCTGTAGCTGGAAAGATCTGCTGGGAGCAGGAGCGTGGCCCCGGGAGTCCTAGCCTTGGCGGGAACGGGTCTCTCAGAGATTTGAGGGCACGTGTTTGCTATTAAGACCCCTTCCCCCTCAGCTCTACCTAGAGGCTGGTAGGTGGCTTTGTGTTAGTTTCCCAAGACTGCCTGGCCTGAACATATTCTGCGCCATTTAGCCTAGATCATCAGGGGATGAGGTCAGGGTTACTACAGTACCCTTGCAGCTAATGTCTTCTCCTTGGAGACCTTGAGGGAGGAAGTGGCTGCTTAAAGCCAAGATTTGGGATTCTGGGTTCTCTCTCTCTCTCTCTCTCTCTCTCTCAAAGAGAGTGCAAGCGAGGGGCAGAAAGAGAGAGGGAAAGAGAGAATCACAAGCTGGCTTCGCACTGTCAGTGCAGCGGGGCTCAAACTCATGAACCGTGAGATCATGACCCAAGCCAAAGTCGGACACTCAACCGACTGAGCCACCCAGGCGCCCTGGGATTCTGGGTTCTTAACTTAGACATTATCTGAATTTCAACTCATGACCAATATTCCTGTCTTAAATCTTTGGCGGCTTTAATTTTTAAAGGGAAGATTATTTTGCGTTAAACTGTGAGTTGTTGTTTTTTTTTTCCCTCAATCCTACCCGAGGTCAGACTTGCCTATCAGTAAAAAGAGGGACCAGGAAGCTCTCTCCAGCTTGCACACAGGGGAGTTATTTCTGCAGTCAGGTGTCAAATGTCATCACAGAAAATGGGAAGGCCTGGAGGTAGGCACTTAGCTATTGCATAACTAGTCACAGGGGAATATTCCCTGGTGAGATGGCCCAGTGACCTTGGAGCCGCTGCTACCTTCTCACCCAGTCCCGCCTTCTTGGAATTTCCCTCCATCCTTTGTTCTTTCTTGTAGATTTCCTCTTGGGCCGCTCACCTCCCCTGCAGGCAAGGCCAGTTTTCCTGGCCTCCTCCCCTTTGTGATCCAGGCTATGCTTGCTTGAGGGCGAGGTGGGAAAGCCAAGGGTGTGTGCTCTGCTCTCTTGCTCTCTCCTTTCGGGGCTCAGGCTGCCCCCACCCAGGGCATGGGGGCGCTGTGTGGCCAGGGAGGAGGCAGAGGCCACACCACGTCCCTGGGAAAGGCAGGATGGGTTTGCCTGGCGGTCTCCCTACAGCAGCCTCCCTTCCTTCTGAATACGCTCTTTCCACCCGCCCTTCCTCTCTCTAGGCTCTGATGACTTCTGTCTTTGAGAGAAAGCCCTTGTTCCGTAGGGCCCCGTGGAAAGCTGTTGTGGAGAGCAAGAGAGCGTCTCTGGTCTTGCGAACTCTATTTCTGTTGGCCTTGACTTCAGGGCCCCGTCTTCTGGTATGTCGTGAGCCGACAGGTTGTTGTGGGCTCTGTTCCGACTAAACCACCACACCATCCAAAAAGATTCATGTTGAGAGCAGAAATATCTCCTATTTGAGGGACCATCTAGTTGAGCATGTTTTTTTTTTTAACATCCAACAAATGCATGGTGTGTATCTACCCTCCGTCAGGCTTCGTTGTAGCTGTGGAGATCCATCAGAGAGCAAAACAAGACAGCAAATCTCAGCCTGCCTTCAGAAAGCGGGAGGAGACGGCGATCAGCACACTGCCGAGCACCTTTGACAGCAGGGTAGAAGGTCAAAAGTGCTGCTGCTGCGGGCGAGAAAGGAAGCAGGCAGGACAGAAGGGAAGTGGGGGCACGGGGTGGGGGTAAGTTGTACTTTATTTAGGGTAGTCAGGGGAGGTCTCACTGAAAATGTAACCTTTGAGCCAAGACTTAGAGGAGGTGAGAAACTGAGCCAGTGGTTTTCTAGGGGAAGAATTTTCCTGACTTGAAAGAACATCAAGTTCAAAGGCCCTGAGGCAGGGGCGTGCCTGACAAGTCTGGGGACAGGGAGGCCAGAGTGGCTGGAGCAGAGTGAGAAAGGGAAGAGTAGTGGGACAAGAAGTCACAGAAGCACCAGACAGGCCAGATCGTGGAGGCCTTGCGGGACTTGGGCTTCTCCTCTGGGTCAGATGGGAGCCATGTGAAGGTTTTGAAACCTCAGGTTTTAGGCTGCTACAGGATAACAGAGAAGCAGGAAGGGAGGTTGCTGTGTTCACCTAGGTGAGAAGAGCTCAGATCCTAGATAAGTTTTGAAGGTGGGCTCATCAGGGCTTACTGATTGTGTGCGGGTTTTTCTTTCTTTCTTTCTTTCTATGTTTGTTTATTTTGAGAGAAAGAGGAGATGAGCAGGGGAGGGGCAGGGAGAGAGGGAAACAGAGGATCTGAAGCAGGTCCCTGTGCTGACAGCAGAGAACTCGATGTGGGGCTTGAATTCACAAACCCCGAGATCACGAACTGAGCTGAAGTCAGACGCTCAAATGACTGAGCCACCCAGGCGTCCCTGCGTGTGTGACTTTAAAAGAGATGATTCTAGGGCATTTGAAAAGAGATGAGCAAGGACCCAAAGGACTCAGGAAAGGTTTCGCGAAGGAAGGAGTTAGGGATCTAGGTAGATCCTTTCAAGCTATGGGACAAGATGTACAGAGACAAGGAAGAAATAGGGAGGCAGAGGGAGTTTTAGTTAGGGGCACTAAAGCAGTGGGGGCCCCCCTCCAGTGGCTCCCATCTGGCTGGGAAGAGCGGCCCAAGTCCTAAAGGGCCAGGGGAGGCAGAGGTATTAAAACCCAGAGGGCGTCGCTGTGTGGAGACAGGGCTGTCCCACATGCCCTGTGGCTTTCGTTACAGAAACTGCAACCTGTGGGTTGGTAGGAAAGTCACTGGGAAAACAGAAGCCCGCCCTCACCCTCCTCCTGCTCGGCCGTCTCCCTCTGGGGTCTTCTGCTGGATGACCCAGTGGGAGGAAGGGAGAGCCCCGCTGAATGGCGCAGTCAGCTTTCCTGGGGACCCGACCGAGGGGAAGTGGGTAAAAAGCCACTGTGAGTATCCCGCGCAGCTTTAAAAACAAAGCCCGGAGTTGGGCTTTAGGTGACTGGGAACAATACGGGCCTGAATAGAGAATGCTCTGCATTGTACTTAAGTGTAAAAGTTGTAATAGGATGAATTGGACAGGGAATTCAGGAGACCTTTGAGAAGACTCGGTGACTTACGGAATGGAGAGAAAAATTATTTTTACGTTAATAGTATCACGTTGAGAGCTAGGCATTGTGCAGAGAGCTTTATAGCCATTCTTTCTGAAATGCTCACAAACTAGTCATGTTTTCTAGCTCTCCCATAGCATTAAATAATACGGGTACATGGGTTAGTGCAGTGTCCTCAATACAGAAACCTTCAATGCTATCTATTGTTATTACCCCCGTTTTAAAGATGATGGAAAAAACCCAAAACGAACACTGAGTCAGAGAGTTTGCTCAACTAGTAAGCGCAAACACAGACATCTTTGGATTCCATCTCCCATGTTCCCAAGGTCTTTGTCCAATCACACTGTGTTCTCTCTAACGCCCTGAGAAACATTTCAAAAGAACTGGTAAGACTTGGACACAGACACGGGCCAGTGCCTGCAACGTGGGAACACATAGGGACAGAAGCCAGTGTCAGGCGAGAGGCAGAAGGCAGGAAGGGGAGGGATAAATGTGGAAGCAATTTGCTGAAGGAGGCAGGGACAAGTAGCATTAAGCGGACAGCTAGTTGGCTCAGATTTAAAGGGAGGAAAGGGTCCCGAGGGAAGAAGCACGGACACTGGGAAGAAGTGGGGGAGTAGTGTCGGGAATCAGATTCAAGGTCTGCTAGTGACTGGGGGCTTACCTTCAGTTCTGCCCCTGCCTCTCGAATCCACTGGAAACCTATCAAGATGTTAACTCTTCTCGAGATTTAGCTCACCGAAGCCCGGGAACCAATGATTACTGGATACTGCCTGTCTTAGAGAAGGCTTTTTTTTTTTTTTCACACCATTTTTGTGAAATGAATAAAATGATGCAAGTTTCTGTGTGCGTTTGATTTCACTTCCGTGTCCTGATTTAGTTAAGGGGGGTCATTCTTCTGTGGCGTCACCTACTTTACTGTGTCCCTCAGAACTACATTCTTGTGCATACATTAACAGCCACTGCTGGATGAAACAATTTACCGTTTATGCACATTTGCATAGACATATTGATATTAGAATTTGAATTCGGTATACAATTTTCTTTGCACCATGTCCACAGATCTCATGTTCTTATTCTTTTAAAGTTGGCCCTGACTTTGGTTTGCTCACCATTTTCCAGATACGCTTTTGCAACTCCGAAGTGGTAACTTGGAAGGTCCCGCTGGATTCTGTTTTATTTTTTTCTTTTGTAAGATTCTACTTCCTCAGGCGAGTAGTTGAATTTTCTAAGTGTCAGTTTCCTCATGCTTAAAATGAGATCAGAATCTACCTCCGAGCTGCCTGTGATAAATGAGATCGTGCGCGTACTTGCGCATTCCCAACCTCAGCTCTCGTGCAGCGCACAACCTGTGTGGTCTTGTGTGAGCCCCTCTTATTCAGGCTCTGATTCCTCCTTAGTGAAGTGTGGCGAGGGGAGAGAGAATTCTGCAGAGCGAGGCTTCGGTCTAAGGTGGTTCTGTCCCAGCTGGGTTTGCAGCCTGGCTGTGTGCCCTGGGGACCTTTCTCAGTCTCTCTTGGCTTTATCAGCTGGGAAGTGAGAGTATTAATGGCACCTGACTAAGGATCAGTGATGTTTATCCAGGAGAGGGGTTGCTTGTCAATGACTAAAATGTTACGGTTCTCCTACAGGGGAGATGGGTGACAGCATTAGAGCTGATGTCACTAGCTGTTAAGATCTTCCAACCCTTGTTTATCTGGCAACTATTCTAGAATTTAGCAGTTCATATAGCTTTCCTGTGCTGAAACTCAAGCTATTTCCATTTGCCCAGAAGCAAATCTTAGTGTCTGCATTGGAAGCGGCTTGGGTTTAGTTGTGTGTGTGTGTGTGTGTGTGTGTGTGTGTGTGTGTGTGTGTGTGGTGATGCAAACATGATTTATGCCTTGTTTGGAGACTCCTGGCAGGCCCCCACTGTGGAGTTGCTGATGGAGAGTATGTCCCCCTTTCCCCCTGGTCACTGGCAGAAGTGGGAGTCAAATCTGGGTCTCTACTATTTGAGAGTTGAACAGGGGACACATTCTGCCTCTTATCAGAATCTTTGTGTCTCCCTTTCAAATCTACAAACAGTATTTGTCATGGACATCAGAGTAGGTTGTAAAAGGACAAGCAGGGCTTTTGCAAAGGAAAACTGTCCTCACTTCTGATGCCTCTTAATGGTTGCCAGGCCGCCCACACAATTGTCGTTTTGGACAATGACCAGTACTTGGGATATACATTCTTAGTATATGTTTTGGGGGCTATTTTTTCTTTAAAACCTTTTACTTTTCTGATATTGTTAAAAAGGGAAATATGTTGGGGTTCAGTTGGTGGAGCGAGTGGGGGACTCTTGACCTCGGTGTTGTGAGTTCGAGCCCCATGTTGGGTGTAGGGATTCCTTAAAGAGAAAATCTTAAAAAAAACCAAACAATCCAAAAACAAAAACACGAAAGTGAAATATGCAATTCCCTGATTAATCTTTGAAAGCTTAAACTGTTCCTTTTTCATGTCTTTGTCACTTGCTAAGTGGTAGTCTCATACCATCAGGCCATCCTGTCCCACTGGAACATGTGCTGTAACTTCAAACAATCCAGTTGTGCAAAGCAGTTATTCATCTTAACAATTGAGCTACAGCCTGTATCTCCTATCTTTGTGGCACAACCTTGACCTACTAAGCCCCAAACTTGAGACTTCTTCTCATTCCACTTCAACCTCACCTTGCTGACTTAACCTCCAATATGTTTCTGTTCCCGTCTTGCCTCAAGGTCCTTATATCCAGTACCTGGATGCAACTTTATTTCTTTTTGATTAAAGGGTCATCTAAGTGGTTTTGGTCTTAATCCTCTCAAATCTATCCTAAAATTAAAACACAGCCTTCCTGGCTTAGAACTTTCAACTGCTCCCAATTTTAACTTTTTTTTTTTTCCCTTCACAATGTTAACTTCTGACTTAGTGGGTCCCATCCACATCTCCAAAGTCAACCTAAATAATTCTACTAAACTCGAGTTCCTTAAAATTGAAATCTTACTCATGTCTTGGCCCTTTGTAGTTCAGATGCCTGGAATCCCTTTCCACACAGAGGTTGGGAAGACTCAAATCTAACATCACCCCCCACCCCCCATAGGCAGGTTGGTGGTCTCTCTCTGCCCTAAATTTGTCTTGATTTGCTTACATCAGTTTCCCCTAAAAGACACTGAAATCTTTGAGGGCAATGCTGTGGCTTATCCTTTCATCATTTTGTCTCCATTACTTGATAGTGCTTGCTGAATTAACAGAACGCGCTACTGAGGCGCTTGTCTGAACAAGTTTGGGCTGTTCGTTCACAAACATATATACACGTTTTGCTATTTGGTGTAAATGATTACAAAAACCAGCACGGACACAGTGCTGATTACTATATGGTAGGAACACATATTAACCCATAGGGTTGTAAATGCTCACAACCCTACAAAGTAGGCACAAATATTTTTTTTACAGTTCATGCGTGAGGGAAACAGGCTCAGAGGTTAAGTGATTTACTCATACCTCTAACCGCTGCACAAGACCCAGGGTCAGCCCCACCTGAACCTTATCTGAACCACTATGTTTAACCTCCGTAAGCAGGGGACGGGCATTAGCCGAGCAGGCATTAGCATGACAACGTACCCCCCCGCTGGGGGTAGGGGTATTTGTTTTGCTCGTCGCTGTTCCTTAGGGCTCAGAATGGGATGCCCTGGTTATGCTGCTGAATCCACTTAGGCCAGAAGCCAAGCACGGCAATGAAGAGGCGAAAGACCTCGGCCACTGCTTTAACCTCGAATCCGAACTCCACGAGGTTCCCCTTTTGTGTCGCCCCAAGTTTCTTGCTTCTCCTCCTCGGAACCGGCTGCTGCCCGCCGGTACCGCCCGCTTCCTCCCACCCCTTTTCCCATCGGGCCAAGTCATCGCCGGCTCCGGGCCGCTTTCCCGGACTGGCGAGGGGTACACCTTCGGCGATGCTCTGCATTTTCCTTAACCGTTTCTGTCTGCGGGGCTCTCCCAGGGCTGCGGCTCGGCCTTAGGGATTCCTCCTTCCGTCTCGGTGGACGTTTACTGAGCCCTCCAAGCCGGAGAGGGTCCGTGTCCGAAGGCCCTGGGCCTCGCCCCCCCTCCTTTCCCCGGGAAAGCTTCGGCCGGCCGGCGTTCTCCTCCCTGAGGACGGCGCGACTCTCAGTTTTACGGGTTTCGGGTCCTCGAAGCGAGCGATCTTTCGTGGGGGCGGGGGTCAAGCCCAAGGCCCCACAAGACCGTTCGAGAAACGTCCCTTCCGAGGGCCCGAAGAGGGAGACCCCGCCGGGCCCCGCTGCGCGTCCCGGGCTTCTGGGCACCCGCCTGGAGAGGCTCCGTTCGGCCCGGGGGCGCGGGAACCTGTCCCCACCCCCACCGCGCCCCCGGCCGGCCCCCGCCCCGGCGCGCCTCCCGACCTCCGCCCCGGCGCCCGCCCCGCCGCGAGCCCGGCCGCCGCGCCGCCGCCTCACAATGGCCGGGGACCGCCTCACCGCGCGCAGGGATCCCAGCCACGCGCGCTCCCCGCCCCCACCCGCCGCCCGCCCGGGCCCGAGCCTTCGCCCACCCTCCACGTTCCCCTCGCGGCGCCCCTGAGACGGAGGAGAAAGAGGCGCGGCTCGCCGCTCTGCTCCCGGCCCCACCGTCGGACGGAGACGCCGGGAGGTCGCCGCGCGGGGACTACTTTCTCTTCCGCGGGGGGACTACTTCGCGGAGGCATCGGCGTGGCGGCGCGCACGGCATGGCGGCGGCGGCGGCGCGCCAGAGGTAGAGGGACGCCGGCCCGCTCAGGCCTCGGCGCGGCCTACACGCTTCGCTCGCCCGCTCCCGCCCCCGCCCCGCGCCCCGCGCCCGGCCATGGCGGAGCCCTCGCCCGCCCGACGCCCGGTGCCCCTCATCGAGTCGGGTAAGACGCGCCGCCCGCGCCCTCCCCGCGGCGCGCCCGGCCCCGGCCGCGGCCCCCTCCTCGCAGCCGCCGCGCCCGCTCTTGACCCGACTCTCCCGTCTTCCCGCAGAGCTGTACTTCCTCATCGCCCGGTACCTATCGGCCGGCCCGTGTCGGAGAGCCGCCCAGGTGAGTGCCGGCCCCGCGGGCGGCGGCGGCCGCCGCGTCCCAGCCCCGGCCGCGCCGCCGCCGCCTGGGGTCGCGGGTGGAGGGCGTCGGGCGGACTCGGGTGCCCCCCGCCTCCCTAACTGCGCGTCTCGTCGGCTGCAGGTGCTGGTGCAGGAGCTGGAGCAGTACCAGGTCTGTGCTTCGTGGCGTCCGCCGCGCCCACCCCGCCGCGTCCCCTCCGTGCCCCCTCCCCACCCTGCCGGGGCCACTCGCCCCGCTCCCCACTCCAGCCCCCCGCGCGGCCCCCCGCCCGGCCCCGCGCGGTGGTCACTCGTGTGCGTCTCGTGTCTTTGCAGTTGCTGCCGAAGAGGTTGGACTGGGAGGGCAACGAGCACAACAGGAGCTACGAGGAATTGGTGAGATTTTTGACATTTCCATCCCCGGTGTTTCCGAACACCCTGCCCCCCGCCCCCTTTAAAAGGGCTCCTGTTCTTGGGGTGAAGCGATCGAGCCGTGCTGGGGGGCGTCCCGGGAAAGCAGGACTCCCTCGGGAGGTTTTGTTTTGTTTTGGGGTGGCTGGGTTTGTTTTGGTAGGAAACGGCCCCGGGGGGGGGGGCGACGGGTGGGAGGCGGGGGCGACCCTGCCGCGCGGTTTGCGGTGGGGTGGGTCCCCAGGTGCGGCTGCCTCTGGTGAGAGCCGGGGGCGCGTGCGCGCGTGTAGGGGTGGGGGGCGGTGCGCCAGCCATTCAGCGAGCTGCTCTCATCCTTCTGTTTTCATACCCGACTTGTAACTCGACCTCCGATTGGTCTTCCCTCCTTTGCCCCGCCCAGCTCCTCTAACCACTTGTTCCCTAGGAATAGAATCTTTGGTGTCTGAAAGGTGAAGCGTTCCTGTCTTTAGCGTGTTTTTCTTTTCCCTCAGCGGCGACATAAACATCTTGCTGCTCTGACAGTATGCAACTCTTCCAGTCCTTTTGCCTGTCTAAACTGTACGCTTGTGGAGTGCTTAGAAAACTTTTGAGGTTCTATAGTGACCTTGCTGTACTTGTAACGTAGGCTCTGTGCAGTTTCTCGTTTTATAGCAGCATTGGTGTAGAATTCAGTTCTCTCTTCATTGCACTTTATCAGCTTCTTTAGTTGCGCTCACGATGTGGAATCCGTTTTTTAAAAATGTTATTTAGTCGGGAGAGAGCGTGCGCGTGTTTGCGAGTGAGGTAGTTGGGGAGGGATAGAGAGAGAGGAGAGAGGAATCCTAAGCAGGCTCTACGTTGTCAGCTCAGTCCGATATGGGGCTTGAATCCATGAACCCTGAGATGGTGATCTGAGCGGAAGTCAGACGCTTAACCAGCTGAGCCACCCAGGTGCCCCTGCTTTTCTTTTAATTGGGAAGTATTTCAGATATACGCGAATGACAATAGTGTCATGAACCAGTTTGCTGTCTTTACTTTGGCATCTGTTTGAAGTATTTTTAAGAAATTACCAGTGGAAATCTTCAAACATAGAAAAATAGAGAAATGAACCGTACTGGCTATCAGCCTCGTGATTAGCAGAGAGTGTTGCATCTGTTACCTCCCTCTCCTAGGCTGTATTGTTTTAAAGCAAATTCCAGACGTTGTTTTGATGAGTTAACATGGCGAAGTATTTTAAAGTAAATCCCAGATCTTACACGTCTTCTCTAAATTCTGCATAGCGCATCTAGAAAAAGTTGAAGGGCTGTTTCTTAGACCACCACAGTGCCAGGGTCCCACAATCCGAAGAATAATATTCTTTTATAATGTGTATGTGTAGACTTATTTATATATCTAGTCCCTCCTCAGATTTTTGTTTTCTTCCTTGGGTATGTTTTTTAAGTTTATTTATTTGAGAGAGAAAGAATCTCTCTCAGTGCCGAGCCCAACCCAAGCAGGGCTCAAACCCATGAACTGTGAAATCATGCCCTGAGCTGAAATCAAGAGTTAGATGCTTAACCAACTGAGCCACCCAGGAGCCCCTCCTCGTATTTCTTTTTATATTGAGTTCACATTGGGTTTCAGGCAGGGCCCATGCACTGCACGGAAGTCGCTTTCCACCCCTTTTTAATCTTCCATAGTTTTTGTTCCTGTGCCATGGATTTTCTGAAGACCTTGGGACTGCCTGTAGAATGTCACATTTGGGTTTTGTCTGATAGTTTCCTTGTGCTGTGTGTTTCTTTGTGTTGTTTAGTTTACCCCTTTTTCTCAATAATGGTCCTCATTCTTGGATCAAAATCATCTAGGGAGCTTGACAAAATCGGGATGCCCAGGCCATGTTCCACACCAGTTAAATCAGAACTTTTGTGGTGAGACTGGATCTCACTATAGCTTGAAACCTTTCAGGTGATTCCAGTGTCACTGTTCACAGAGTTACGGTTCATCTTAGACTTGGGACCATGTTGTCATTCCAACCTGTACTTTGGAAGCAAGAGTATTTTTGATAACTTCTTAAAAGAATTGAGGTTCTTTATCTCTCAGTACCTAATCCTGCATTAACAGTTGGGCCTATAAATTTGTAAAATGTAGTTTTGTGATTTATAAGTGGTGAACAGGAGAGGAGGAGGAGGAAATGGAGCTATAGAATGGGTCTCAGTAGTGAGGAAGGATTCGATTTGTAGAGCATGTTTAAGTGAGGCAAATGTGATTTGTGCAAGTGAAAACGTGCAATTTTGTAGGCCACTGTCTTCCTTAACCAGTAAATAACATCAGAAAATTCTTTTATTGGAGTTTATCATTAGGAGAGTTATTGTCATACTTTTTTTTTTTAGACGCTTGAGTAGGCCTTTAGCATAAGGAAAAGACTTAAAAATTATTTGTATTTAGGGGCGCCTGGGTGGCTTAGTCGGTTAAGCGTCCGACTTTCGCTTGGGTCATGACCTCGCGGTTTGTGAGTTCGAGCCCCGCGTCGGGCTCTGTGCTGACTGCCAGCTCAGAGCCTGGAGCCTGTTTCAGTCTGTGAGTCCCTCTCTCTCTGACCCTCCCCTGCTCACGCTGTCTCTCTCTCTCTCCTAGAAATAAATAAAAAACATTTAAAAAAAATTAAAAAAAAATTATTTGTATTTAAATATTCAGCTTGTTAGAGTGATAAGTAGTAATTTTTCTTAAATTTTTAAGTTACAAAGCTTAAAAATTTAGGGATATTTCTAGGAACACGTTTATTTTTTTATTAATGTATAATTTGTAATGAGAATTTAATCTTAAGATATTTTAGGGGCGCCTGGGTGGCTCAGTCCGTTAAGCGTCCGTCTTTGGCTCAGGTCTTGATTTCTCGGTTAGTGGGTTTGAGCCCCGCGTCGGGCTCTGTGCGGACAGCCAGCTCAGAGCCTGGAGCCTGTTTCAGATTCTGTGTCTGCCTCTCTCTCCGACTCTCCCCTGCTCATGCACGCGCACTCTCCTCTCTCCCGCTCCCCCCCAGAAATAAATGAAACATTAAAAAAAAATTAAAATATTTAACACCACTTAATTGTCTTAAATTCCCTTGAGCATTTCACACTATACTACAAATCTGTGGTTATTTCAGTCACCTCAGGATGGCAAACTTTGTCAAATGTAAATGTACTTTTTTTTTTTTTTTTTAATTTTATTCATTTTGAGAGAGAGAGAGAGAGAGAGAGAATCCCGAGCAGGCTCCGCATTGTTCGCACAGAGCCCAACACGGGGCTCGAACTCATGAACTAGGAGATCATGACCTAAGTGAAAATGAAGTTGGATGCTTAACTGACTGAGAGCCACCCAGGCGTCCCAAGTGTAATCTTTCTAAAATTTAACTTTTGTAAATGCATTTTAACTTTATTGTAGTTAGTTTTTCTTTTCTGCTCTACCCAAAATTAAAAATAGTTCAGTCATTAGAAAACTTGTTACTGTATCAAAATAACTAATTTGCATGAACATATCAATACTTTTTTCTTTTTTTCATCTCTTAGTTGTCAGTCTCCTTGGGTTATGAATTAACTCCCAGATCAAGGCAAGGGGAGCAGTATTGCCATTGTGAGCTCCATACTGGATGAAGGAATCAGGCTATGGTAGATCATAAGGCCAAACTTGGAATTTGGGTGTCCTTGTTCGATGGACTCCACTTGAGCTGTCAGGTTGAGCTTTTTTAATGGCAAGCTTGCTTACTTACCTGTTTAAAACAAAAACAATTTTGTATTGCAGCTGACTCCACTATTTTGTCTTCATTGTGGGATTCTCACATACTAATCTCTTTCCTCGGGGGATTCTGCATCTCCTTTGTAGTTGCCTGTAGAGATGTATCATTCTCTAGGCATGCCATTGATAATTTGGGAACACTTGATGATTATGGCAGTATGATGACTAGTTACTGTCTAGCAATATAGCTCTATAGACCTTAGAAACTTGGATTTTTGTGCCATGTATCCCGGCTGTAGTCCTGATTTGCGCTGCTTAGCAGGTGTTTAATCTTAGGCAGTTTATTTAATCTTTCCCTCAATTTCTTGAGCTGTGTAACAAAGGTAATAATAATTGTATTAAAGCATTATCGTATGCATGGGGGACAATGGCTTTCAGTGCCGTTTTTAAAATTTAAAATCATTTACCAGCAGTAATGTTGGTGGAACAAAAAGTCCTAACTGTGTAGCCTGCTCCTTCCCTTAATTTATATTGGTAGGGTCTTAATGAGATACCACAATAGTCTCTGTGAACTCCTATGTCTGAATGAATGCTACCTGTCATTTACCCCTTTATGGAAGAACACAGTGTGGGCTGGGGAGCTGACGGTACTGTATAGCCCGGGGCTGAGTAGTGGCAGTGCTGTTGCTGTCTGAGTCCCCCAGCCTCGACTGTGCTGCTTCATTTTAAGTCCTACTCCCAACATGGGGCTCGGACTCCATATCCTGAGATCAAGAATGTGGTCTACTGACTGAGCCAGCCAAGCGCTCCAGCTGTGCCGCTTTGAAAGAGAGTAGTTATTACTTTGTTTTCAGAGGCTCACCTGATCATAACATTTATTTGCATCTAAGGGACAAAAGTCACATGACTTTTCCTTTCAAATCCTCTAAATCCTTAGAGATTTTTGCCAGCTAGTTCTGTTGGTTTTTTTTTTTTTTTTTTTTTTTTTTAAATATTTTATTTATTTCTAGGAGAGAGAGAGAGAGACAGCGTGAGCAGGGGAGGGTCAGAGAGAGAGGGAGTCACAGACTGAAGCAGGCTCCAGGCTCTGAGCTGGCAGTCAGCACAGAGCCCGATGCGGGGCTCGAACCCACGAACCGCGAGATCATGACCTAAGCGAAAGTCGGACGCTTTACCGACTAAGCCACCCAGGCGCCCCAAGTTCTGTTGGTTTGAGAGAGAGTGTCATCATCTCCAAGTGTGACTGTAGACTTGTCTTTTTTCTTTTTCCAGTTGATTTATGGATGTTGTGAGGTACATACAAATTCATAATTGTTACCTTCCTATTGAATTGACTCCCCCCCTTTTGTTAAGTAGATTTCAGTTTCTAGAGCAGTTTTAGGTCCACAGCAAAATGGAGCAGAAGGTGGAGATTTCCCCGTGAGCGCACAGACCCCCCCCCCCATTGTCAGCATTCCCCAGGATGGTGCGTTTGCAGTGCGTGGACCTGTATGGCCCTGTTGTCACCCCAAGTTCTTAGTTTCCCTCATGGTTCTCTTCTCACATTTACTTTGGGTACTCTTGGTGTTGGATGGTTTGTAGGTGTAGACAAATGACACGTATCTACTAATAGATTATTTTAACTGCCCTAAACATCCTCTGTGCTCTGCCTGATTACCCCTCCCAACCACTGATCTTTTTCCTGTTTCCATAGTACTGTGTTTTCCAGAATTTGACCTTTATTTTTTTTTTAATTGGGAAACGTTCTCTCTTTCTCTCATAATAGCTTTCTGTTAGTGACGGCAGAGCGCATCAGTTTCTGTTTTCTGCCCTTTTAGTGACGCCAACGTTTCCCCGTGTTCTCATTTCTAAGTATGGTTCCTGTAAATGGCATATAGTTTTATTATTCAGCCTTCTAGTTAGAGTCTTCAAACTATTTGTTATTTAGTTAATTTATATAATTTAAAAATTGTGTGAAGTCTACCAGGTGTCTGTTTTTATATTAAGTGTTCCATCTATTTAGTACTGTTTTTGGATTATTACACTGTTCATTGCTTTTTAGCTGTATATCCTTGTATTATTATGTTAGTGCTTACTCTGGAGATTACAGTATGTATTAACCTTTTATTTCAGTTAACCATTTCCTAAATAAATAAAGTTAAAACTATTAGTTGATACCCTTCTGTCCTTTGGGCTATTATAGTATTTTATTTTACAGGTGTTCTGAATTTTTTCAGATATTATTACTTCTGTTTCAAAGTTGATACTCATTTGTTTACCCATGGTATAACTTTCCTGGTATTTTCAGTTTCTTCCTGTTCTCACATGTGTCTTATCTGTGATTATTTTCTTCTGTCTGCATGACTTACTCTGTTATTTCTTTTTTCTTTTTTCTTTTTTTAATATTTTTATTTATTTCTAGGAGAGAGAGAGAGAGACAGCGTGAGCAGGGGAGGGTCAGAGAGAGAGGGAGTCACAGACTCTGAAACAGGCTCCAGGCTCTGAGCTGATAGCACAGAGCCCGATGTGGGCTCGAACTCATGGACCACGGGATCATGACCTGAGTTGAAGTTGGATGCTCAAGCAACTGAGCCACCCAGGCGCCCTGTTTTGTCTTCATTTTTAAAAATTTATTTATTTATTTAAAAAAATTTATTTTGAGAGAGATAGCATGCAAGCAGGGGAAAGACAGAGACAGACAGACAGACATGGAAAGAAAGAATCCTAAGCAGTCTCTTCACTGTGGAGCTGGATGCAGGGCTTGAACTCACGAACCATGAGATCATGACCTGAGCTGAAATCAGGACAGCATTGGGAAGCTGAGCCTCACCTATGGCGCCCCTTAAAGGTTGTTTTAAAGGTGAAACTGATTGGTGTTTTTTTTTTTTTTTTTTTTTACTTTTAGCACATTAATTTGAAAAACTGACATTATTTCCCCTTTCAAGATAATACTTTTTTTCTGTTTTTTTTTTTTTATATTTTTATTTATCTCTAGAGGAGAGAGAGAGAGAGAGAGAGAGACAGCGTGAGCAGGGGAGGGTCAGAGAGAGAGGGAGTCACAGACTCTGAAACAGGCTCCAGGCTCCGAGCTGGCAGTCAGCACAGAGCCCGACGCGGGGCTCGAACCCACGAACCGTGAGATCATGACCTAAGTGAAAGTCGGACGCTTAATCGACTAAGCCACCTAGGCGCCCCTCTGGATGCTTTTTAAGATTTTCATTTGCCTTTGGTTTTCAGCAGTTTTACTGTGATACACTGTAGTTGTTACCTCTTGCTGCATAACTGGCTACCACCAAACGTAGTGGCTTAAAACAACGTGGATTGTCATTATCCCACAGTTTCTGTGAATCAGACTTGCAGGCCCTGCTGAGCTGAGTCCTCTCAGTCCCTCTCAGGGCTGCAGTCCGGGTGTTGGCCAGATCTGGGTTTTATCTGAAGACTTTACTGTGGAAAGGTGTTTCCAAGCTCACATGGTTTTGGGCTGGGTTCAGTTCTTAAAGGGGGTTGTTGAAATGAGGAACTTGGTTCCTAGTTGTCTGTTGGCCGCCCTCAGTTTCGTTTCTTTTTTTTTTTTATGTTTTATTTATTTCTGAGACAGAGACAGTGTGAGCTGGGGAGGGTCAGGGAGAGAGGAAGACACAGAATCTGAAACAGGCTCCAGGCTCTGAGCTAGCTGAGTCAGACACTCAACCAACTGTCCACCCTGGCGCCCCCGCCCTCAGTTTCTTGCCACTTGTCTGTCCATAAAGGCAGCTTGGATCATCAAAAGGTGGAAAGCTGAACAGGCAGTAATAGTCTGCTAGTAAGACGGCGTCAGAGTTGTTTGTAACCTTACAGTGAAGTGGTATCGATAACCTCAATGTGAGCTGTATTCTGTCGATTATGAGTAACTTACTCAAGGTTGGCAGTGCCAGGAGGGGGGATCATTGGAGGCCAGGTCAGAAGTTGCCTGCTACATGCATCTAGGTGGTGCTCGAGGTTGTCAGAACTTGAATCTGTAGGACATCAAATAGTCTAATGTGTAGTTAAAGTCCCAAGTTGGAGTTGGGCACCTGGGTGGCTCAGTTGATTGAGTGTCCAACTTCAGCTCAGGTTATGATCTCACCATTCGTGAGTTCAAGCCTTGCACTGGGCTGCTGTCAGCACAGAGGCTGCTTTGGATCCTCTGTCCCTCCCCTTGGGTGCGCGCGCGCTCTCTCTGTCTCTCATAAATAAACCTAAAATAAAAAGTCCCTAATGAAAAGAATGGAAGAATGAAGCAGTAGAAATATTTTGAAGGGATAATGGCTGAGCATTTTTAAGATCTGGGCCTTCTCTGGGGTCACTGGTGACCACTTCCTCTCTTGGTGTCGTGGATCACATTTTGCCTTGTTGTGTATCTCATCTGTATCTCACCCTGTTTTGAAGTGTGCTGGGCCGTTTTCTGTGAAAAGAGTAGCGGCTGAGGTAATCAGCCTCGGTAAAGGATGCCTCCTTTTCTCTCAAGTTCTTATTGTGACAGGCTGAGTTAATCTAAGTTGTGTCGTATTTGCTGGTCACTGGGCTCTGTGGCAGCTGTAGTTGCGTTCAGTTCATCACTGGCTTCACACAGTTAAAGGGTGGGATCAGGACTTGCCCCTCCAGCGGGGCTTGGGGTTTGGGCACAGCTGAGCTTCCTGAGGTGTCTCTGTTTTATAGCCCAGCTGCCAGCTTTTCGGATGCCGAGATCTCTGCTCTCCAGTTCTGCCCTTGGCTTTCTACTCTGCTGTCCCATCCCTAGCCTTCAGAGGGCCTCTGGAGTGCACTTGCAGTGGGTGGGGTGGGGGCCCCCCCAGCTGTTCCGCATCCCAGGGGGCTCCCTGGTGGGGGGGAGTCGCTTAGTTATTTCACATCGCGTCCCATCTTTGGCGTCCTGTGCTTGGTGACTCTGCCTGAGGCCCCTGAGCTTTCTCCTCAGGTATCAGTCATGCCAGCTAGAGGTGGCCGTGAAGTTTAAAAGGTCGGCAGGTTTTTCCTTATTCAGTTTTTCCTGCCTTTCTGGTACAGATCAAAGCTGCTTTGAATCTTTTTCTGGTCCCAGATGGGCTCACCAGTATCTGGGGTAGAGTTGACGTAGACTTGTTTTCTCAGCTCAGTGACTGTTAAAAAATTACTTTTAAGCTCAACCAACTGTTCTCATCGTTAAAGTGAGGGCAGTAGCTTCAGACATGATCTCTTTTTAATGGTCTGAGTAAATGGCTACTTTCAGCTTCACAGAGTTCCGTGAGACACTAACTGCAGTCTCCTGTGCTTCCTGGTGGTAGTGGGCTCTCGGTGTTTACTGAAGGAGTTAAGTGGCTTGATGCTTAGTGTATTTTCTTTTTAAGAACCAATCATCACCAGTTTGGTTATTAAATGATTGTTTTGGTATGATCTTTGATTTCTTAAAATCTCTCTGAGGTCTGAGCTTCATTTGTAGGTCAGAGCAACGCACGGCACCAGAATGGCTGTGAAATTTGGGACTTACACATCCCCCCCTTTTTTTTTTTAATACTCTTTAAACCATTTCATTAGCGTACAAAATAGAATCATCCAGTGTTTATTTACTGTCTTTCCTTTATAATGTGAAATGGGAAAGTGGCATGTTGAGCACAAACATTTTGTGTTACGTGGTAGCCAAAGCAGCTCAGGATGAATTACGCTAATTGTGTGGTATTCAGAGTTTGGCCAAGACTGACTTTGCTTTTAATTTGTAATGAGGTAGGTGAATGACATTTGGATGTTAGACTCCAGATGTCTAACTACTACTACTTTTCCAGCTACTTAGAAAAAATTTCTCTGTGTTGACTTTTTTTAATGTTTATTTTTGAGAGAGAGAACGCATGGGCACATGCGTGTTGTGGAAGCGCAGAGAGAGGGAGACAGGATCTGAAGCGGGTTCTGTGCTGACAGCAGACAGCCTGATGTGGGGCTCAAACTCGTGGAACCACAAGATCATGACCTGAGCTGAAGTGGGATACTTAACTGATTGAGCCGCCTAGGCTCCCCTTTCTACGTTCATTTTAATCGGTTTGCATATATTTGGCTTTAAAAACGTCCAGAGGCCACTTTGGCTCTAAGACTCTTATGCTCCTTAATTACCTTGTTGCTTGATACTTTTCTTAGGATGCAGTGTAGCCGATTGTAGTGATGAGTTGTGACCTAGACAGCCTGGGTTCTTATTTTTAACTTTGCTGTTTATTAGCTCTTTCATTCTGGGCAGGTTCTTTAGTGCCTCTTGTCTTCTCATCTGTAAAATGAGGTGAATAGTTTGGAGGTATAGTAAGTTAGTATATATAAAGTTTTTGGAAGAGTGTCAGGTAGTAATCACTGTGTTAGCTATTGTCATTTATGTAATGAAGAATTGCATTAGTCAGAATCTTAAAATACTTAGAAGTGTACCTTGTACATTGTAAGTGTGTGGTAATGCCTATTGTTTTTGTCAAAAAGTACCTTGCCCTAGGTCTCCTAACTAGTTAGGTAGGGCTGACTGTTAACCACATTTCATCAGGGTCAGGAGAGTCTAGCACCCTTCTTGTTCTAGTATCTGTTAAACTCTCATAGGTATACTTGAGGCTGGATTCCACATTGAGAGACTTTGCGGTAGGGCCTCAATTTATTATTTTTAATTTTTATTTTTTAATCCAAGTGAGTTAGCATATGCTATAATGATTTCAGGAGTAGATTCCAGGGATTCATCCCCTATGTGTATAACACCCATACAGGTTGCTCATCCCAACAAGTGCCCTCCTTTTTTTTTTTTTTTTTTTTTATATACCACCTGCCTCATCCCTGCTTGAGAGATCTTCCCAGGGCAGGGGCACTAATGCCCAGACAGTCAAGTTTTGCCACATAGGGCATCAGAGCAGGATTTGGTGGCCAGAGAAAGCCCCTCAGGTACATGCAGGGGCAGGTTGTTGGAGGTTGATCCCAGATTGAAGTGGTAAAGGGAGGTCTTTATTTTTGTGTGTGTGAGAGAGAGAGAGAGAGAGAGAGAGAGAGAGAAGGGGGGGGAGGGGCAGATAAAAGCTGAACAGGATCTGAGCTGTCAGCACAGAGCCCGACGCGGGGCTCGAACTCAAGAGCAGTGAGATCACGACCTGAGCTAAAGTTGGACGCTTAACTGAATGAGCCACCCAGGTGCCCCCAACAAGTGCCCTCCTTAATGCCCCTTACCCATTTAACCCATCCGCCACCCACAGCCCCTCCCACAACTCTGTTTGTACTCTGTATTTAAAAGTCTCTTATGTTTTGTCCCCCTCCTTGTTTTTGTATTATTTTTGCTTCTCTTACCCTATGTTTTCTGTTTTGTGTCTTAAATTCCTCATATGAGTGAAATCATATGATATTTGTCTTTCTCTGACTAATTTCACTTAGCATAATACCCTCTAGTTCCATCCACATTGTTGCAAGATTTCATTCTTTTTGATCTCTGAGTAATACTCCATTGTGTATATGTACCACATCTTTTTTATCCATTCATCCGTTGATGGGACATTTGGGCTCTTTCCATACTTTGGCTATTGTCGATAGCGCTGCTATAAGCATTGGGGTGCATGTGCCCCTTTGAAAGAGCACACTTGTATCACTTGGATAAATACCTAGCAGTGCAGTTGCTGGGTCGTAGGGTAGTTCTATTTTTAATTTTTTGAGGAACCTCCATACTGTTTTCCAGAGTGGCTGCACCAGTTTGCATTCCCACCAGCAGTGGAAAAGAGATTGGTAGAGCCTCAGTTTAAAGCCTTAAATTTTGTCTATATTAAATTTAGCTTTTACTTATATGTAAATGTTTGAAGATGTTGATCATGGTCTTTCTCTAGGGTTGTAACTAAAAAGTGATGAAATTAGTTCATTAGTTTTTACTCTGTAATCTGACCAAAAATTATCCTAATATTAAATAAAAATTTGTAATGTTTATTGTAGAATATTTAGAAAATGCAAAAGAGAAAGAAAAATCATGAGAGTGGGAAGTGTTTTTTTTTTCTTCATGCTAGACTCTAACAAAAATAGGAGCTTTAAAAAGATACTGTTTTGCGAATTCCTTTCAATTTCTCAAGAAAATTTTATCTAGCCATTTGCTTGTTGGACATTCAGTTGGTTTATAGTTCCCCCCCCCAGTAGTGATTCAGTAATATCTATATATCTTTGCATTTATATCATTTTTAATTGTCACTTGTCACAAATTTCTAGAAACTTAATTATTGAGTAAAATGGTTTACATGTTTTTTAAGTTTGTTGATTTATGTAAGCTCTACACCTAAAGTGGGGCTCAAACCCATGGCCCCAAGATCAAAAATCCAGTGCTCTTCTGACTGAACCAGCTCTGTGGCCCTGAGTAGCTAATGTTTGAGTCATTATTTGCTAAGTAAGCACAAAAGTTAAGAGCTTTAACTTATGTAATCTCGTTTCCTTTTGGCAGCCCTATCACCTTGCATGTGTCACCATTTCCCAGTTTGAGGTGAAACGGGAAGTGACAAGTAACTTCAGTGAGGTTCTGTTCCCAAGGGGCAGACCCAGCTGAAGCCCACTTCGTGTGAGACTCATTCATGAATGCATGACGCATGTGTTCGGTAAACGAATGTCTCCTGTAGTCAGAGCTCCAGGAAGGCCAGTGTGTGGATGAGAATGTGGACAGGGCTTCTGGTTTCATGGGATTTTACACCTTTGGGGTAAAACTGACCAGAAGCAGCAGACAGGTTACTGTAATACAAATTCACAGAGGTGTTAGGGATCTGGAAGGTGTGGGGGGAGGGCAGGATACTTTAGGCGGTTGGGGAGGGAAAGCTCTTCTCCACTCCACGGGGTAACCTTTGACTTGAAGGATGGAAAGGAAATGTGAAACCCTGAGAGGACGAGGGGAAAGGGTGGTCGAGATGGGTCTTAAAAACCTGCTTGACCTCTGACCCAGCAGTTACAGGCCTAAGACTTTTTTGTTTTTATTTTTTTATTAAACATTTTTTTTTAAAATTTTTATTTATTTCTAGGAGAGAGAGAGAGAGAGAGAGACAGCATGAGCAGGGGAGGGTCAGAGAGAGAGGGAGACACAGACTCTGAAATAGGCTCCAGGCTCTGAGCTGGCAGTCAGCACAGAGCCCGATGTGGGGCTCGAACCCACGAACCGCGAGATCATGACCTAAGCGAAAGTCGGACGCTTAACCGACTAAGCCACCCAGGCGCCCCAGACTTTTGTTTTTAAAGGAAGTTTGTTTTGTGACTGTGATAATTCATCTTTTTTTTTTAATGTTTTATTAATTTCTGAGAGAGAGAGAGAGACTGCGTGAGCAGGGGAGGGTCAGAGAGAGAGGGAGACACAGGATCGGAAGCAGCCTCCAGGCTCTGAGCTGTCAGCACAGAGCCCGACGCGAGGCTTGAACCCATGAACCATGAGATCATGACCCGAGCTGAAGCCGGATGCTTAACTGACTGAGCCACCCAGGCGCCCCTTATCTTTTCTGAATTACCTTTTTATCTCTTTTACTGTTCTACTGTCTTAAACCATTTTGTAAGAATTCTTCATCTCTAGATTATTCTTTAGTCTGCTGTGTGTCCTAGGTTCCTTTCCCAGCTTGCAGGCTGCTTTTTAGTTTTGCTGGGAGGCTTTGTTTTCCCAGAGGTTTAAGATTTTTACTTTGGTTACATCTGTTAATCTTTATTTTGTCTTTAGGGTTGTCCTTAAAGCCCTTCTGTACTTCAAGATTAACATTATAAAAGGCAGTTATTATGTATTTATTTCTCAGTACTTTTTCTAGTCTATTTGTAGTTTCTGTGTAATGTCTCTGTATTCAGTTGATTGAGGATATGGTTGGTGTGAGGTATGAATCTAGCCTTTTCCAAATTGTCAGTTTGCAAATACTGTTTGAGTCTTATTTTTCTACAGTCTACAGGGAACACTGTCATCACCATTTACTACATTCTTGATGACTTGCATCTGGACTTTCTTTTCTGTTCCTATAACATATACTATTTTAGTGGTCAAATTTTATAAGATATAAACATTTTTTAAAAATATTTATTTTAAGAGACAGAGTGTGAACAGGGGAGGGTCAGAGAGAGAGGGAGACACAGAATCTGAAGCAGGCTCCGAGCTGTCAACACAGAGCCCGATGTGGGCCTCAAACTCACCAAGAGTTGATGACGTGAGCCAAAGTCAGGCGCTTAACTAGCTGAGCCACCCAGGTGCCCCTGACTAGGTTTTATTTTTGTTGGTCATTTGGAATATGACAGACTTCTCAATGAAATAATAAACTGATTCTGGCTAGAAGATGTTTTGCATTAATCTTGAAATCTGTGATCTTTACTCTGTTCTTGTGGCTGAAATTGTTACTTTATCAGTACTTTACGATTTCATGTCTTCTGTAGGCTGTCACATGTTTAAAATCCATACGTTTTGAAGTGTGCCAGTCTCTTGTTTTAATACATCTTGTGAAACAATATTGAGAAAAAGAGGAAGTTTGACTTTTGGGGAATATTTGTCTCTTAAGTTCTGTGTAGGATGCAGACTATTAATTAGTCTTCACACAGGCTTATTTTAATTATGTTCTGCTTAGAAAATTTAGTTATTTTCACATGGCACAAAAGAATAATCTCAAATTTAGTGTTTTTTTTCCAGAACTCAGCTGATTTATGGATAAAGCCCTGAATATTGTGTCTTTCTTTCTTTCTTTCTTTCTTTTTTAATGTTTTATTTATTTTTGAGAGAGAGGGAGAGAGACAGTGTGAACAGGGGAGGGTCAGAGACAGAGGGAGACACAGAATCTGAAGCAGGCTCCAGGCTCTGAGCTAGCTGTTAGCACAGAGCCCGAGACAGGGCTCAAACCCACGAACCGTGAGATGGTGACCTGAACCGAAGTTGGACGCTCAACCGACTGAGCCACCCAGGAGCCCCAGTATTGTGCATTTTGAATTTTGTTCTTTTCAGATGATCTTACTCTATGTGATAGTCAGAACCCCCTGTCAAGGAATATCAGAAATTAGGGTCACCTGTATGGCCCAGTCAGTTAAGGGTCTGACTCTTGATTTTGATTCAGGTCATGATCTCAGGATTGAGATTAAGCCCCCAGGATTGGACTCTCCACTGATAGCATGGAACCTGTTTGGGATTCTCTCTCTCACCCTCTGTCTCTCTGCTCCTCCTCTGTGTATTCTCTCTCTCTCTCTCTCTCTCTCTCTCTCTCTCTCTCTCTCAGTAAACATTTAAAAAGGATATCAGAAGTCAAACAGAATATCAAAAATCGTAGATTTCTTCTGAATAATTTGTAATTTGGAAAAGCTTTCATAGTCTAGAAATAGGGGTCATTGTTTTACTAAGGGAAGAAGAAAATGAAATGAATAGATTGCATAGAAAGGGTAACTAAGGATATGTCCTTATTTAGTATTGGCTTAAGCATTAATAGTATTTTCCAGGCAAACTTTGCTTTACAGGATGGCTGCTAGGTGACTTTGCTTTAGATTTGCAGGTTGGTGGACGATGCGGTTATGATTCGTGTGATTGCATAGCATGGGATAGCAGCCTTATGAAATAATTCATTTCCTTAGAAGCAGTGGCCTAAAGGGGTGCCTGGGTGGCTTAGTTGGTTAAGCGTCCGACTTTTGCTTGGGTCATGATCTCGCGGTTCGTGGGTTTGAGCCCCGTGTCGGGCTCTGTGCTGACTGCCAGCTCAGAGCCTGGAGCCTGTTTCAGAGTCTGTATCTCCCTCTCTCTCTGACCCTCCCCTGCTCACGCTGTCTCTTTCTCTCTATCTCTCCTAGGGAAAAAAAAAAAAACAGTATACCTAAATAATAAAGGTATATAATGATGTCTTTGATTTAATGGTGTCACTAAAACAGTCTGTCTTTTTGATAGGGCACATTGACATTTGGGTTTTTTCTTCTCAAGCTCCTAGTTTTGTTGTTAACACCATACCCTAGAATTGATGGGAGGGATGGATTGGTGGTTTTTTTTTGTTTTCTTCCTGAGGTTCTTTTATTAGGGAGAATTTTCCAGGATCATTCCCCTGCCCTAGAAGATTTCTTCTCTGTTTCATTGGCCAGGACTAGATCACATGGCTTCCTCGTTAGGAAAGAGTTTAGAAAAGTGAAGATCTGCTGAAGGGGAAGGTAGTGGCTGTTGGATAAGCAAATGTGGTCTGCTCTTTGAAGCTTAAACTGTCTTTTCTGAATTAAAAGCTTTTTTTTTTAAGACTTTATTTTTGAGGCGCCTGCGGGGCTCAGTCAGTTAAGTGTCTGACTTCAGCTCAGGTCATGATCTCACAGTTGGTGGGTTTGAGCCCTGCGTTGGGCTCTGTGCTGGCAGCTAGCTCAGAGCCTGGAGCCTGGCCCTCCCCTGCTCATGCTGTCTCTCTCTCTCTCTCTCAAAAATAAATAAAACATTTTAAAAAATTTAAAAAATATTTTATTTTTAATCTCTACACCCAGTGTAGGGCTTGGACCCACAATCCTGATATCAAGAGTTACATGCTCTGCCAACTGAGCAAGCCAGGTGCCCCAAAATAAATGTTTTTGGGTTTTTTTTTTGTTTTTTTTTAAGTTTTTTTATAGTTAAAAATTTTTTTAACTATAGAGCACAAGTGGGAGAGGGACAGAGAGAGAGGGAGACACAGAATCCAAAACAGGCTCCAGGCTGTCAGCACAGAACCCAGTGTGGGGCTTGAACCACAAACCACGAGATCGTGACCTGAGCCAGAGTGGGACGCTTAACCGACTGAGCCACCCAGAGTGAAAGATCTTCATGCTAACACTAGAACGTTTCTCTGCCTAGGTACTTTTGTATAAACTGAGAGTTAAGCTCTTGCCTTCTTATTTTTATAGCGATGTTTATCTTGCCATTGACTACTAAGCTTGCGTTGTTTTTTTTTTAATTTTTAAAAATTTATTTTTTGAAATATGCTTCCTGCCTTTTATGGAGCCCACTGTGGGGCTTGAACTCATGATTCTGAGACCTGCCTTTTATGGAGCCCACTGTGGGGCTTGAACTCATGATTCTGAGATCAAGACCTGAGCTGAGGTCACGAGTCGGATGCTTAACTGACTAAGCCACCCAGGTGCCCCAAACTTGCATTTCTTTATAAACCTTAGAAAAGAGGCCAAGAACTTGTACACATCAGAGGCTGACGGGACTTACTAAAGGAAGACCCCAGTTTTTAAATTTTTGTGAAAGACCATGCTCCGTATCACTTCTTGTTCCATTGTGTGCTCACTGTATAGGATTGTGATGTGATGTGGTAGTTTATTTAGGCATTTTCCGTTTTAACATTTCTGGATGTAGTTTAAAGTAGTCAAGGGAAAACTAAAGGTCAGATAGGCACAGATTAAAGATACTAAATATTGGGGTGCCTGGGTGGCTTAGTCAGTTAAAACATCCGACTTCGGCTCAGGTCATGAACTCGCTGTTCATGAGGTCGAGCCCCGCATTGGGCTCTATGCTAACAGCTCAGAGCCTGAGGACTCCTCCACATTCTGTCTCCCTCTCTCTCTGCCCCTCCCCTGCTCACACTCTGTGTGTCTCTGTCACACTCTCTCTGAAATAAACATAAAAAAAAAAGATATTAAATACTCATTCTAGATCCTGATTACATTACAGTATCCCATACTTAACAGAAAAAGCTACTTTCTCCCATAACTTTCCAGTTGCATTATCTAGACTTTACTACCGCTTTGTATAGCTGCTACCCTGGGCTTAAAGAGGCTCATGCTAACAGCGGTATTTGGTAATAGTGATAGTAATATAGTGATCCTGGGACTGTGACTGAAAATCTTTCTGAGACTAAGTATGGTTACAAAAAATTAGATGGTACAGAGATTGGCTATTTGACTGTTGGAAGGGGCTTAGTTCTGTCCTGATTCCTGAGGACATTGTATAACCGGCTTACTTATTAGCAAAGTTAGTAACAGGTGGTTACTAACATTCAGGTGTAGGACTTGAAAATAATGAAGGAACATTATTTATCATATTGGTCAATATGATATTTTTAATAATCCAGAACCATTTTCTGTTCATTACTTTTGTTGCCTGTATTGGGACTAGAACTACGTTATTCTCCAGAAACACCTTGTTTTATATAAAAATAGAGTAACAGTCCCTCCTCCCCCGTCTTTGGTAGTTTTGCTAGAATCCTCAGAAATGTAATGAGTCTGTAATTTTCTTTATGGGATTTCAGCTGCTGCATGGAATCACGTTCCTATTAACACCTGGACTTGGCCTAAGTTTACTTGCCTATGTTGAAACTTCTTATTATTTTAATGATGGGTTTTATTGCTGCTTCAATTCAGGCAGTGAGTATAATCCTATAAAGTTTTCCTTCTAGATCACTTAAGAGATAGAATAAAATCATATCTAGCACTGGGAGGCACTCCGTCTATCCCTTTTTTGTCCCTACCTTTTCTATCTAGAGAAGTTGTTTTTGGCTCTGTCTGTGGTAGGTTGTCTTCAAGGGTGGGTGTCCATTTAGGGGACAGGCTTGATTGTGTGACCTCAAAACTTAGAGCCAACTGAGAAAGACACATGTTTCCACTCATGTGGAATTTGAGAAACTTAACAGAAGCCCATGGGGAAAGGGAAGGGAAAAACTAGTTAGAAATAGGGAGAGAGGGAGACAAACCATAAGGGACTCTTAAATATAGAGAACAAACTGAGGGTTGATGGGGAGGTAGGTGGGGGTGAGGGGGAAATGGGTGATGGACATTGAAGAAGGCACTTGTGGGGATGAGCATTGGGTGTTGTATGTAAGCCATGAACCATGGGAATCTACCCCCAAAACCAAGAATGCACGGTATGTTAGCTAATTTGACAATAAATTATGTTTTAAAAAACCAGTTGATATAAGTTCTCTATCCACCTGAATAATCAAAATGTTAAAACTATTAAAGTGATTGTCTACTCTATAAAAGAATCTGTGTTGCCATTGCTGAAGTCATTGTTTCTTTCTTCAGCCTTGTAGACATTATTTAGGTCCATCAGTGCAGAGTACTTCTGTGGGGTTTTTGTTTTCAGATTTGCATTACTGACAAGTTCTTAGATCTGTGATTTTCTTGGCCTTTTGGGATTACTTTCTTGTTCCTTCTGTCTTTCTTTCCCTTCCCATGATGAGCTCATTATCTCCAATGGTTTTGAGACTTTTACATGCTGACACTTTGAAGCACAGAGTGCTAATTAGTATTATGAAACACTTTGAGGTCTCCCTGAGCTTTGATAGGTCTTTGGAGTTTTGCCTTGGGGTATTTGTCAAGGTAGGAGACATAAGTCATGTTGAAAAGTTGAAGATAGGGGCGCCTGGGTGGCTCAGTCGGTTGAACATCTGACTTTGGCTCAGCTCATGATCTCATGGTTGGTGGGTTCGGGCCCTGCATCAGGCTCTGTGCTGACAGCCAGCTCAGAGCCTGGAGCCTGTTTTCAGATTCTGTATCTCCCGCTCTCTCTGACCCTCCCCTGCTTGCTCGCTCTCTCAGAAATAAATAAAGCATTAAAAAAAACTATTAGAAAGTAGAAAAAAAAAGATGAAAATATTTTATTTAGCCTCTTCTGTCACTAGTGCTTATGAATAAAAACTTTATATTGAATCTGGGTTGTTTGTTTTTTAATTTAAGTAATTTCTATACCCAATGTGGGGCTTGAACTCAGGAGTCGCCTGCTCTACTGACTGAGCCAGCCAGGTGCCCTGAATCCAGGCTTATTTTATATTTGAGTTAATGCATAAGACCCAGAAGTGAGATCTTGCACTATGTTTCAGGTTTTCTTTGGAGCAGCGTTTCTGGGGGGTTGGAAAATGTGTGGGGCATCGTTGGTGTTGGGGAGCCTGGGGAATGCTGTTGGCCCTGGTGGAAGGGAGCCAGGAGGGCCGTGTGCCCTGTACATAGGGGCTGTCCGGGACAGTGCTGCCTTTTCTCTCCTCCAGTGGTGGTAACGTCCCGATTGAGAAACCTCATCTTGTGATTGAGGAACCTTAATGCGCCCTTAAAGTTCAGGACAAACACATTTGAATCAGGTGTCATTAGGCATCTTCCTGAGATAAACTATACAGTACCTTTTGTGTTTTTATTCTTTAAAAGTATAATTGACATAAAATAACCTGCTCATGTTTACGAAGGTTCAGGTTGATGACTTTGGATGTGTGTGACCCCGATGAACCCATCTGTAATTCCTCCTGCCTCTCTCTGCTCCCTGTCCCCAGTGACTTCTGATCTGCTTTCTGTCACTGTATATTAGTGTGCATTTTCTAGAGTTTTGTGTAAATAACATTATACAATGTATACTCTTTCTCTGGCTTCTTTCAGCGTAATGATTTTGAGATTTTATCCATGTCGTCGTGTGTTATTAATGCTTCGTATGTATTTCTTATCGGTGGATAGCATTCCGTTGTACAGATACACGGTAACGTGTGTATCCAGTCACCTGTTAATGGCCATTTGGGGGTGTCCACTTTGGGATCTTAAAGATGTTTCAGTCATGTGCAGACTTTTTTTTTTTTTTTTTTTTTGGAAAAGAACTTTTAATTGCTTTTATGTTCAGAAAAGTCAACAGTGTACTCTTCAGCCCAATTTGGTGGCCAGCTTTTTATTTAGCCTTTGCCTTTTCCAGCTTGGCGATGAGAGCCCCTGACTTTGGTCCCAGCATGTTGCCCCTCCAGTGACTGCGGGTCTCATCATACCTGTCATTGCTCTTGATAGCTTTCGCCAGCTTTGCCAGAGCTCCTTCTTCTTCTGAGTTAACCTGTGTGAAGGTGACAGTGGTGCCAGTCTTCCTGTGGACCAGGCACCCAGCCCGGCCTTCCTCTTCATGATGCAGCAAGGGACTCCCGTCTTCTGACACAGGGCAGGCAGGGAGACAGCCCACTCAGTTGGATCCACCTTGCGTACCGTCACTACCAGCCAAGCCGCCTTGTTTTCCACCAACGTGACGATGGTATTAACCCCAGCTCGAAGCACAGGCAGCCTCTTGGTGGGGACATCCCCTTTCCTGACAGCTTTCTTCTCAGCCCGGGCCACCAGTCTCTGCTCCTTCTCTGGCTTTGTCTCTGGGCTGTACGTGCGGGCCGGGCTAAGTTACTCATTTGAGTAGCTGTTTGACCGTCCAACGCCTGGGTAAACTGGTTAATTGCAGGAGGCGCTTGTAGACACTTACAGAGAACAGCCCTTTGTTGCTGCGGCCAGATGTAGTGGGGCCATGCGCACATACAGACTTTTACTATGAACGTGTGCTTTTCTTTTTCTTGAGTAAATACTTAGGAGTAGAATAGCTGAATAATATGGGCTACTATTAAACTGTCCAACTGTATTCTATCTCTCTTTCTCTTTTTTTAAACTTTTATTTGCATTTATTTTATATAGAATTTACTCGTGGGTCGTAAGTTTTTGTTTCCTCATTTTCTTCTGGGATATCTTTTCTGTCTTTGCAAGCTCCTCTTCCAGCTTAGGAACAGTCTGGTCTTTCAGAAAGGAGTGCGGCAGGGAGAGCTTTCGTATGGGTCAGTCTGACCACCAGCGCCGTAAGCTCTATACCACCTCTTATGGGCTTTTTTTACCCGGATGTGCTCAGTGACCAGAGAATCCTCTAAACTCTTAAGTTCAGCACAACTGTCTGCGTTTTTAGGCACGCTCACTAAAAATTCAGCCCTCTTTTTGGGTCACCGATTCTGTGCCAGCCCCACTGTTTGGCCTGGGCGCACCTGCCACCTCCACCGCGGCAGCGACGGAAGGGCACATGTTGCTTCTCCAGGGTGACGTCCTTCAGATACGCACACCCCTGCTGGCCTGGGCGCTTTCCCATGTGTCCCTGACGTGAACACAGGGATTTGAACCTCTTGATTTGCACGATTATGTAGGATTTCCTGGGTCAAGTGAAAAGCAAACCATTTTAAGAGATCACCTCAGGCCCCAGCGTTTTCCAAAGTGGTTGTACTATTGTGTATTCCCACCAGCAGCTTCTCCACGTTCCTGCCAGTCTTGGTCTGGACCTTTTAATGTTAGCCATTCTAACAGCTGTTAGTAATACCTCATTTTTTCAATTTGTTACTAATGAATGGTGTTGTGCATCTTTAGAGAGAAAGAGTATATGTGTGTGTGTGGTCTGTGTAAATCTTTCACCTGTTTTTAAAAATTAGATTTTTTTCTTATAATTGAGTGTCGAGAGTTTTTTAATATTCTAGATGCAAGTCGCTTATCAGGTATACTCTTTGCAGACATTTTCTTTCAGTCTGTGGGTTGTTTTTTCATGCTCTTTTGAAAAAACAAGCTGTTTTGATGAAGTCAAGGGTATTGGCTGGTTGTTGTGTGGATTGTACTTCTGTTATGTGAGAAGTCTAATCCCAAGTCATGATTTTCTCCAGTGTTTTCTGTGATAAAGTCTGCAGTTTTTAGATTATACATTTAGAGATGTGAACTGTCTTGAGATAATTTTTCTTTATGATGTGATGTAGGATCAGAGTTAATTAAAAGAAAAACCATTTCAACAAATGGATGTCTCGTGGTTCCACAACCATTTGTTGAGAAGATTATCTTTCCTCCTTTGTGCTTTTGTCAAAAACCAGGTGTCCTTATATGATGATTCCTGAAGTCAGGCATTCTTCTCATAACTCAACTTTATATGTTTTAAAGCAGCTTTGGGTTTTGCAGGCCCCTTGCATTTGAATATGACTTTTAGAATAAAATTAATCTGTTTCTATAAGACAGCCTGCTTGGATTTGGATTGGGATGGCTTTAAACCTACAGATCAATTTGCTGTTTATTTAGTTTCCCTCAGCAGTGATTTATAGTTTTCATTGTACCTGTTTCTCATGTGTTTTGTCAGACTTCTCCCTTGCTGTTTGTTTTTTTGATACTATCGTAAATAATGTTTAAAACCCTTGCTCTCCAACTAGGTCTTGTCCAATAAGCATGTGGCTCCTGATCATCTGTTGCAAATCTGCCAGCGCATTGGCCCCATGTTGGATAAAGAAATTCCGCCCAGTATTTCAAGAGTCACTTCTTTACTTGGTGCAGGAAGGCAGTCTTTGCTACGTACAGCAAAAGGTACCTTAATTTGAAGAAGTGTTCTGCTTTGTAGCTTAATGATAATTATAATTGTGAAGTAATGTAAGCATTGTGGAAGAAAGGCGATATGTAACTATAAACCATGCTGTGGACTATAAAATTCTCTGCATTTAGCATAGACATTGAATTTTACTACGTAAGTGTTTAATGGGTCCTGCATTTAAAAAAAAGTGACAAAGGTATAGATGTTAAGCGAAAAAGCTTGAATTTATTCTGAGATGTGTTTGAGGTTTTATCGATGTGAGTTCTTAATTTTCTATTTTGTAGCTCACTTATAACTTTATTGAATGTAATTGTATGTGTCTAATAAACTCATTAAATGCTAGAAGTATTTTATTTGGTATTTAGATTCTGAAAGCCCTTTGTTATAAGAGGAAGTGATTTTCCAAATTTGGTAGCAGTTTGAAAACAAGCACCAAAAATGTACAATTGCATGGTTCTTTTTTCTCCAATTTGATTTTTTCGCAAAGTTATGTGGTAGCAAAATGTTTGGAATTGCTGTTCTTCTTCTGTTAGCTTGGTATAAATCACTTAGACTAAGTATATGTATGTGATATGATCTATGTATACAACGTGGCCTCACTGCTAATGGGCAAGAATGTTGGCTCTTCTGATCCTGAGCATCCGTCCAGTTCGTCCCCCGTGATTATCTTTACGATCTGTTGCTGATGTGAGGCTGCCTCTTAGGTGCGCCGCCAGTACAAAGCTTGACTGAGGACAAACAGCCCTCCTTCCTGGTTCCATGCCAGACCGCTCTGTCGGCCTTAGTCATTTCTTAGTGCTCTGTGGCCCTGCCGCACCGGGGCTTGGCTCAGGAAACTGTTCCTACCCTCCCTTCTCTGTGTCCCTATTCACCTTGTAATTATTCTATTTTAGGCTGTTATGTAGTAGTTGCCCGAGTGGCCTGTTTCCCTCTGTTTTCTTTACTTGTGTCAAGCTCCGTGTTGTTTTGTGATGAGCACTGCTTTAGACCCGGCAGACCTTAGAAGAGACTTGAGCCCGCTGCCCTAGGGTAGGGTCCGTAGCTCTCTGTTCTGTACTAGTGTCACGAGAGGATGCCTTGTAACCGCTCTTTGGTCATGATGGTGGAGATGAATCCATTCATGTAAAACGTAACATGCGTGTTAGGTTGGGGCACCCGAGGCTCAGTAGAGGTTTCTGTGATGCCTGCCTTCCCTTCCTCTTTCACTTGTGAAGAAGCTGATTTCTGGCCCAGCGTAGTCTGTGCTCTGCTGCTATCTCCCCTAGAGGGGCAGATGTTTCTTCTTCGTATATATTTGCGGATAGGTCAAAGAGGGACGGGACTTGAGAATGAGTGTTCAGACTCCCGGATCCTACGTGCGTGCTCTTGTGTAAAGGATTATCCATGATCCTAAAACAAGAGGAAAGGCATATGATTTTGTCCGTATTTCCTAGGGAGATTAAAGTCATGGTAATACTGGCCAAAATTAATTTTAAAATTCCGTTAACGTTTTAAGGATTTTCATATAAATCGAATAAAATTTTTCTTACAAAAATTTCCATGTTTTTTGGAAAGTTGGATCAGTTGTGATTAAGATCTCGTATGATTATGTGGTATAATTCTGCATTGAAACATAAAAACTTACTTGGCATTGACTAGGACTTGGAAGTCAAAAGATCTGGTTGTATGGTCCGTGTAGACTTAACCACTTGCAGCGGATCTCTTTCAAGCTCCTGGAACCTTTGAGCCTCAGTTACCTCACTTGTACATTGGCGATCATACCTACCTCACAGGGTTGTTGTGAGGACTCAACGAGATAATGTACGTGGAACGCACTTTGTAAATTGTAAAGTGCTACACTAATGTTAGCTGTTGTTGTTGTATCTGAGATGTCTTAATTTTTTTTCCCCTTCAGAAATAGTCTTAATAAACCTCTAGGGCTTTTCTGTTAAAGTATATTAGTTGATACAACTTTGAATAAACAGTTTATTACAATATACGTAAGTATTCTATAAAATCTTTCTTGGGGTTAACTTTCAAGATTTTATGTGTATCTAAAATTCGTTTTAAAGACTGCAGGCACACAGTTTGGAAGGGCTCTGCCTTTGCTGCTCTTCACAGAGGAAGACCTCCTGAAATGCCGGTGAATTATGGTTCCCCACCGAGTCTTGGTGAGTGAGCTTGCCTTTTCGGATGACCGAAACAGTCTTTCTGATTTCTTGACCATCTTTGTAACTGCCATATTAAAATTTAAAAGGAAATACTGGCGATAGTGTTGCAGTAGTAATGAGTATCAGTTTCCAAATTTGTTTTCCCAAAGTTATTCCTAAATGTAATAAAAATTAATGAAAGATAATCTTATTGTAAATAAGCCCATAGTAGTGATTATAGTAGAACAGAATTGGGGAGAAACTTGTGTCCTTAGGATTTCTTGAACATAGATTCTGTGACCTCTAGAAATTGTTGGGGAGTTTTTCTTCGTGTTTTTACATGGTTGACTCTTCCTTAACCATTCTCATTGTTTTTATTTCCTAGTGGAGATACATCGAGGAAAACAACTCACAGGGTGTTCTACTTTTAGCACAGCCTTTCCAGGAACTATGTATCAGCATATAAAAATGCACAGGAGGATTCTCGGACATCTATCTGCTGTTTACTGTGTAGCATTTGATAGGACAGGACATAGAATCTTTACAGTGAGTTGCTGTTTTAAACTCCCTTTGGTATCCTCTGGAGCACTTCAGTGTGTGTTAGAATTATCTAGGCAATCTTCTAAAACACGTAGGTTCTGTGGTTCCCATTCTCAGGGATTGTGACTCCGTAGGTCTGATGCAGAGCCCATGAGTATGCATTTTTATTACGTATCCCAAGTGATTCATTTGCAGATAGTATAGTGTTTGCGAGACCTTGATTTGAAGTGGTGGATCGTGGGCCTGGTCGTCAAGGATCTTAAAAATATACATGCCTAACCCTTTCCCCTCCAGCCTATTCGAGACCTACTGGTGAGGTTCCTAGTATGCTAGTAACCAAAGCAAACCAAAACCCTTCCGTAAAAACCCAAATCTCTTTAGGTGATTCATATTCACATTGATTACTCATTGATCCTGAGAAATTAATTACTTGAACACTGCAAGATTATTTTATAATTATTATAAAACTATATGTAAATATTTGTAAGGTAATTACCATTTTAGTATTTTAAGGGAAAATTACAAGGAATCAAAAGTTTAAATTTCCTTTTTCAAAGTTGTAAGATTCAGAGTAGACACTCAAACATGAGCTGAGTAGGATGGACGCCGGCTGCTACTACAAATTTGAGACTCCATTGTTTGGTTATTTAAAATGAGGGTGCTAGTCCTATTATTTTTTACTTGTTTTTGGGATTGCCACCTACTCAGCTTGTGATCTACGTACCTGTCCTAACACGTATCAAATTATTTAGCTTGACGTGAGCTAAACTGACATTTAACCATTGTTAAAGTGAAATAGGTGAGTGATAACCTTTCAGTTGGACTCCTTACTCGGCAGGGGATTTTGGGAAAATAGTATTTATAATGTGGTCTGGTCCATAGAAATGAAAACTTCACAGTATCGTAATTTATATAGATGTGGTTTGAAGAAACAAAAAACTATTGTTCTGTAAGTTTTCTGACTGTAAGATTCGTAATTTATAGAATATTCTACAGTTGGAAAGAGAAGAGAATTTATAGAATCTTAATTTAAGTGACACGTAAATGGTATTTTTTAAAATGCTGTAAGACTTGCTGTGTTAACATTTATTTTGGGGTATATTTTTTCTTAGGGTTCAGATGATTGTTTGGTGAATATTTGGTCAACACACAATGGCCGCCTATTATCCACATTAAGAGGTCACTCTGCAGAAATTTCAGATATGGCGGTTAACTATGAGAATACAATGATCGCTGCAGGGAGCTGTGATAAGATCATCCGAGTGTGGTGCTTGAGAACTTGTGCCCCGGTGGCTGTGCTCCAGGGACACACGGGGTCAATCACATCTCTACAGGTAAACTGGCTTGAGTGTGCACATTTGTGTATGATCTCCTTTTCCTTTGAAACTCTTTCTCCTCAGAGGTGAGAAATAGTTAAGATGCTTAGTAATTGTGTGATCTGTTTTAGTAACCAGGAGAAACTGTAATTAATCATACCTCCATGAATCTTGGAAGGGTGACGTAATGTCTAGTGCAGTTAGAGCGTTACAGGAAGGCCTGCTGGAAGATTTACTGCTTCCTTTAGGCTTATTGTTGAACTGGGGGAGTGTCAGTTACAAACCCAAGGATAGGTTAATGATTTTTCTACTTCATTTTTTATTCTTTGAGAGAGTGTGTGTGAATGGGGGAGAGGGGCAAAGGGAGAGGGAGAAAGAATCTTAAGCAGAATCCATGCTCAGTGCAGAGCCCAATGTGGGGCTTGATCTCATGACCTTGGGATCATGACCAGAGCTGAAATCAAGAGTTAGACGCCCAGCCAACCAGGCCACCTAGGTGCCCTGATTTTTCTACTTTTAAACCTGTGGGTTTTGCTAAGTGATTAAATTTGTTGAAGTATATTTAAACAACTTTTTCACCTTATTGTGGAAGCTAATTTTGCACATACACAGAGTAGACTCGTATAATGAACCCCTAGGTGCCCAGCTGCCCATGGCTGATCCCCAACCACTTCACTTTGTACCTAAAGCAGATCCTAGATTTCACATCGTATCTTCAATAAATGGTTCAGTATGTCTTTCTAAAAGATAAGGATTTCTTGGGGCGCCTGGGTGGCTCACTTGGTTAAGCATCTGACTTCGGCTCAGGTCATGATCTCACGGTTTCGTGGGTTTGAGCCCTGCATCGGGCTCTGTGCTTACAGCGAGCTCGGAGCCTGGAGCCTGTTTCAGATTCTGTATCTCCCTGTCTTTCTGACCCTCCCCTGCTCATGCTGTCTGTCTGTCTCTCTCTGAGAAATAAATTAGAAAAAAAGAAAAAATTTAAAAAATTTAAAAAATAAATAAAATAAAAGATAAGAATTTCTTTTTATTTTTTTTTGTTTTTTTTTACACTCTTGACAAACTTTTTTTATTTTATTTATTTTTTTTATTTATTTCTAGGAGAGAGAGAGAGACAGCGTGAGCAGGGGAGGGTCAGAGAGAGAGGGAGACACAGACTGAAACAGGCTCCAGGCTCTGAGCTGGCAGTCCGCACAGAGCCCGACACGGGGCTCGAACCCACGAACCGCGAGACCATGACCTAAGCGAAAGTCAGACGCCTAACCGACTAAGCCACCCAGGCGCCCCAAGAATTTCTTTTTAAAAAACACAAACGGGTGCCTGCGTGGCTCAGCCGGTTAATTAATTGACTTTGGCTCAGGTCATGATCTCACAGTTTGTGAGTTCAAGCCCTGTGTTGGGCCGTGTGCTGACATCTCAGAGCCTGGAGCCTGCTTCGGATTCTGTGTCGTCTTTCTCTCTGCTCTTCCCCCATTCACACTCTGTCTCGCTTTCAAAAAAAATTAACATTAAAAAAAATTATTTTTAAAGAAAAAACACAACCAAAAAGATATCATCATACTTTTTTTTTCATGTTCAGATTTCCATTTGTCTCATAAATAGAGTTACTTTGAGGAATCAGACAAAACCTATACCTTACAATTGGTTACTGTTGTTAAAAAGAAGCTTAAAACAAATTGCATTCCCTTGCCCAGCTTTTAAAACCCCTTACAGTAAGTTTCTTTGTTGAAAGAGTTGGGTGTTTACCTGTGGAGTTCCCGGTTTGGAGGTTACTGCTTGCGTGTTCCTGTAGTTCCTGTAACTTGGTTGTTGGGCCCGAGCGATAATTCTGTTTAATGTGCCTCTGGATCACTTGGAGGCCTTGTTTCAAGCACAGATTGATAGGCCTCACCGCCAGAGATTCTGACTGAAAACGGGGGAGGTGGGGCCTGAGAATTGGCATTCGTAGTAACTTCCCAGGTGCTGCTGCTGCTGCTGCTCCTCCTCCTCCTCCTCCTCCTCTTCCTCCTCCTCCAGGGGCTGCACTTTCAGGATCAGTGATCTAAAGGCTTGATCACCTTGAGGTGTATGCTCTTGTAGGCCTGAAATGTCTGTTAGTCCCGCTGTGGTAGCCACTGATGATTGTGTCTTAGCCCCAGTAGTTCGTTCGGAACTGAAAACGGTGCCTTTGGGTCATTATCTTGAAAATCACATTTCGTTAGGAGATGATGATTTATAAGGCCTTTTAAGGCACATTGGTGCCTCTGATTTGAATTTGGATAAAACTGTGGAAGTGGTTCCATTTTTTTGTTTTGTTTTGTTTTATTTATTTCTAGGAGAGAGAGAGAGACAGCGTGAGCAGGGGAGGGTCAGAGAGAGAGGGAGTCACAGACCGAAACAGGCTCCAGGCTCTGAGCTGGCAGTCAGCACAGAGCCCGACGCGGGGCCCGAACCCACGAACTGCGAGATCATGACCTAAGCGAAAGTCGGACGCCTAACCGACTAAGCCACCCAGGTGCCCCGGAGTGGTTCCATTTTCATGTGTGGATTTACCCAGGCTGTATGTTAAATGCTCTCCAAAGAAGCCTGTTTCAGTCTGTGACTCCCTCTCTCTGACCCTCCCCTGCTCACGCTGTCTCTCTCTCTCTCTCTCCTAGAAATAAATAAAACATTAAAAAAAAAATTAAAAAAAAAAAAAAAAATGCTCTCCAAAGAGATTTGGTGTGAAGTCCTGTGAAAGGAGAGATTTTTCTCAACTCTTCTGGTTAGTTTTCTTGAAGAATTGAGACAACAGACTTATTTTTGAATGAAGACAACCATAATCGGGATAGTGTTTTATTTTGAGAATTTAAGCAATATTTTGGTGTACTTGTTTTTTTAAAGGCAAAGAGTATAATTTTCTAGAAGACTGTGTTTCACAGTTGATATTTTGTTATTTGATATGAACTTACAGGCAATATAGCAGGAAATGGGAAGACTTCTAGCACTGTGTGCTGGTGTCTGTCCTAAAACCATTGTGGAGTCCCTGACTGTGAAAATGGGGCTCTGATTTTTCCTGAGACTCATTCTTTGGTTATGGGGCCACATGTAGTTGTCACCTACTGAATATACCTGAGAAGTCTTGGTGGTAGTAAGTTTTTATGCATCAGAGTGGTCCTCTGTGCTTGCCAGTGGTTACCAAAGTTCAAAGTCAAAGCAGGTACACAATTTTAGTTATTAAACTTTTTTATTTTCTTGGCCCTGTTATCATATAGAAACCATTTTTAATTTTAGTAAAGGTCTTTTTCAATTTATATTAAAAATATGTACAAGTAATATCATTTGCAGAAAAATGAGCAAGTAAGAAAGTAAGCCTCCATGATCTTACCATCTAGAAGTAGTCACTTTCAATATTTTGGTGTACACGCTTCTCAAGGGAAGCATCATACACTGCCATTTGATACAACTTACATTCTCAAAACTGATAGTAGTATTACAACCAGAGGTAGACCCTTTTGTCTGAAAGAACAGTAAATGAACATTCTACTGGAATGAAAGACATACTGTATAGCTGGTTTGGATTAGCTTTTCTTTTACTTATTTATTTTATTTTAAAAATTATTTTGAGAAAGAGTGTGTGAGCTGGGGAGTGGGGCAGAGGGAGAGTGAGAGAATCTTAAGCAGCCTCCATGCCCAGCTCAATGCAAGGCTTGACTCACGGACCTTGGGATCATGACCTGAGCTGAAATGAAGAGTCAGATGCTCAATGGACTGAGCCACCCTGATGCCCCTGGCTTTCCTGAAGAAATACTTGAGATACTAATATAGTAAGAACTTGGGACATCAAGATATGGTAGGTAAGGAAAGGGCAGAGAGAGGAGCCTTGGGTGGGAAGGCATTCACCATTTCCATGGGGGGTGCCCAAAAAGCTTAGCAGGATATTTGACACACTTGCAGGGTTGGTTGGGGAGGAAATAGTTTGGAAGTATTTACACATAAATGCAGCTAATTAGAATAGAAACAAATTACAGCAACTGGAAATTAGTACAAAGGAAATTGTGGAGTTGAAATATATAGGGGAATTTCAGAATTGAGCGGATGGTTTAACAGCAGACGAGCCACGACTGAAGAAATTGGAGAATTCATGAACTGCAAGTGAGGTCAGAAGAAGGTAAGTAGGTGGCAGCACAGCGGGAGGAGGTGGGACTGTGCAGAAAGACGGAGCCGGTAGACAGGCCCTGCTAAGATGATGTCGCCTCTCTGCACATGCACTGGGCCACGTGTGTACCTGGGATTCCTGAACAGCAGGACGAGGAGGGAATGGAGCAGGGCTGCACTTGAAGTGATAGGAGCTGAGGATTTCGCAAAATGCACTGAAGAAATAGAGACACAGATTGAAGAAACACCGAGGACCCTGAGCAGAATAAAAAAAAAACTAGGGCTAGTGAACATCGCCATAAAACTTTTACTTTTGTTTCGTTAACTTTGTTTTTTGAGGGAGAGAGAGCGAGCGCTAGCAGGGGAAGGGCAGGGAGAGACAGAATTCAGAGCAGGCTCTGCTCTGTGCGGAACCTGTTGTGGGGCTTGAACTTGTGGAGATCATGACCTCAACCTAAATCAAGAGTCTGACGCTTAACCAACTGAACCACCCAGGGGCCCTTTCATCACAATAAAACTTTTAAAGCCAAAGAGAAATCTCAAGGTAACCAAAAGGAAAAATAAGCAATAAGACTGATGATTAGCTTCTCAGTAGAACAGTGGCAGTTGATAGACAAAAAAGTGCTCTTTAAAAATTTTTTTATTTTTTATTTTTCTATTTAAGAGAGAACACACAACAAGTGACGGGGGAGAGAGAGAGAGAGAGAGAGAGAGAGAGAGAGAGAGAGAGAGAGAGAGAGAGAGAGAGAGAGAGAGAGCATCCCAAGCAGGCTCCATGCTCAGTGCTGGAGCCTGATGCAGGGCTCGATCCCATGACCCTGGGATCGTGACCCAAGCTGAAACCAAGAATTGGATGCTCAACCGTCTGAGCTACCCTGGTGCTCCAGAGAAGTGCTCTTTCTAAAGTGCTATTGGGGATGCCTAGCTGGCTCTGTTGGTAGAGTGTGCAACTTGGTACTTGGGGTCATGCATTCAAGCCCCACGTGGGCATAGAGCTTGCTTAATGAAATAAATACATAAAAAAAAATCTTATGTTTGGGTTTATTTAAAATTAATAAACTGCTAATAGTGACGACTTCTCAAGGATTCTGAACCCATCAAGTATATTAATGATAGGTTGAAGCTCTAAACACATTTTCAGATAGTCTTCTGGCAATGGAACAGGGGAATTCTAAATATGATTCTTTAGGCTGAGAGGGAGATGTGATCCCAGGCTTGGAGATGCAAGAAAGAATGAAGAGTTTAAAAAAAATGTGGGCAAATGGAAAAAAGCACCAAGTGTATACAACAAGTATATAGGTTTAAGGGTTTATGGGTTTAAAAATACAGAGACAAACTAGCAAATGATAGTAATAGAGCTAATAGAGTAACTAGTATTCTTAGATCTTTGCATTGAGAAGTGAAAAATACAAGTTTACAGTAGACTTTTAGTAAGATGAAGATGCGTTTAGTAATCTCTAAAATAACAAAAGAATTGTAAGAGGGTGTATAACCAGCTGATGGAGAGGGAAATGTGGAATAGTCTTATAGAAAGGGCAAGACAGGAGGGCGAAAGAGGGGTGGGAAGTGCTAGCATTCAGCCGGCACTGAGTTCACGGACACTGTGCTTGTAAGTGCAGTAGGCAGTCCCAGGGAAGGACACGTCTCACATGTAACTAGGAAGCAAAGCCCCACCTTCACTCTAAGGCTAAGGGGCAGCTGGAAGTAAAGGTTGAAAACTTTTGTAGACAGTAACTATAAGAAGGCTGATATGGTACACTAAAATTAGATAATAGGCCTTAAGGAAATTAATATTTTTAGAGGTAAGAAGGGGCAATTTTTAATGATAAAAACAGGAAATTGAGTTGTATATTTAGTAACCTGGAGTCAAAATACATAAAGCAAAAATAGAGTTCACAGGGAAAAGTAGATCTTCATAATCATAGTGGGAGATTAACACACCTCTGTGTCTCTCAGTAATTGAGTGAAGAGTCTGTACTATTAAGAAATATAGGGGTGCCTGGGTGGCTTAGTTGATTGAGCATCTATCTTTAGCTCAGGTCATGATCCTGAGGTTGGCGAGTCTGAGCCCCATCTCGGGCTCTGTGCTGACAGCCTGGAGCCTGCTTTGGATTCTGTGTCTCCTCCTTTCTCTGTCCCTCCCCTGCTTGTGCTTGGTCTCTCTCCCTCTCAAAAGTAAATAAACATTAAAAAAATTATGAAAAAGAAATACAGATTTGAACAATACAACTAAGGACTTGGATGCCACATTGAAACATTGCATATAGTATCTGCATTATTTCTTTACAGCCATAAGTGGGTGTTTATTGTATAAGTACTGTCCACATTCTGACCCATTCTTTTTTTTTTTCCTAAATATTTTTATTTATTTCTAGGAGAGAGAGAGAGAGAGAGAGACAGCGTGAGCAGGGGAGGGTCAGAGAGAGAGGGAGACACAGACTCTGAAATAGGCTCCAGGCTCTGAGCTGGCAGTCAGCACAGAGCCCGACGCGGGGCTCAAACCCACGAAGCGTGAGATCATGACCTAAGCGAAAGTTGGACGCTCAACCGACTAAGCCACCCAGGCGCCCCTGACCCGCTAAGTTCTTAACAAATTTGAACATAACTGAAATAATCCCAAATCTTACCGTAATCCCTACTCTGACAGTAGTGGAGTTAAGCCTGAAATTATTAATAGCCAGAATTAATAGAATAATCCCCACATTAGGCAATGTACTTTTAAATAACTCATGTATCAAAGAAGAAATCACAATAAAAATTTGGGAATACTTAACTATTAATGAAAAAATTAGGTCCTGTATATTATGGGATGTAGAATTTGATTGCCAGCCAACAAGATGATGCTTGATGAGTTTTACTTTGTGGACTCCTGCCTTGTGGTAAGTCCCTGCATTGAATAGGGTTGACCTGTCTCTTTTCTTTTATCTTTTTTTTTTTTTCCGTTTATTTATTTTGAGAGAGACGTGGAGAGTGTGAGTGGGGGATGGGCAGAGAGGGAGAGAGAGAGACAGACTCCCAAACAGGCTCTACACTCAGCACAGAGCCCATTGTGGGATTCGATCTCACAACCATGAGATCATGACCTGAGCTGAAATCAAGAGTTAGATGCTTAACCGACTGAGCCACCCAGGTGCCCTGGGTTGGCCTGTCTTATTCTGTTGACTCACATATCTGGAGGGAAGTCAGATGTCAGTCATGTTGATAGGATACTCAAACAACCTTAACGACAGGTCTTCATGGCCAGACACCTGAAGTCTCCTGCTAGAGGCAAGGGAGTCTTCCCTTTGGGAAGAAGGTCCTCTCTATCCCCAGGAAGCCCAGGCTGACATTTGCTACAGCCTTGTGAGACCCTGAGCCAGAACCATCTAGCTAAGCTTCTCCGAGGTCTTGACCCTTAGAGACTGTGAGATAATATATGTTGTTTTTGGTAGCTACGTTTTGGGGTAATTAATTACATGGCATTGCACTATTAATACACAGCTGAAGCTGTGCAGAAAGGGGGATTTATAGCTCTCAATGCATATATGTTAAAAAGGTGAAATCCAGTGATCAAATGTATTTCTCAGGAAGTTAGAAAAATAATAGGAAACCGTAGAGGATGTGTTAGGAGGAGAAGTACAAAAATTAGGAATAGAAAACATAAGTATAACAGTAAAGAGGATCAGCAAAGCCAAAAGTTCTTTGAAAGACTGAAAATGTTGGTTTAAGATTGATGAAAAAAAGTAAAAACCATTATCAATTTTTTTTTTTTAATATTTTTTTAATGTTTTTTTTTTTTATTTATCTCTAGGAGAGAGAGAGACAGTGTGAACAGGGGAGGGTCAGAGAGAGAGGGAGTCACAGACTGAAATAGGCTCCAGGCTCTGAGCTGGCAGTCAGCACAGAGCCCGACTCGGGGCTCGAACCCACGAACCGTGAGATCATGCCCTAAGTGAAAGTCGGACACTTAACCGACTAAGCCACGCAGGCGCCCCAGCCATTATCAATTTTGAAACGGGGGAATCTTTATAGACCCTTCAGACATTAAAAAGAGGATATGTTAAATGACTATATGGGAAATTTGAAAATTAAGATGCAACTGGCACAAAGAGAGAGAAAATCTGAGTAGACTGGTAACTATTAATGCATTGACTCGACAGCGGAATTTCCTTATCTACCTATTAGTATTTATGTTAAAAAAGTACCCTCAAAAAACCAGTTTCAAGAAAGGCAAAAATAAGTAAAAAATAAATAAATAAATAAAATTACAAGGAAACCAAGGAAATGATACAAATATGAATGCAATGTGTGAGTCTTGATTTGGGTCCTGGCTTTAGGAGTCCAGGAAACCGATAGAGCAGATTTGAGAAATTGGGAGAAATTTCCACGTGAATTCTATATTACGTAATAGTATTATATTGATAGTAAATTTCTCGAGTGTTGATACATTGTTACATCTAAGGAGTAGAGATTCAGTACTCCTGGGAGACTGGTGCTGAGGATTTGGGCTGCATGATTCAGGGTCACATGGCTCACGTCCATCCATTTATAGCAAGAGACAACTATGGCACCATATTCCATGTACGATACACCTAAAATAGCCAAGAGAATCCATTGAAAATGCTTTGACAGGTTACAATTTGTCTTCTAAAATAGTAACTCTGGGACCAGATAGTGGTAATGGCTGCACTGCATGTGAATGTAGTAAGTGCTGCCGAGTTGTACGGTTTAAAATGGCTCAAATGGCGAGTTTTACATTGTGCACATTCTGCCTTTCCAGACCTCTGACTAAATTAGCACATGTAATAGACACACAGGAAACATTTGCATTTTTAGCAGTATTTTAATAGGGTCGCTAACTACCTTTGACAAATGCATTCTTTTTAATTTTTTAAAAATTAAAATTTCTGAGAGAGAGACAGCTTGAGCAGGGGAGGGTCAGAGACAGAGGGAGACACAGAATCTGAAACAGGCTCCGGGCTCTGAGCTGTCAGCACAGAGCCCGACGCGGGGCTCGAACCCACGAACCGTGAGATCATGACCTGAGCCGAAGTCGGACGCTTAACTGACTGAGCTCCCCAGGTGCCCCGAATGCATTCTTCTTAAAAGCAAATAGAGGATCAGCATACATTACAGAGTCCTTATTTTGCTACCAAACAAGTTGTAAACGGAGAAGTTATGTTCCAGGCATATGCTATGTGCTGAATAGTTACTCAAAATTTGTAGATTTGGGGGCTCCTGGGTGGCTAGGTTGGTTAAGTGTCGGATTCTTGATTTTGACTTAGGTCATGATCTCCTGGTTTTATGAGTTTGAGCCCTGCCTCAGGCTCTGCAGTGACAGTGACCCTGCTTGGGGTTCTCTCACTCTACCTTTCTCTCTGCCCCTCCCTTGTTCTCACTCACTCTCTCAAAATAAATAAATAGACTTTATTAAAAAAAGTGTAGATTTCAAGAAAATTATTTTGACTTTTGGAAGTAGCCATGTGAGGTTGTAGTACAGAGTCCTAAAGCTACCAGGCCTGTTGAGAAAGCATTCTTTTTTTTAAATTTTTTTATTTATTTTTTTAACAAATAGTTTATTGTCAAATTAGTTTCCACGTAACACTCAGTGCTCATCCCCAAAGTGCCCTCCTCCATGCCCATCCCCCCTCCCCCCCACATCCATCAGTCCTCAGTTTTTGTCAGCATTCAAGAGTCTCTCATGGTTTGCCTCTCTCCCTTTCCCCCACCATTTCCGCCCTTCTTCTCCCCCTTGTTCCTCCGTCAAGTTCCTCCTAATCCTCCTATACGTGCAAACATATGATATTTGTCCTTCTCTGCCTGACTTATTTCGCTCAGCATAACACCCTCAAGGTCCATCCATGTTGCTACACATGGCCAGATTTCATTGTTTCTCATTGCCATGTAGTATTCCATGGTATAGATAAACCACATCTTCTTGATCCATTCATCTGTTGATGGACACTTAGGCTCTTTCCATGTTTTAGCTATTGTGGAGAGTGCTGCTATGAACATTGGGGTACATGTGCTCCTATGCCTCAGCATTTCTGTATCCCTTGGGTAAATTCCTAGCAGTGCTATTGCTGGGTCATAAGGGAGTTCTATTGTTAGTTTCCTGAGGAACCTCCACACTGTTTTCCAGAGGGGCTGTACCAGTTTACATTCCCACCAACAGTGTAGGAGGGTGCCCGTTTCTCCACATCCTCGCCAGCATCTAGAGTTCTCTGATTTGCTCATTTTAGCCACTCTGACTGGCGTGAGGTGGTATCTCAGTGTGGTTTTGATTTGTATTTCCCTGATGAGGAGGGATGCTGAGCATCGTTTCATGTGTCTGTTGGCCATCTGGATGTCCTCTTTGGAGAAGTGTCTGTTCATGTCTTCTGCCCATTTCTTCACTGGGTTGTTTGTTTTTCGGGCGTGTAGTTTGGTGAGTTCCTTATAGATTCTGGATATTAACCCTTTATCTGATATGTCATTTGCAACTATCTTTTCCCATTCCGTTGGTTGCCTATTAATTTTCTGGGTTGTTTCCTTGGCTGTGCAGAAGCTTTTAATCTTGATGAGGTCCCAACAGTTTATTTTTGCTCTTGATTCCCTTGCTTTTGGGGATGTGTCAAGTAAGAAGTTGCTGCGGTGGAGGTCAAGGAGGTTGTTTCCTGCTTTCTCCTCTAGGGTGTTGATAGTTTCCTGTCTCACGTTCAGGTCCTTTATCCATTTTGAGTTGATTTTTGTGCATGGTGTGAGAAAATGATCTAGTTTCATTCTTCTGCATGTTGCTGTCCAGTTCTCCCAACACCATCTGTTAAAAAGGCTGTCTTTTTTCCATTGGATATTCTTTCCTGCTTTGTCAAAGATCAGTTGGCTGTATACTTTTGGGTCCACTTCTGAGTTCTCAATTCTGTTCCATTGGTCTATGTGTCTGTTTTTGTGCCAATACCATACTGTCTTGAGGATGACAGCTTTGTAGTAGAGGCTGAAGTCTGGGATGGTGATACCTCCCGTTTTGGTTTTATTTTTCAGTATTACTTTGGCTATTCGGGGTCTTTTGTGGTTCCATACAAATTTTTGGATAGTTTGTTCTAGTTTTGAGAAGTATGCTGGTGCAATTTTGATTGGAATTGCATTGAATGTGTAGAGTGCTTTAGGTAGTAATGACATCTTAACTATATTTATTCTTCCTATCCATGAGCATGGAATGTTTTTCCATTTCTTTGTGTCTTCTTCAATTTCCTTCATAAGTTTTCTATAGTTTTCATCATACAGATCTCTTGTATCCTTGGTTAGGTTTATTCCGAGGTATTTTATGGTTTTTTGTGCAATTGTGAATGGGATCAGTTTCTTGATTTCTCTTTCTGTTGCTTCATTGTTGGTGTATAAAAATGCAACCGATTTCTGTACGTTGATTTTGTACCCTGCAACTTGGCTGAATTCTTGGATCAGTTCTAGTAGGCTTCTGGTGGAGTCTGTCGGGTTTTCTATGTAGAGTATCATGTCATCTGCGAAGAGTGAAAGTTTGACTTCCTCTTTGCCAATTCTGATGCCTTTGATTTCCTTTTGTTGTCTGATGGCTGATGCTAGGACTTCCAGCACTATGTTAAACAGCAGTGGTGAGAGTGGACATCCCTGTCGTGTTCCTGATCTCAGGGGGAAAGCTCTCAGTTTTTCCCCGTTGAGGATGATGTTAGCTGAAGGCTTCTCATAGATGGCTTTGATGATGTTTAAGTAAGTTCCTTCTATCCCAACTTTCTCTAGAGTGAGAAAGCATGATTCTTATGTGTTCTTTATGCAGGACGTAACTAACGCATCTTGGAAAAACGAGACTCTTACTGTTTAATACCTAGAGGTACATGTTATGGTCATGGATGAGTAGCTTTGAGGATGATTAATGAAACGTGGCTGTCAGTGATACCGCATTTGAGGAATGTTGCTACTTACAAAAGGAAAAGCTTGAAAAGTTAAAAATATGCCTCTTGGGTATTAAAAAATATCTCCTAAAATGAAAACTCCAAGCTCAGAGGACTCATTGGTGAATTCTCTTAAAACTTAAGAATTGTTAAGGGGTGCCTGGGTGGCTCAGTCATTTAAGCGTCCGACTTTGGCTCAGGTCATGATCTCACGGTTCGTGGGCTCAAGCCCCATGTTGGGCTCTGTGCTGACGGCTCAGAGTCTGGAGCCTGCTTCAGATTCTGTGTCTCCCTCTCTCTCTGACCCTCCCCTGGTCACGCTGCGCCTCTCTCTCTCTCTCAGAAATAAATAAAAAACATTAAAAAAATTAATAAAAACAAAAAAACCCAAACTTACAGAATTGTTAAGAGCTTAGTAAACCAGATAAATATAGGACTGTGTCCTAAAACCAAAACTTAGCTATAAACCATCAATAACTAATTAGCAAATAGAACAGAAGATCATAATTCACAATAGCAACAAAAACCTTCATACACATAGGAATAAACTACACCAAGAAATTGGAAAACTCTTGATGAAGAAAGGTCTTAAAAATAATGACAGAGCCTTGGGGTTGGGTGGGGAGGGGATAGTCTGTGTTAGTGAAAATGTCTAGTATAGCATACTCTTGACTCAGAAGATTCAGTGCTGTAAAGATGTCATATCTATCCAAATCATGGTATAAAGTTAGTGTGTTTATATTTGAAATCCCAGTTGCTTTGTTTTAATGGAATTTAGCATGCCATCAAGTTCATTTAGAAGAGAAAATAGCCCCTGCCCCCAGCCTAACCAGAACAAACCTGGCGACTTTTGCCATGCTAGATATTTAAAAATATTTGAGAAGCGTTACAGAGAGAATGGTACTGTGTCAGGCTAGGGACAGTTGTTAGACAGATTAGCAGCACCACTTGTGTATTTAAGACTGATTTAGTTAGAACATGGGAGACTCATTATAGTGCAATTACTCTTCCGCAGACGTTCGGGTTTAGAATTCTTAAGATAGTCTATGTTGAGTTACAGATTTTACTGTGATGTTTTAATTTTAATTATAAGAATATTTATTAACATACTGTTAGTTATTACTTTTAATGGGATATTCCCCAAAACTCAAGTTTTGGTCTGCCTTCTGGAACATAACCTGCTTAGATTTATATGATCACTTTCAGCATTTTATAAAACCTCTCTGTTTCCTATACTTGAGGAGAAGGAACTTGGAAGAAGCTTCTTTGAAGAAGTCTTGGGTTCAAGCCCTACCTCCCTTACAAAGTGTATAATTGGAAAAATCATAAAACAGATCATAAACCGTATCTCTCTGGGATGTTGTAATGATAAATAACTATGTCAATAACCTAGAAAAATTGCTTCTGACCTCTTCTTTCCTGTTAATGGCAGTGCTTATCTTTGTTTGCTAAGCTCCTTTGAGATGAATGCCTGGTGAGTCAGCAGGTGTGTTTCCTTCTTCATGGCTCTCCTCCCCACTCTGGGGGAAGGAAGGGGCTGCTTCCTTCCAGTTAAGGTTCTTGGGTTTAACTGGATTGATTCTCGGTGGTTTGTCTGATCTGTTTCCTCTCAGAAAATATTGTATACTGCTGTCTGACAAATTTTTGCGTTTTACTTGAGAACAGCATTTACCTCTTGCTCTTACTGGGTCCAGATTCTCTACCATTTAGCCCATTTCCCCACCACTTCCACAAACGAACACTGTATTCCTATGGATATTTCCATTGCTATCATATACCGTATTCCCTCTCACTTTTGTACTTTTGTTCATATTTCTTTGCCTAGTGTGTTTTCTTGTTTCCTTTGTATTTTCCTCTCCGTCTCTGAAGCCTTATTGGCTGTCTCTGGTCCAGTTTGATCTTACGTTATCTAGATTGCTGTGTAACACCGTTGAACGCCCAGTTCTGAAGTTATAATTCTTGTGTTTGCTTAGAATACTTTCATAGTTTTTTTTTTTAAATGTTTGAGTAATAATGTTTGATCCACTTGGAATTTATCCTGGGGTGTAGTCGGAAGAATAGCTTCCAGATTGCTCCACAATTGGTAATCATTTATGCTCTGATCCATTGTTTCCCCAACTGATTTGAGACAATACCTTTATCTTAGCTTTTCTATGTAAGGGCCATTTTGGACTTGATCATCTATTTTTCTATTGGTCATTCTGACCCTGTGTCTACCATGCCCCATGGTTTTCATTATCGAGGCTTTGTGAGCAGCTTTCCTATTGACAGGACCATCTCTTCCTGCTCGTCACTTTCTGTTCGCAGAAGTCTTTCTCACTCTTCTTGTTTGTTCGTTTTGACGGTAATCTTTTATTGAGATCACATTACATAGAGAGAGACCTTATTTTTTTAGGTTATGATTTTTCACTATGCTACTGTCACCTGTATTTTGCAATTGTTAGATTTTACTTGAATTTGTCAGTTGAAATTAACTTTGAGAAACCATTAAACTCTGACTTCAGTAGGCGGTCAGGAAACTGAATTGTGTGTGTTGTTCTGTTTCAGTTTAGCCCAATGGCCAAAGGCTCCCAAAGATACATGGTCTCTACTGGTGCTGACGGGACAGTTTGCTTCTGGCAGTGGGATTTAGAATCCCTGAAGTTCAGGTACGTGCCTCTAATTGTGTAATAATAAGTTTTCTTTTTTTAATGTTATAGTTTAGTCCAGTGAGATGCAGCCAGGTGATAAAGGGAAGTTCTGTATTGTGGTTGCCTTTTTACTTTTTACTATATACAGCATTAGTGCCTCACCGACTATCTACTGTTTACAGTGTACTGCTTACATGTTAGGATATGGAAAAGAATCATAGCTCGTTACTCTTAGAGGGCACATTCTGTGGGAGGAAAAAAATCGTATGTGAAACATTTTGAAGAATGTTAGAAATGTGTACTTAAATGTGTAGTCAGAGATGCAGGCAGGGTCACTGAAGAGTCAGAGGATGTGGGTTGTAGACAGTACCCGCCAGTGCCAACAACCAGTGAGCACTTCAGGTGTGGCTAGAACAGTCCAGGATCTGAGTCGTTAGTTTCAGTTTAAAACCTGATACTTGGTTCAGGTATTATAAAACCTTTAAGTGTATTTCAGACAACTTGAGTATGTGAATTAAGGTTTTATGAAATCTGAATACAGATCAGGTATCTTTGATGAAGGGGTGTAGTATGTGTGCACTATATTCTGGAAGATCTCAGAGATGTAATATGAAAAGAATCTAAAGTTCTCGTTAATATTTTTATTAATTTTTATTAATATTGATGTGATATATTGGATATATTGGGTTAAATGAAATAAAATTAATTTCCTCTTTTCACATTTAACATGGATCTGATAAAAATTTAAAGTTAGACATGTGGCTCGCACTGTTTCTGACGAGTGGCGCTGTCCCCTGGGGTTGTGTTCCCTGTCCTACGGCCACAATGGCGGCTTCCCTGCATTCTGGGTTTTAGTCCCCTCAGCTACAGGACGGGGCTGGGAGGTCTGCCCTTGCTGTTTGGTAGGGTTCTTGTGAACTTGGGGATCAGACTGTCCTCCAGAACCCGTCCAGCTGTGATATTATTTACGGAGATACTTGACGTACTGGGAGGGGCTTCATAAATAAGTTTATAATATTGAAATATGTTGGATTTCAGACCACTATTCTGAACCCTGTTAATGTGTTAAACTAATGAGTTCTAAAACATCTTCTTTTAAAGTCCACGTCCCCTGAAGTTCACGGAAAAGCCTAGACCAGGTGTTCAGATGCTTTGTTCTTCTTTTAGTGTTGGTAAGATAACTTTAGTAATTCCTTTTTCTTGTTTTATTTTAGCCTTTATTGAGTGACCACAGTACTGCTAAGAGCCTTTATTGGACGGATGCTAGATGACTTAGGATTAATCTATGATGTTTATTTCATATTTCTTGTCTTCCACTGTCCCATTCTGCCACTCTCTGATTTCTAATGGTGGTCAGAGTCTGTGATAGAAGAAGACCTGGCAGAGGGAGGCTTAAGGTGTCTGTGTGCCTGTTGTGAGAGACACCAAACTGATTTTCTTTAACAGGCTGAACTGTGTACTTTCATACTTTCAATTTGTTTTCCACATATCCTGGTGAGAATATTCCACATTTTCCTTTCTGACACCGAACTTGTGTAGTAGGCTTTCTTTTTAGGAGAAGTCATAGACACCCCTGCCCCCCAGTAAAAGCCTGAAAGCCTGAATGAGTGAACTTGTACTCTGAAGCGAGGTGTGGGCGTGTGAACTTGTGTCCCTTTTGTCAGGCGCATTTCAGGTAGCGGCGCATGTGGTCATTGCCCGTAGTTTGTAGAGCTGTGGGAGATTGTGAACATTTCTGGCTTGAATTACTTTTAAATTAAAGTCTCATCTGATAGATATGTCTTTTGTTTTTTTCTCAGTATCACCAAACAGTTCTCTCTCTAGCACCAGCTGGGTGTCCTCCAGTTCCCTTCCTTTCTGACACTATCTGCCCTAAAGCAGTGTGGGGCCCCACAGGTGAAGGGCTCAGTCCTACAAGACTCCCCATGACCCACACCACATTGTCACCTGTGCTTTTGACTGATTGGCTAAAGATAGGAGCTTCCCACAACCCCTTCCTTGGGTCTGATTATTCTGCTAGAACAGCTCACAGAACTCAGACCTCTTACTAGATTTCCAGGTTCTAATAAAAGGATATAATTCAGTAACAGGCAGATGGCAGAGAAGCAGAGGATAGTGTGTGGGATGGGGCACTCTAGGCATGCCACACGTCCCCAGATCTTCACGTGTTCGCCAGCCTGGAGCTTTCTGAACCCTTTCCTTTTGGGTTTTTATGGAGACTCAGTTACATAGGCATAGTTGATTAAATCATTGGTGATCGATTCAGCCCCTCGCCCCAGTCCTCAGAGGTCAGGGGAGGAGCAGGACTGAAATTTCCAGCCCTCTGATCACATACTGGGTACTTCCAGCAGTCAGCACCCCTATTCTTAGGTGCTTTCCATGAGCCACTTCATTAATGTGAACTGTGATGTGGTTGAAATGGATTTGTTTTGAATATCAAGAAACTTTTATCCATGTTGTCACTTAGGAGATTCCAAGGGTTTTGGAAGCTCTGTGCCAGAAACAGGGATGAAGACCAAGTGTGTGTTTTTCATTATAAATTACAACATCACTCTGCATTAATTTAATTTTAAAAAGTCTTTGTATAGTGAGTTAGAAAATGGATTTATTGAGATAAACGTAGTTCTGGAAAAAAAGATCTTGCTTATTAATTTGATACAGAAATTTGGCTCGGGTATTTGTTACAAACCTAGTGTTTTAATCTTAATGTTTTTATTGCAGGTGGTATGTTTTTAGCCACAGGTAGTACTGATCATGTAATCAGAATGTATTTTTTGGGCTTTGAAGCACCTGAAAAAATCGCAGAACTTGAAAGCCACACAGTAAGTATTCGTGTTATAAAATTCTGTAGATTAATCTTTGGTACATAGTCAAATACTGCTAACAATTGTTCTTGATTCTAATTTTAGATATAAGAGGGATTGCATATATAAAGGTGAAGGATATTATTGACAAGTATGTGACAATGCTAATATTTTGTGTTGGTTATTTCAGCTCTAAGTCCAAAATCTTGATTAGGACAGTTTATCTGGGTTGGCTGGTTTCATGGGGGCCTACTCATCTTAATCCTCTAATGATCAGAATGCTCATTTATTAGTGTGTAGTAAGATAGAGAACTCTCAGCTTTCCAGAGTATTGGTCAGAGGTCCGGTTATCTTTTTCTTGTAGGAAGTTCTTGTGAAGTTATTTGATAAACAGATCCAAATTACTTTAAAGAGAAAAACATTTTTTTTTGAACCTTAGTAATCAACAAAGTGAATATGCCTTGTCTTCAGCTGTTTAAGCCTTTATGTTTTGATCACTTTTCATAAGTGAATTCTTATACAGATGTAATAGAGTTTTAAGTTTAGAAAGAAGGCTGCTTTTTTAATAGTCTTGTTAGATTCATGGTTAGGTGTTTTGCACTTAAACGTAGGATTCCTGTGTGAATGATGAGGCTAAGCAGCACAAGTTCTCATTCTTGCTCTAAACCAAATGTGTTTCTGGCTCTAAAACGGAGGGGGGGGGGTTCCTTGTTTACAAATAAGAATGTGATCACTTTTCTGTTTGTTTTCTGCCCCCTCCCCCCCAGGATAAAGTTGATAGTATCCAATTTTGTAACAATGGTGATCGGTGAGTAAGTGTGTTTGTGTTTGTGAGTGTGTTTTTAAGCAAACATACTGTCCTTCATAGTAGTGCAGCTAATGTATCACCTTGTATATTGCAGGTACTTAGTATTATTGTATGAATTGAAGGAAATGGGTCCCTGGCTGGGGATGGGGAGGGGGGAACGGGACACATTAAATGCAAGTTTTTAGAATTGTAGCTTCTACCAGCTCCTGTGACCAAAAGCAGCTCTCCTTAGCTCACTATTGGCTAAATGTTTGATTTGCAGGAAAATTAGGCAAATTACAACAAACCAGTTTTTCCCATGAAGATAAGCTCTGAATCTTTGTCTTTCGAACTAACACCTGTACATTTACTTATCATCAAAATAGCTACGTTAAAAATGCTTTCCTCGTGATTTTATCTGTAGTTTTTGGTGGTGTGTATGTGAGCATAAGATCTTTTTATAAATATTTTAAGGTTCTTAAGTGGTAGCAGAGATGGAACAGCACGGATTTGGAGATTCGAGCAGTTGGAATGGAGAAGTATTTTATTGGATATGGCAACCAGAGTCTCAGGGTAAGTGGAAGCAGGCACATTGTAATTACTTGGTCCTTGTCCCCCTGGTGGTTGACTGCTATGTTCAGGGGATTGGAGCCCCGCCTGTTTCCAAGAGCACTGATCTAAACAAATGGCTACTTCCTGCATATCTGATACATAGATACATAAATCTGATCTATTCCAAAGAATTTATCCTTATACTTATGTTTCTGGTACACTGCCTGCTGTAGGGTAGCCATGTCAAAGGTTTTATCCGTTTTTCTGAGAAACGTGTCACATTTAGTCCTTTGGAAATTCTCATGTCTGCTTTATTTTTAGTAATTATTGGGAAAATTAACTCATCCTCTGCTCTGTCTCAAATAGTTCTAATTTGGCTTCAAAATACATTAGATATTAACACTTTTGTGAATTGATTTGTGGTAGAGAGTGGAAAGAAGATATGCTGGAGATCTGATAATCCTTGTTCACAAACAGATCACACCATCACTGTTACTTAAAAATGACCCATCTGGGCATTAAGAAGCCGCTCAGTGTGAGAGTGAGTGCTGTTAGTCCTGGGCTGGGTGAAATAGCGAAGGTTATTTCATTATTAAGAGGATAATTTGAAATCACATTCACCTATGAATAATTACTGTATTAAGGAAAATATGAACATTGATGTAAAAACTTTAACAAAAAATCTTAGTGAGAAAACTGCTCAGTTTTCCTGCTGCCATGGAGAGCACTTTGCCTGAAACCCCCTCATTTTAGGAATAGTCTTTTCTGGGGCGCCTGGGTGGCTTAGTCGGTTAAGCGTCCGACTTTCGCTTAGGTCATGATCTCACGGTTCGTGGGTTCGAGCCCCGCGTCAGGCTCTGTGCTGACTGCCAGCTCAGAGCCTGGAGCCTGTTTCAGTCTGTGATTCCCTCTCTCTCTGACCCTCCCCTGCTCATGCTGTCTCTCTCTCTCTGTCTCCTAGAAATAAATAAAACATTAAAAAAAAAAAAAAAAAGGAATAGTCTTTTCTCATTTAAAGTTTTACCGCTGTCCAGTTTTGAAGAGTTTCTGTGTGTAAGAATTAATGAGTATATTTTAGTGTTCTAATTTTTTTTTTAAGATTTTTTTAAATGTTTATTTTTTAGGGCGAGAGCATGAGTAGGGGAGGGGCAGAGAGAGAGGGAGACACAGAATCCGAAGCAGGCTTCAGGCCCTGAGCTGTCAGCACAGAGCCCCATATGGGGCTTGAACCCATGAACCATGAGTTCACAACCTGAGCCGAAGTCGGACACTCAACCGACTGAGCCACCCTGGCGCCCCTTGGTGTTCTAATCTTGAGTGAACAAGTTGGTGCAGGACAAAATGTCTGTTGGTTCTAGGCTATTCACAAGGGATGCCTTTTAATTTAAAGGGAAGCATGGCTAGCAGCCTGGAGGGCTCAGTTGGTTCGTCTGACTCTTGGTTTCTGTTCTGGTCATGTTCTCATGGTTCGAGGGATTAAGCCCTGCATAGGGCTCTGTGCTGACAGCATGGAGCCTGCTTGGGATTCTCTCATTCCTTCTCTTTCTCTCCCTCCCCCCACCCCCGCCCCAAATAAATAAATAAACTTTAAAAAAAAAAAAAGTGAAGCATGGAGTCTTAGCCATTACTCCATTTTGCCTCTTCTGTTACACTTTTCCCTACCCAATCTAGTTAGGGTTTTTCTCTTGTTTGTGTTCCATTGTGCTTATGTAGATAGATATTATGGGATACTTCTTCCATATTCTTATGGTTTTCTGTAATTAAAATGTATGTATGTTATGTTTATAATTTCTTGGAATGTATTCTCTGATTTCAGAAGCAGTTAGGCCTTACCCTCTCTCTGTGTATTATGAGTATATTTTCCAGGGAGACTCTTCCTATCATGTTCATAAAGGCTGCAGGTCATTGCACATGTCTGTGCTTTTCTTGCCAAGAGAGCCCGTAGGAGCCATCTGTAGGGCAGTGGGCAGAGATGAGTACAGTGTTATGTACAGTTCAGCAGATTCAGTGTGTGTCAGGCACTTTTCTAGACACTGGGGACGTGAAGATGCTTTCCTTTTGTTCTGTCTTCCTAAAATTTCTTGTTATCTTCTCTGGAGAGAGAAACAACATTATTGCTGATACGGCTTGAGGTCAGGGGAAAGGAATCATAGAAAAGGGGGAGAGAGAAGAAGCTTTGCTTTTAGGGGCAGTGGTGGTGTCCCAACATCTGTCTTCAGACTCTAGATCATCCCCTCCCTGTCCCAGTTTTGCCATAATCTGTTCCAGATAATCTGCTGTAGGTCAGATATATATCAGACATCCGATGACGTATAGACGTGAACCAGATTACTTTCGCTATTTTTGTATTGAGTGTACCATTCAAATGGATTTACACGTTGTGTGTTTTTTCATAGGGACGTATCTTTGGAAGAGGAAAGGTTTATGAAACCCAAAGTAACAATGATAGCTTGGAATCAGAATGATAGCATTGTCGTCACAGCTGTGAATGATCATGTCCTTAAAGTGTGGAATTCTTACACTGGACAGCTGCTTCATAACTTACTGGTAGGTAGTTTTTACACAGTGCAACAAATCAAGATTTTTTTGAACTGTAATTTAATTTTTGAAGGTATAAAACTAATAAATTATATTCCATTGATATCAAATGAATGAAAATTTGTATATATACTAATATATAAATCACTGTCATTAACACATTTTTAAAAGCCCTTATAGACTATGACAATGCGGGTTTTTAATTTGAAACTTCAACCTTGCAAACTCTCCTTAACTGTATGACTTTGTTGAATAAAGGGACATGCTGATGAAGTATTTGTCTTGGAGACGCATCCCTTTGATTCCAGAATTATGTTATCTGCAGGACACGATGGCAGCATATTTATATGGGATATTACAAAAGGCACCAAGATGAAACATTATTTTAATATGGTAAGTGACTTAGTGTGTCTTCATTATGCTCACATTATTGTCACCTGTCTGGGTCATGAAGTTTAGCCAGAAGCCAATCTGCGTGTTTTGGCAGTCTATATTGCCAGCAGTTGGGGTACTTAAAGGCTAATAAATATCTGACAGCCATACGTATTTACACTCTGTGTAACTGAGTCACATGAGGGAAAGATTTTCAAAAGTTACTTATTTGGCTGTATGTGTGAATGTGTTTGAATTTGTTTAAATTGGCAAAATGATGGTAATTACCTATAACTTTATCACTAAATTTTTTGAAATATTTTATAATAAAAATAATCTGTAAAGTCATGTAGGGAATCACAAACATTGTTGGGTTTTTCCAGTTTTCTTTCTTTTTGCACATGTAATATTCTAAGACCAACTTGTGATCCTATTGCGTATTTTTTTGGAATCTCTCATACATAACCACAAGATAGTTACCAAAACCAGCAAATTTAACATTGATAAAGTAGCATTATGTAATCCAGCTTTATAGTCAGATTTTGTCAGTTGTCCTAGTAATGTCTTTTCAGTTATATTTTGCCCTTTGGAGCAGTATTTAAACAGTTAAGAATCATGCATTCTGTTAAGTAGCTGTATATTTCTAGGTGTCTATTTATTTAAATGTTTATTTAGTTTTGAGAGATAGAGAGTGAGTGGGGGAGGGCCAGAGAGAGGGAGAAACAGAATCCGAAGCAACTCCAGGCTCTGAGCTGTCCACAGAGCCTGATGCGGGGCTCGAACCCATGAACTGTGAGATCATGACCTGAGACAAAGATAGATGCTTAACTGACTGAGCCACCCAGGCTCCCCTATTTCTAGTGTTTTTTTTAACTTTCAACAATTCTACCTTCTTTTTTTTTTTTTTTTTGGTAACCTGTTGGATTAGTAGAAACCATGGGGGATCTTCTCAGGCAAATTACTGAGTGATGAGTGATTTGGAACATAAAAATAAGTATTGTGAGGGGTGCCTGGGTGCCTCAGTCGGTTAAGTGTCCAGCTTCAGCTCAGGTCATGAACTCACATTTCATGAGTTCGAGCCCCGCGTCAGGCTCTTTGCTGACAGCTTGGAACCTGGAGCCTGCTTTGGATTCTGTGTCTCCCTCTCTCTGACTCTCCCCTGCTCACACTGTGTCTCACTCTCAAAAGTAAACATTAGGGGAAAGAAAAAAAGTATATGAATCTCTGAACAGAAATAGTAATTCAGCAAATACTGTTGCTCTTAACCAGACTCTGAGTAGCATTAGCCTGAGTACATGAACAGAGGAGTCTGTGAACGGATGATGCAAGAGCTGTGCTTTCCTTATCGTGAACAGTGAAAACCGGTTCGGTTGTTGAGGCTGAGCTAGGGCCCTTAGCCCAGCAAGGCAGGCTGGGGTCCTTTGGGAATAGCCGCACCACGAGGGGTGGTTTTTAGTGGCATTATTCTTCCCATATTTACTAGTTGGCATTCTGGCATAGTTTTTTTTTTTTAATTTTTTAATGTTTTGTTTATTTCTTAGAGAGAGCGTGAGCAGGGGAGGGTCAGAGAGAGAGGGAGACACAGAATCTGAAGCAGGCTCCAGGCTCTGAGCTAGCTGTCATGTCAGCACAGAGCCCAACGCGGGGCTTGAACCCATGAACCATGAGATCGTGACCTGAGCCAAAGCTGGACGCTTTACCGACTGACCCACCCAGGCGCCCCTGTATTTTTTTTTTCTTAATTTTACATAGAATGTTTTCCAAAATCTTAAATGTATTTAAAGAATTTGCAGTTTTATTTTTGACTCAAGGGGCGCCTGGGTGGCTCAGTTGGTTAAGCATCCGGCCATGATCTCACAGTTTGTGGGTTCGAGCCCCGAGTTGGGGTCTGTGCTGACAGCTCAGAGCCTGGAGCCTGCTTCAGATTCTGTGTCTCCCTCTCTCTCTGACCCTCCCCTGCTCACGCTGTCTCTCTCTCTCTCTCTCTCTCTCTCAAATAAATTTAAAAAAAGTTAAAAAACAACAACAACAACAAAGAATTTGCAGTTGTATTTTTGACTCAAAATTCAGCCTTTCTCAGAAGGTTCAGTGTGTAGTTAACTTACTGTTGTTGAGTGTTTCTGAATATCCCAGTGTGTGGCTGCTTGTGTAGATTCGTGAGTATTTCCTTAGGATAAATTCTGAAGGAGTGATTGTGTAAAAGAGTTTCTGTGCTCTTTGCATTATTGACTGATACACATGTGAGATGTTTTGTAAAACTACTGTACAACTCATATTGAGTTCCATTTCCAAGTGTAATTCATTTTGGAGGCAGTCTAGTAGCCGGGTGTAGATGAGTGGTTCCTAGACCTTTGATTGACGGCCATCTGAGTCCGTGTTTCCTATGTGTGTTTTTTTTTAACCTTGAATTTTTATTTCTGTATCCTTATTTTGGACAATTCTTGACACAACAGTTGACAGTGCATTTTATTTATTGCCATAAAATGCACTTAAAAAACTCCATGTGGTCAAACTGAACATGTGTGACTAGGCATCTCTGAATGTTACATTTCTGTGGGTTTGAATTCTTATAAAAATAAGTCTTTTCAGCAGTTTTTTTTTTTGGTCTTAAAATGTATAGTTAGCTCCATTTTCTTAATTATTTTATTAAAAAAATTTTTTTAATGTTTTATGTATTTCTGAAAGAGAGAGCATGAGCAGGGTAGGGTCAGAAAGAGAGGGAGACACAGAATCTGAAACAGGCTCCAGGCTCTGAGCTAGCTGTTAGCACAGAGCCCGACGCGGGGCTTGAACCCACGAACTGTGAAATCATGACCTGAGCCGAAGTCGGACGCTTAACCAACTGAGCCACCCAGACGCCTCTTAATTATTTTTTAAAAGTCATTAAGAACATTACCCCCTGAATTTAACTCATTAAAACAGAAAACTACGTTAATTCAGCCTTTAAGCAGAATACAAGCTAAACAACTACTGAGCCAAAGAAGTCTCAGGTGCTCAATAATGACCTTACTTCCGATGAGACACCCTCTTTGCTGTGAATATGGAGTTCTTCTTACATTTACTCCTCAGCTGAGAGCTCCCAATTATCTGTTAGATTACATAGGGTTGTAAATTACTGACATGATAGGATTTCATGAAATACATAATGATCTTTAATGTGACTTTGAATTGCTGTGTCATCGAATTGCATTGGATTACAAACACAGGTTGCATTTGTCAGGATTCATTGTGGAAGAACTCTTCAGTGTGGAGGTAGAAACCCAGGTCTGGCTTGCTCTGCCCAGATCAGTTTGCCCGCTGGGGAAAACTTCCTTCTCAGCAGACACCTTCGCAAAACTCTTGGTGCACTTAGGTCTCCGCGTATGACAGGAGAGTAGCTGCCACCATCTTTGACTTGCAAGCCAAGGGTCCCTACTTCTACTTGGACTTGGATGTTCCATGCCAGGGGTGCGAAGTGGTGCCAGGGTGCAGGTTGAGCTGTAGAGGAGGGGTTTCCTTAAAGGACCGTGTGGGTGAAATCTGCATTCCTGTGTTTTAACAAAAAATTAGAAGAAAGGTACTTACCTACCATTTGTTCCTTTTTATGCTATGGGAGAATACAAATTTGTGTATGTATTATGTGTATACATAATAGGGCAGTGCCCTAAATATCCCAGTAACTTAATTTTTAAGTTTGTTAATTGATAGCCATTCATGTGTGGTATAATAGTAGTAGAGTGTCTCAGATTCTCAAGCAGGTATTTGGGCACGGGGTAAGTTTGTTTTGGCAGTTAGTGGGTGGATGCTCCATTTTCCAGTACTGATCAAATTTGGCATAAAGTTTAGTTATTGGAAAGTTACAGGCTCAGACAACAAGCATGTATACATAACGCTACGCTGTCAATGAAGTGGCTCCTCTAACTATACATTGGTAGTGCCGAACTAGTATAATCTCACTTGAAGAGCAAGAATAAAATTTAAAAGCAGTCTATTTAAGGCAACTTTCATGATGTAATTGGACCATCCTTCCTGAAATTTGTGGTAATTTGAAATAAAGTAGGTGCAGGCATTTACATGTGCACCCTCGCAACTTGGTAGAATTATACTTTCGCTTACGGTGGTCAGACATCTTAGTGGGAAGTTTAAACTCCAGAAAAGTACTGATTTTAGTTCATGAATACCCCACGTAATTGATTTTAATCTTTTTTGTGTGTGTGGGTTATCAGTCAGTAGCCTTGTACTACATATTAAAACAAGTTTATGAAATTGCTTGTCATTTTCACTTCTTAGAAGTTTCACATACAAGTTTCACTAAGAAAGCCTTCAAATTGGCTTATGATCTTTCATTCTGTCATTTTGAGAACTCATTCTTAGAATACCTTTTGAGATATTTTTCTAGGCTAATGGCATCAGAAATGAATTTTATTTTCTGAGAATACATGTGCTTAATGCAAAATTTGTTTTTAAAGATTTCTTTCAGAAGTGATGTGTTTGTAGCAGGCAATTGACTTGCAAACAGTTGATAAAGCAAAAGTGCTTGTATAGAATGGATTATAACCTTTTCTCTCTGTGCTTCCTAGATTGAAGGACAAGGACATGGAGCTGTCTTTGACTGTAAGTTTTCACAGGATGGACAGCATTTTGCCTGTACAGATTCTCATGGACACCTTCTGATATTTGGGTTTGGATGCAGCAAGCCATATGAAAAGGTCTTGTATTTTTTAATTTTTGGTAGCATTTTAATCACTTAAAATTTTTTAAAATTCCAGTGTAGTTAACATATAGTTTTGGCTACATTAGCTCCAGGTATACCAAAATTGTGACTCAGCAACGCTGTCTGTTACTAAGTACTCATCAAGAGAAGTATACTCTTAATCCCATTCACTTATTTCCCCCTTCTCCCCTCCCCCGCCCCCCTCCCCTCGGGTAATTATCTGTTTGTTCTATGTACCAAGGGTCTGTTTTTTGGTGTGTCTTGAAAAGATCATTCTTAATACTTTCTTATAGTAGTAAAATAAGTTGTTAGGAACGATGTTTTGAAAATAGGTTAGGTGTACTGATTTGGTTTCCTTGTATTTTTCAAATTATAAATAACTTTAATATTTGTATTCTTTGATGTTTTGAGGTTTATATACATTAATCTATAAACTTCCTTCTTTTCAGATTCCTGATCAGATGTTCTTCCATACTGACTATCGACCACTGATTAGAGATTCTAATAATTACGTCTTAGATGAGCAAACTCAGCAGGCGCCTCACCTCATGCCTCCACCATTCTTGGTAGATGTAGATGGAAATCCTCATCCAACTAAGTATCAGAGATTAGTACCAGGCCGAGAAAATTCCGCAGATGAACATTTGGTTCCACAGCTAGGCTATGTGGCAACCAGTAAGTGCAAAGTCTTTTTTTTAAACTTTTTTGAAAAATGTAAAAAATAATATACAGAACTCACATACTTTCAGATTCATAATATTTTGTAATATTTGTTTTGTCATTCAGTCTCTAGATACACATAAGTGTTCTTAATCATTTGAGACTTAAATTCTGGACTGCGTGTTCATTTATCCCTAAATATGTCAATATGTGTTTTCTAAGAACAAAGATAGTCTCTTATGTAAGCATAAATGATTATTAAAAACAGGACATTTAACACTGATACGGTGTTAAATACATATATACAGATCTATCTCTGTAATCAAATTCCGTTGTTCTAATATCTCTAAAGCTTTTATTGTTCTCCCTTGATGTGGATTTCCGAATGGAACTGCATGTCACATTTGTCGTTGTTAAAGTTCAAGTTGTGCAGTTTGGATGGAGTACAGTATACATGGCGTAGCCTTCCTGTGGCATCACACCAGGATGCTTGTGATTGTGTTTCGTCTAAATATTGGTAATGTTGTCTTTGAAAACGTGGTTAAATTGGTGCCTGCCAACTTTCTCCATTATAAAGTTGTTTTTCTCTTGTAAGAAGAAATGTTTGGGGAGATAGGATGCAAATAACCTGATCCTTACCAAACTTTACCCATAAATTTTAGGATCCACTGATGATTTCTGCCTGAATCAGTTGTTATGAAGGTTGGCAAATGGTTGTTTCCTAACTCTGTCATCATTGCATCTGCATGTTAATAGTCTTCCTTTGTATATTTATGTAGTTTGTTAAGTTTTAGTGTGGACTTAGGGGTTGTTATATAGTGAGTTAAAATCCATAGCAGTTATTATTTTGTTGCTCATATGATTTTTAGATTTGAGCATCAGAGTCTTTTCAGGCTGAGTGCTGTTCCCTTTCTGAGTCCCTTGAACACTTGCTTACTTTCTGACATGAGATGTTTGAGGCCCATCTTGTACTTTGCCTGTCCTAGTCAAGGACAGACTCTTTGTTTTGTTTTGTGTTCTATTTATTCCCAGCAGTGCAGTGTTTCTCCATACAGATGTTATTAAAGAAAAAAAATGCGTCTGTTTGGATGAGGATTGATTTACTGAAAGTTAATCGCCAGTTATAGTTAAGGCTAAAACATAATGTAAATCACTATACTGTATCAGATGTTAATTTTTTGTTAGTTTAATTGAAGTATAGTTACATACAACAGAATTCACCCGTTTCAAGTGTACAAGTCCAGTGAGTTTTGGCAGGTGTCACATAACCACCACTGTAGTCAAGGTCCCCAGAAGTTCTGTTTGGCTTATTTGGAGTCTTCCTCTGGTCCCTTGTAATGACTGTTCAATCTTGGCAGTTTAGTTTTATCTTTTTTTTCTCTCATTTTTTTAAATGCTTTTTATTTATTTCTGAGAGAGAGAGAGAGAGAGAGAGACAGCGTGAGCAAGGGAGGGGCAGAGAGAGAGGGAGACAGAATCTGAAGCAGGCTCCAGGCGCTGAGCTGTCAGCACAGAGCCTGACGCAGGGCTCGAACCCACGAACCGTGAAATCATAACCTGAGCCGAAGTTGGACGCTTAACTCACTTAGCCACCCAGGCGCCCCTAATTTTGTCTTTTTAAGGAATTTTATGTAAATAGAATTGTGTGATATGAAATTTTTTATAATCTGGTTTCTTTAACTTAGAATGGTGACTTTAAAAAAAATTTTTTTTAACGTTTATTTTTGAGAGACAGCACGAGTGGGGGATGGGCAGAGAGCGAGGGAGACACAGAACACAAGGCAGGCTCCAGCCTCTGAGCTGTCAGCACAGAGTGTGACGTGGGGCTTGAACCGTGAGATCATTACCTGAGCCACCCAGGCACTCCAGCATGGTGCCTTTTTAAAAATTTTTAAATTTTATCTTGTTTATTTTTATTATTATTTTTGAGAGATTGAGAATGCGTGCATACGATTTGGGAAGGGGTGAAGGGGGGAGGAGAGAGTATCTTAATCAGGCTCCATGCTTAGCATGGAGCCCAACATGGGGCTCAACACCACAACCCCTGGGATCGTGACCTGAGCGGAAATCAATATTCTGATGCTCAACTGCTGAACCGACTGAGCCACCCAGGCACCCCGGCATGGTGCTTTGAGATTCATTTTTGATGTTGCACATGTCAGTTGTTTGTTTCTGTTTGTTGATAGTAGACCGCTGTATGCGTATACCCTCATTTTTCCATTTACTAACATTTGAAGGACATGTGGCTTTTTTTCCACTTGGGGTTATTAATAAGGAGTGCTGAAACATCTGTCATGGAGGTTTGTCTTATTTCTCTTTGGTTCTATTAATTTTTGTTCTGTGCATTTTAAAGTTGTTATTAGGTGCAGACGCATTTCAGGTTGTCCCCTTGGTGAATTAATTCATTTATCGTTATGAATTGTTCGTCTTTTTCCTTGGTAGTATTTCTTCTTTTTGAAGACTGTTTCTTTGTTTTTGTTTTTAACATTTATTTATTTATTTTGAGAGAGAGAGAGACAGAGTGCATGAGCCAGGGAGGGACAGAGAGAAAGAGAATCCCAAGCAGGCTCCACACTGTCTGTGCAGAGCCTCATGTGGGGCTCAAACCCATGAACCATGAGATCATGACCTGAGCCAAAATCAAGAGTCAGACTCTCGGGGCGCCTGGGTGGCTTAGTCGGTTAAGCGTCCGACTTTCGCTTAGGTCATGATCTCGCGGTTCTGGGTTCGAGCCCCGCGTCGGGCTCTGTGCGGACTGCCAGCTCAGAGCCTGGAGCCTGTTTCAGTCTGTGACTCCCTCTCTCTCTGACCCTCCCCTGCTTACGCTCTCTCTCTCTCTCTCTCTCTCCTAGAAATAAATAAAAAATATATTTAAAAAAAAAAAAAAAAAAGAGTCAGACTCTCGACTGAGCCATCCAGGCGCCCCTATTTCTTTGTTTTGTATTAATATATTAATCCAACCAATTTTAATTAGTACTGTCATGGTATCTCTATAGCCAAGTTTGTATCTTTATACTAAAACCGATTTCTTGTAGCCACCAATCTAATCTGACAACCTATTAATTGGAAAATGTAGACCATTTGTACATAATACAATTACTAGCATGGTCAGGGTTAATTCTCTACCATTTTGCTATTTTTTTTCTCTTTATCTTTTCTGTTCCTTTTTTCCTGCAGTGTTTGAAATTGATTACTTTTTAGTATTTCATGTTATCTCCACTAATTAATGGCTTACTGGCAATACTTGTTTGTCTTATTTATTTTTAATGGTTGCTGTAGGAGAGGAATTGTCAGTGTGTGATTTGCAGACCTGTAGTTTTATCCATGATTTTTTTAATGGGGGTCTTCAAGTTCATAACTATTTTCATAATAATATGGAAATATTAGTCACCTTTTTTTTTTTATAGTGTTGACATTTTCACTGATGATATAGAAGCAATGGTGTATAAAACTTCTGGCACCAAAGCACTAACAGTCATTGTATTCATTGCATTGACACACATTTTTAAATATTCTGAGTTTTAAAATTGGAAGTATGCATTAAACAATTCTGACGTATATTCTGCAGTTTCTTTATTCTGGCTGTTGGGAACATGGACTATTTCCAGCTCAGTGAGAGCTCTGGGAATTTTTTGGGACACTGCTTTTTCACGTTTTTTCCCCTAGTATGATGGAGCTTTACCCAGTGTGTGCACATGTCATTATTTAGTCAAGTAATTGATTCATCTTCACTGTATATGTCTGAGCTTTCTGTGGAATTCATTCATCTCTGATGTTCAGCTCTGCATATTGCAGTCTTCTACAGGTCTCTGCCCCCAGCTCTCATCTCTGTCTCCTCAACTCGGTGACACCTCTGGATGCTGTTTGGGTTTCCTCTCCGGGAAGCTGCTTCCAGGCTGGTCCCTGGAGGAAGCAGAAGGCTCGAGCCCATTGTTTATCTTCTCAGGGATCACAGTTGCTGTGTGTCTATTGTCCAGTGTCTGCAAACCCTTGTTCCCCAGGCTTGTTGTAGTGTCCAGTGGGAGGGCAGTTCCTGTAGCACATAAGCCTTCACGGGTGGGACCCTACTTTACTGTCTCAGTGTTTGAATAGTATTATGCCAGCTAGAAACAGTTATTCTGATGATACGTGCCAGGTTACATATAGGTTCTATAGACTTCGGGTTTTCGCGGGGAGAGGAGAGGACTAGAAGTCTCCTTTTCTTTTTTTTTTTTTTTTTTTTTTTTACCAATAGTTTATTGTCAAATTAGTTTCTACATAACACTCAGTGCTCAACCCCAAAGTGCCCTCCTCCATGCCCATCCCCCCCTCCCCCCACATCCATCAGTCCTCAGTTTTTGTCAGCATTCAAGAGTCTCTCATGGTTTGCCTCTCTCCCTTTCCCCCACCATTTCCGCCTAGAAGTCTCCTTTTCTATTGTTTTCCCTTTGGTTCCGTGTTGTGATCTTGGGAATCTTTTTTATTCCCAGTTCTAATTAAAATCTTTTTATCTTTTTGGATCAGGGCTCCTCTTTCTGCTTTCTTAGCTCCTTTTTTGAAGCTATTAAAAATGTTAGTGATTTTAAGACAGTTTTAATTACGATTTTTAACTCTTGTAAGTTCTTTATTGACTGCCATGGTAAATGGGGATGTTATCCATGGGATATAAGGGAACCTAACTCAGGTAGTGGGATGCAAATATTTTTTTTCCTGAAATAGTATATGACATGTTTTAGTTCCTGGATCTGTTACTATGGAGGTTTGGTTATATCCTTGCATTCTTTTTGCTTAATTTCAATCTGTTAGGGTTCTGCTTATAAGTTGGTGGGGGCTCGGTCTGTGTTCTATGTTGTGTTCAAAGGAGATGCATTTTTATGTGGAAGGATATGTAAGGAATTGTTTGCACAAAAAAGTGCTTAAATTTCCAGATCTCACAACTATCTTACACTTTTCATCCATTAATACTAACTGAACCTGTTAGTTGAAAAATAAAGAAGCAAAGGGGCGCCTGGGTGGCTCAGTCAGTTGAGCCTCCAACTTTGGCTCAGGTCATGATCTTGCATTTCACCGGTTTGAGCCCCATATCGGGCTCTGTGCTGAACTCAGACTGGAGCCTACTTGGGATTCTGTGTCTCCCTCTCTCTCTGCCCCTCCCCTGCTTGTGCTCTGTCTCTAAAAATAAGAACGTTAAAAAAAGAGAAAAGAAAAATAAAGCAAAGACCCTTAAAAAAATCTGATTTTGTTGTTGAAGAATTATGAGTACTGGCTATGTTAAAAGCATACCTAAATGAGAGAGCAACTTCAGCTTTAGTGGGAGATGAGGTGTAGCATAGCTACAGTTTGTTGAATAGTTTACTCTTTTTGTTTTATTAAAAGAGTAGAGGAGAAATCACACACATTGTTGCTCTGGTCTTGTCAGAGTCCTTGCAGATAAGAGTTTAATGAAACATATCTTTCATAAGGCAAGGGTAGCATTAGTGTGAAACAGCAAAATAAAGCTTCCACGGAAACGTGTTTCTGTGTGTTCACTTCAGGGGTTTCAGAGGCTCTATGGAGGTTTTTGTGCTGTTTGGTTTAGGAAGGGTTTTGTTTGTTTGGAGTCTTTTTTCTGACTCAGTTATAAATATATAGGATATCTTTAATTGCTTATTTTTATTTATTTATTTATTTATTTTTAAATGTTTTATTTATTTCTAGGAGAGAGAGAGAGAGACAGCGTGAGCAGGGGAGGGTCAGAGAGAGAGGGAGTCACAGACTGAAACAGGCTCCAGGCTCTGAGCTGGCAGTCAGCACAGGGCCCGACGCGGGGCTCGAACCCACGAACCGCGAGATCATGACCTTAGCTAAAGTCGGACGCTTAACCTACTATGCCACCCTGGCGCCCCTTTTTTTTTTTTTTTTAAAAGAAATCTGAGAATTGCTAATAGTTTTAATTGTCCTCTACTGAAAGTTTGGTTTTTTTTGTTCATGTATAGTATGATTTTGTATTCATTCATTGTATTTACAGGTGACGGAGAGGTGATTGAACAAATTATAAGCCTCCAAACCAATGATACTGGTGAACGCAGCCCGGAGTCCGGTGTTCTCGGTGGGATGGTAAGACAGCTACAGCAGCAAGGTCAGAGACTGGGGGCCGACCACGGCACCGCTCCAGGTGGGCCTCCCGGGGCCGAGGAGACACCCCGAAGAGGTGAGATATGGGAGAGCTCTTGCGTCTTAATATGACTGGAATTGAAGAGTAAATGAAGTCACCGTCAGGTATAAGCAGTGTGAGAAATTTTAAGCAGTGTATCTTTACAGCTTAGGTAGTAGTCTGCAGGCAACTTCGTTAGGTGTAAAGTTGCTGTACCAGCAGATGGACATTTGATTTTCAAGTGCTTTGAAAGATTATTGAAACTTTTTTTATTTTTGCACTGAAGTAAGTATTTACAAAATTGTATTAAATGAGTAAGGAACAAAGTGTTTTTTTGTTGCTGCTGTTGTTTGTTTGCTTTATTTTATTTTATTTTTTTCAAATGTTTTATTTATTTCTAGCAGAGAGAGAGAGAGAGACAGCGTGAGCAAGGGAGGGTCAGAGAGAGAGGGAGTCACAGACTCTGAAACAGGCTCCAGGCTCTGAGCTGGCAGTCAGCACAGAGCCCGACGCGGGGCTCGAACCCACGAACCGCGAGATCATGACCTAAGCAAAAGTCGGACGCTTAACCGACTAAGCCACCCAGGCGCCCCTGTTTGTTTGCTTTATTAAGGAAAACTTCAGTTTTCCTTAAAACTACCTAACATGAGTAGGTTTCCCTTTAAATATTTTTAATTACAAAAAAATTACTTAGGTAGAGGACTGAATGTTTCTTCTGGAATCATAAGGCTTGAAGTGAATTTTCGGGTGAGGGCAAGGTTCTTGATATTGGCGTAGAATAGTAGTTACCTCAGGAGGGACCAGTGTAGAGGAGCAGGCAATTGTTCAGCAAATGGAGAGTCACTCTGGGGAAGAGAAATGCCTGCAGAATGTTAAGAGAAGCCTTGAGTGCCACAAAAATCATCCCTGCCATGTCATACCTGCACGGGGTACTCAGCCACAGATTTCAGTATCTTTTTTGCCAAATGTTTCTTCTTGTCTACGTAAAAGAAAAATTCTCCAATGGACAGGTTAAATATTTCAGTCAGGAATACTGCACAGCTGATGGTGTGTACAAGGTACATAAGCATTCTTCTCTGCCTTGCTCTTTCCCCCTGACAGTATATTCTAGAAATCACTCCAGATCCACTCCCTGTGCTTCCTCATCCATGTTCATAGCGTCCTGGTACTCCGCAGTGCGGGATGACAGTCTTTGTAATGAATCTGTTTATGACCATTTGAGTTATTTCTCGTGTGATGTTAGAGAACCTGTGCTTATGTTTTCTTTGCATTGTTGGAGACTCATACTATGACTTGGGCAGTTAAATTTAGAATTTATTGGTTCTGAATTCAAAACATGTTTCTTAACTGGCAGTGTATTTTAATGTAAACATTTGGATTTGCGTGGTTCCTCTGCCTTTTAGGCAGAGTATAGTGTGTTATGCAATGCAGGTTGGTTCACATTTGATTGATAAACAGGATGCTGTAGCTAGAAGAATACAGGGTTGTGTTTAGCCACGTGGATTTTGCCCTGGGGAGGAGAGCTGGCAGTGTCGAAGTAGAATTTAATAGCTTCCTGCAGGCAAGGATCTAGCCCCCAGTTTTCTCTGTTGCATTAATAGCAGGAGCCCCTTCATCCAGTGTTTTAAGAAAACAAGCACTTTACCTGGGACACCTGCCGCCGTGCTGGTCTCCATTGCCCATCCAGGTGGCCTCCAGACGGGAGGTTGTCCTGTCTCCAGGGCCCACCCGAGCAGCTCTGTGCAGGCTTCCTGTAGTCTGTGTTGCCCTGTCCTCCACTCTGAGCTCCAGTCCAGGTGCTGTCAGCGTCGGCCTGCCCTGCATTTTGTTGAAGTTTTCATATCCACTCTGGCAGCTTTGCCTGCCTGAGTGGCTCAGATCATCTCTTAAAGTCACAGGTAATGGGGCGCCTGGGTGGCTTAGTCGGTTAAGCGTCCGACTTTCGCTTAGGTCATGATCTCGCGGTTCGTGGGTTCGAGCCCCGCGTCGGGCTCTGTGCTGACTGCCAGCTCAGAGCCTGGAGCCTGTTTCAGTCTGTGACTCTCTCTCTCTCTGACCCTCCCCTGCTCACGCTGTCTCTCTCTCTCTCCTAGAAATAAATAAAAATATTAAAAAAAAAAAAATAAAGTCACAGGTAATGTTCGAGCTCTTGGTATAAAGCACCACAGTTGGAGGAGGCTCTCCGCCGTGCTCATTCTTCCGAAGAGATGTGTTTTTAGTGTACAGTTTTGAAGAAGGCAAGGAAGGGTTTTACGAATGCAATACAGCATTATAATAGAAAATATCTGTACATTAAAAAGTTTCAGAAAGTCTGGTAACAATGGGAATTGAAGTGAATAGATGCTTGTTCCGTATTCTGTATTTTGATCTTAGTCTCATTAGGATGCTTTCTGACAAAGTGTTTTGGATTTGTATTTTTGGTTTGTATCCTTTTAGGAAGAATGTATATGCTTATTATGTATGAAATGCATATTAGATTGAAATTTCTCTTGGAATCAATTTTGACATTTTTTTCTGTTTGACATTTTTTTCTGTAGGCTTCAGAAGACTGAGCTTAGATATCCAGTCCCCTCCGAACATTGGTCTGCGCCGGAGTGGGCAAGTGGAAGGCGTTCGTCAGATGCATCAGAACGCTCCCCGCAGCCAGATTGCCACCGAGCGCGACCTGCAGGCCTGGAAACGGAGAGTGGTTGTGCCAGAGGTACCACTAGGCATATTTAGGTTTGTTTTAGGATATCTCTTAATATTGTTTCTTCTTACAAAAATATATCTATATGGTTATTTACACTTTTTTTTTTTTTTGCTCCATAAGTGGTGTAAATAATCATGTAAGTATATTTTAGTAATGGGTTGGAATCTGTTTTAATTGTGGTAGGAAAACATTGAAATTGTTCTCTAAGCTTTACTGTGGTTAATTTTTTTGTAAACTGTTTTTTGTAGTCCTGTTCCATCTTGACAGACACCTGTCTTTCTCCCTTTAGTGTTATTTTGAAATAAATCGCAGGTATGTAATTTCGTTTAAAAATATGTCTAAAAGATATGCAAAAAATACATATATAAAAGATAAGGGATTGTATTCAGTTATTACCACAGTGCCATTATCCTGTCTTAAAAAAAATACTTCCTCAGTAGAACCAACTGTCCAGTGTTTAAATTTCCAATGGTCCCATGTCATAAGTGTTTTTCGTTTTTTTGCAAGACTATTTCTTAAAGTGGCATAATTTTGTCAAAAGGCACATAAGAAGTATTCTCTTTTTGTGACCTGGCAGTCATGGGTACTCACTGGCGAGGCTCATGAATTGTTAGGGGCCCTAAAGAAGTGATCACTCAACTCTTTGAAGTCTTGAGTTATTACAGTTTGGTTCAATGTACGAACTGTACAAACGTATGTTTCGGTGATCTAACAGTAAAGTGCATATAAGAAAGATAGATGCTCATTTTGCTTTATTTACCTTCAAGATGAAGGTTTACTCCCTTTCATCCTCCAGCATTGGCCAATTGTCTTTGTGTTTTTCACTGTATAAATCACACTGCTGTGATTTAGCTTATTTCTAATACCCTTATGGATTTTTTTTTTTTTTTTTTTAATGTTTTATTTATTTCTAGGAGAGAGAGAGAGAGAGACAGCGTGAGCAGGGGAGGGTCAGAGAGAGAGGGAGTCACAGACTGAAATAGGCTCCAGGCTCTGAGCTGGCAGTCAGCACAGAGCCCGACGCGGGGCTCGAACCCACGAACCGCGAGATCATGACCTAAGCGAAAGTCGGACGCTTAACCGACTAAGCCACCCAGGCGCCCCTAATACCCTTATGGATTTTTAAGTTGTTCCACCTTTAGCCAGGAGGAGCCTCTTCAAGTTGACTTTTCTGTCCTTTTGAAATGATTGTAGTATCCTGTAACGTGCCTGCTATCAGACATGGCAAAGTGTTAAAAGTCCATCTTGTAAATTTTGTGTCCTGGATGTTGAATCATCCTTTTCTCTTACGTAGGGCTACTTAAGAGGATTACTGTTTTCTTTTAGGGGAAATATTCCATAATTATAAACTGCAGTAGGGTCTTCTTTGCTACTGAGTTGTAACCTATTGATTTTTGAGTTAATGAAATGGATACAGCAAATACTGCTCTTCATTGATAATGTTCAGTATTCTGTTACGTCTCCTAATAACTAATGCCCTGAGGATAGTTTTGTAAAAGTGTGTCCTTCATGGGTTTAGTCAAAAGAGTTTCTGTAATTGGTGGAGGAATATAGTACTTACATATTGTATGGTGAATTTAAGAATGTTTATGAGTACACAATAAAATAATGGAAAGCAAAATCTGATATTAGGATGAGAAATAGAGAAAATCACCATCATGTATGTACTATGCTATCATCAAGCCTTAAAATTGTGTCTGAGTTGCATGGTCAATAGAGCAATTTTGGGGTACATTTTGTTGTCAAAACCAAGGGAAGCAAACCATTATCAAGAGTGAAAGACCTGAAGAATAGTTCATCTTCCTTTTTTTTTTTTTTTTTAAATGTTTGTTTGTTTTGAGAGATGAAGAGAGAGAGAAAGGGAGAGAATCAAAGAGAGGAAGACTGAGAATCCCAAGCAGGTTCCACACTGTCAGCCCAGATCCTGATGTAGGACTCAGACTCACGAATTGTGAGATCATGACCTGAGCTGAAGCCAGGAGTCAGATGCTTAACTGACTCGCCCACCCAGAGGCCCCAAGAATAATTCCTCTATTCATATTTGTTCTCTTAAGATGGAAGACTGGAAGTCATTTTAGGCTGGAATCATAGTTCCCCAGCTAATCAGGGACTCAGGCTCCTGTTTCTGATCTCTGTCTTGGAGCATGGCTTCTGGTCTTAAAGTCCCCTCGAAGTCCAGGAGAGCTGGTCTTTATTACAGTAGCCATTGCAGATCTGCGTTTGTGGTGGCGAGTGAGATTTAGGCCAGAAGAAGGAAGAGAGATTGAGGCAAAAAGGACATTGTTGAGGGAACTTGATTTAAGTAGCTTTAACGGTAGCACATGTGATCTGCTCATATCTCATTGACCGGAATGTCGTCACATGGCCATACTTAGGTACAGAGGAGGCTAGGTGATAGCTTAGTTTCTATTTAGGGCAGCAAAGAGCCTAGATAAAAACAGATTGTTTCAAGTTAAGAAAAGGAGAATACAGTTTTTGCACCAAGTAGCTGTCTGCTATAATAAAAATTTCCCAAAGAAGAGCGTAGCTCTTTGTAGTGCTGTCTGCTAAAATACACATGAGATTTTATAAAGGAAGTGCTGAGTGATCTAGTAATGGTCAGTGCTCTCAATGACAGTCCTTATAAGTAGAAGCAATGGGAATTTTACATAACTGTTTAATTAGTTAGGGTGGCATTTGATGAAGATCGAGAAAATTAAAATTTGTTTCCCAACTATAAAAGTAGTTATGTGTCCATTGTGAAAATTTTAGGTAATAGGTGCAAGTGTGAGAAAATGTGATCCCCCTGTGCAGGACGATGAGCACACAGTCCTGCTTCCCAGTAGACGCCGTTCTGGCTGGGGCTAGATCTCAGGCCTGTGGTTCGTCCTAATTCAGGCATAGTGGAGACTCTTGTTCATTGATTCATTCCAATTCTGTTCATCCTGTGGTCTTTGTAATACACTCTCCTTAACTGACCATCTCATTTAGGCATGAGATTGCAGCTGCACATGGTTGAAGATGTTGCTGTGCTCACAAGGGCCTAGCATGTTCCTTTGCTTTAGTGATAGAGAATGAAGTGTATGTGGTGTTTTGTTTTCAAACCAGGGGGAAGTGTACAGCTCTGGGGCAGGAATTCCATTTGGTCGCAAGTGAAACACCTCCTATAGTTCCTTAAACACATGTAAAATTGGTGAACCTTACAAAGTGGGAAGGGCGGAGTCTGATGTAGAGCTGCCCTGTGGGTGTAGTATTGCTCCGCCCTCACCTTAGTGTGAACCGGAGACATGCCTGAGACAAAAGCAGTTTCCATAGAATCAGTTCTTTCTTAACAGCATTTGTGTGCAGACTCATTTGAGCGTCTAGTTGGATCTTGGGGTGTGGCCCATATGTCCATTTTGAAACTGGCCCAAGTGGGGTTTTCAAGTGAACATAAAACACAAAGCCGTATGTTTTCAGCAGCGTTTGCGTTGGAGAAAAGGGACATTAAGTCACCCGAATTCTTTAACCGTGGAGAAGGACACTGAACTTCAGTACCTTCCTCATGGTGGAAGGCCCCTGCTTTGAGATCGGTCACAGGAACATAATCTTTATTTTGTATCATGTGAGTGAAATATAGGTGCTTAGAAGAAGTAGTAACACTGCCATTCTGGTTTTCTACCAATTATGTAACATGCACTTTGAATAAATTTGAAGGAGGATTCTGTTTTTATTGTTTCTTTAGAGAAAGGGGTCACAGTCTTGGAGAGTTTACAGGGAGATTTTGAGTAGCTAATGTGAAAGATGCTATTTGAGTTGGTTTTATTGGGGTCCATGAAAATACAAACAAATATTAGTATGAAAAATAAGACCTCCTAACTGCCTCTGAGATTATAGTATGGTACTTCTAGCATAGAGTATAGCTTGACTTGTTTTATTAGAACGTTAGGACTTTTCTGTATTAGTTTAAATCATAATGGTTACTTTTTCTTCTTTATATCCTTTACTTATCCATCAGTTCATTAACCAGTATAACTGGATACTTATATTTGTAGGAAGCTGGAAGACTTCAGAATAGAGAAAGGTGAAGAAGAAAGAAATCTTTACATAATAGGAAGAAAGAGGAAGACTCTCCAGCTCACACAGAAGGTAACCTAAATTCTGTTTTCTTAGGAATAAGCAAATTGGAAATTAGGCTGAGTTTGCACTTTTATTTTTTTGATCCATGAGAATATTAGTACCTTTTGCCTGAGGTAGAATATTTCTTGTTCAAGGTCTTCCGTTTGGGATTTAAAATAAGAGACATAAAGCAGTATAGCTGTTGGGAAAGAGCAGTCTGAAACTTGAGAGGAATAAGTAGCCCAGTGGCTACCAGTGGTAAAGGATTCTAGAAAATTCCTGTGTGGTGACCACCCAGGTCAAGAACTGGAATGTTCTGGGCTTATTGCAAGCATGTCAGGTCCGTTCCCACTCACTGCATCTACAGCTAGCCTGCTGTTTGACTTCTGAAACCTCTGGATAGCGTTGTCTGTTTCTGAAGTTTATCCGGATGATGCAGTTGTTAAAAAAAAAAAAAAAAAATCTTAGAATTTAAAGTGGTTTGTGACCCTCCAAAGCCTCATCCGCTGAAGAAAATCTTTGTCCTTAATATTTAGTTTTTCTATTTGGATTTTCATGAACATCCCATGAGCAGAGTTAATAACATTGATACATGGAAGATGCACAAAATGTATGCAAAATCAGCACCACAAAACTGTGTGGGGAAGTGTTGTGTTGGCAGGACTTGCTCACGGTTGACCACTCAGTCTTGAAGTGACGCCGGTGACAGATGGCCTGTGCACGCACCTGGCTGCCGTTACAGGCCTTGTCGTTGAAGGTGCTCAGTGATTTTGTATATGACTTGAGCTTTGAGACTGAAATAAAAATAGTTTTTATCTTACTAATTTATTTTTTAAAAATTTATTTTAAGAGAGAAGGGGGGGGGTGGGAGGGTCAGAGAGAGAGGATCCCAAGCAGGCTCTGTGCTACCGGCACAGAGCCCGATGCAAGGCTCAACTCCCCTCACGAACTGTGAGATCATGACCTGAGCTGAAACCAAGAGTTGGATGCTTAAGCAGCTGAGCCCCCAGGTGCCCCTTACCTTTTAATTTAAAAGTTCTTCAGCTCATCATGTCAGTACTGAAAAGAAAAAATGTTGACTATCTAAATGGATATCTTTGGCCTGAGTTAGGATGTTTTCTCATGTAAAAAATTTGAAAGTTAAATTTACTAAAATTTATAAGTAACTGATAAATTCTTTCAGTTGTTTTACTTTTCCTGAAAAAAATAAGTTTTGAAAGATTTTAAAACCTGATTACGTTGCTGTTCCTTATGTATTCATAGTTTTCTAATTGGGATATGTTACTTGATATAGTACAATCTATGTAATTAAGTTATATTAAAATTATTCAAACATAGTTTCGAAGTTAACTGAAATACTTAAAATTTTCAATTTTACCTGTAACTCAGAAATTATGATTATTCTTAATCCCATATTGTGTAAAAAGTCTAAGCTTATAGTTATATATATACTTAATATATATGTACTTATAAGCTTATACTTAAGCTAATACTTAGTCTTCTTATGTACTTACCATGGATATATACACTATGTAAACATTGATGACGTGTATCTGTGGCATTACATCTTGTGCGGGAGCAAATTAGGAAACTGTTCAGAGTTTGCTATACGGTAATGATAGTGTAAAAGTGTCAAGAAACACTGATCTAAGTGGAATCCTCCATTCGGCAGTCTTTTGTAACTGGCTTAAGCATTTCACCTTGTGAGATTTATCTGTGTTGTTGTGAGTAGTTGAAGTCCATTTATTTTCACTCTTGTATATTATTCCCTTGGTGAATATACTGCCATTTTTTCAGTCAGTTTTTGAAAGACATTTGGATTGTTTTCATAATTTGACTCTTAGTAATAATTCTGCTTTCAACAGTTTGTACGTATCTCTTGGTGTCTCTTTGTGTATTTATTTTAACCTATGCCTTGGAGTGAAATTTTTAGATCATGGAATATGTGCCATTTCAAACTGATTGCACTTCTACCTGTAGTGAGATATATGTTAAAATCTCAATATGTTTGCAAATTTCTCTGTTTCTACTTGTTTTTCTTTATGTGGTTTGCAGCTATATCATTTGGTATGTGCACATGTAGAATTTCCTTTTTCCCTACTGAATCGAGCCTTTTCTCAATATGAATTTTCACCCTTTATTTCTCGTGATGTTTTATTCTCCAAACTCTTTTTTAATGTTTGTTTATTTTGAGAGAGAGCACCTGCTCACACGAGCAGGGGAGAGGCAGAGAGAGGGAGAGAGAATCCCAAGCAGGTTCCACAGTATGAGCACAGAGCCTGTTGTGTGGCTTGATCTTACGAACCATGAGATCATGACTTGAGCCAAAGTCAAGAGTTGTATGTTTAATATCCTGATTATACAGCTCTGCTAGCTTTCCTTGGGCTAGTGTTTGCATCGAATATGTTTCCTTCTTCCTCCTGATACTGCAGTTACATGTATATTAAACCTTTACTAGTGATTTCCTTTTGTTAGGTTGTTAGCTGCTGTTCTGATTTTTTTCCCTGACCTATATTCCAATTTGTTCTATTTAGCCATGTGTAATCTGCTGTTAAACCCGGTTTTAGTTACTGTATTTTCAGTTCAGAATTTTTACTTGGCCCCCTTTTTGGGGCTTTCAGCTTTCTGTTGAAGTTCTCATTATTTTAACTTCTTAAAAGTCAGTCATGGTTATTTTTAAAAATCCATGTCTGCTGATTTCATTATTTCAGTATCTTGTTCCATTGCTTCAGTATCTGTTTCCATTGCTTCTTGATTTTTTCCTCATTTTTTTACATTCACATTTTCTTTGCTGCCTGTGGTTGTGATTGAATGTTAAATGTTAGAGGTAATTTGAAGCCTGGGATGATATCTTTCCCCCAGAGAGCGTTTACATTTGTTTCTGGTGCTGTGAAGGCCACTGTCAAGCCTGTATTGCCTTAATCCAAACAAGGATGCGGCTGTAGTTCTTTTGCATTCCTGTTTATCTGTAGTTTACACATCGGTCTACTGTTTGATCTAACAGCCAAAGTCTGGAATGTTGTACGCATAGGAGGCTCTGCATTGCAATTTTTGTTAGCCTGATTCATGAGTTTAGTCTGTTGGTTTTTGTTTACCCGCCAAACCCTTCAGTTTCCTCTTCTGGAGTGAAATTATAAAGTTATCTTTTATTGTTTGCACTCTTTTTCTGTCTTGGTCCTATAATTCTGTATAGGCTTATTAGGTATATCATGCCTTCAAACTTATTTAAAAAAATATTTTGAGAGTTTCTTATTCTTAATGGTAATTTTGGCCCACCTCTGTTTAAAATTTTGAGTCATGAAACTCATTAATATGTGTTTTCACTTTAATAAAAATCAATACTGACAAATTAAGAAAGCACAATTCATTTGAAAGTTGGTCAGAGGCATGTTGAAATGATAAAACACACCAATGATTATTGAACAGAAGGTGCTAATGTGAAAATTAATTTGTGTATCAATTTGAGGAATAAATACTTTTATTGAGTGCTTTCACATACGACTTTGAGTCTCAGTAACAGCATGCACCCTCCACCCTTTAGAAGTGCCATCTCTTTTATTTGGATGATTTTTAAATATTATTTGATTTATGTATTTTGTTTTGATACAATATAGTATTTTAAAAATTCAAGCAGAACTGAAAAGTACTGAGAACAGCAAATCCTCCAAAAATTTGAAGTCTAGAAATAGGTTGAGTTAATATTTGAGGATTATTTCAGATCTCTCTCTGTACCTGTGTATATTAACAGCGATATATTTTTAGTGTCGTTGACAGCATCATGATACATGAATATATACTTTTCACTTCTAAGATACATATTTTTTATTGGAGTTTATTTATTTTGAGAGAAATAGCATGAGTGGCATGGGGGGAGAGGCTGAGAGAGGGAGACAAAATCCCAAGCAGGCTCCATGCTGTCAGTGCAGAGCCCGACGTGGGGCCTGAACCCATGAAATTGAGATCATGACCTGAGCCAAAACCAAGAGTTGGACTCTTAACTGACTAAGCCACCCAAGGCCCTTAAGTTAGATAATTTAAAGTGGTATCTTGGGTTATTGTTGCTATGATTTTAGTAATGGCAAAAACAATTAACTTATGATTTAGTTTGGAAAATGCTGATCCCATGTGCCTCATTTAGTAGCCATGTCTTCTAAGTAAAAGTAAAACCACCAAGTTTAACTGTACACATTTATAATTTTTGAATTATTATTCTTTGTTATTTGTGCCTTAAATCCTTTGTGGAATGTGAAAGAACACCTGTCTTGTGGATGACGGCACTTTCCGGGGTGCTGACTTTCGTGCGCACTTGTGTTTCAGTGTGACTCTCGGGCGCTGCTGTCCCCGTCCAGGCAGAGGGCGTGCAGGCGCCGGTGCCTTAATTACGGTCGAAGAAACCTTGGACGCCTTGAGCTGTCTTCCGGAAATGAATCTTCAAGCTCTGTAAGACATGTGAGTTTTCTAACTTGAAAATGTATGAAATAATGTTAACCATTTATCTTAATTCTTTTCCTTTGAATCTCCCAAGAGACTAGGATGAATTGGGAGCAGCTCTGTTGAGATGCTTCCCCACAAAGCGCATGACCCAGCAGTTCTAGTATGTTGACAGGCTTGTGCCGTCATCCCCGCTATTTAATTTCAAAATCGTTTCATGGACTCTAAATCGAAATCCTATACTCATTTGCAGTTATTCCCCAGCCTACCTCACTCAGCTGCTGGCAACGACTAATCTTTCTGTCTCTGTGGATTGATTGGCCTGTTCTGTACACTGTATATAAATGGAACTTTACTGTATGATTGTGTGACTGGCGTTTTTCACTTGGCATAATGTTTTCAAGGGTGATCCATGTGTAGCATGTATCCATACTTCGTTTTGGCTGTTAACGAATAATGCACCTTACTAACATACAGGTTTTTGTTTGAACATAAGCTTTTGTTTTACTTGGATGTATATCTACAAGTCCGTTTGCTGGGTCATGTGATGACTCTGTGTTTAACTTTTTGAGGATTACTGGAATGTTTTCCAAAGCAGCTGCACTGTTTTATATTTCCATCAGTAATAAACGAGGATCCCAGTTTTACCACATCCTTGGTAGCACTTCGCATTGTCTGTACTTTTGATTTTAGCCATCCTGGTGGGTGTGAAGGGATAGCTCACTGCTTTTGATTTGCATTTCCCTAATGATTAATGATATGGAACATGTTTTTATATGCTTGTTTTTGTGGAGAAATGTGGGCAAAATATCTGTTGCCCATTTTTCATTTTGTCTTTTTTTTTTTGCTGTGGAAGTTCTTTATTCTGGATGTGAGTCCTTTGTCAGATATAGGAGTTGGTTGCATATATTTTCTTTCATTTGAGGGGTTGGCTTTTCACCTCTTTGATGGTTTTCTTTGAAGGAAAGTTTTACATTTTGACGAAGTCCTGTTGATTTCTTTTTACTTTGTTGTTGTGCTTCTGCTGTCCTGTCTGCCTTTCTCTAATCCCTTTGCTGGACTTTTCAGTAATCATATGGAATTACTGGCCTTTGATTTTTTTTTTTTTTTTTTAAGAAGCCAGTATTTTTGTAAAGAGTGTTTAAATAATGTTGACATTTTCCAATTACTATTGTTTGAAGGTTTGAAAGGTACTGTATCGATGAACAATCGATTTAATTCTTCTATAAAGTAAAGCACTAAAGGTAGTAGTTGAGCATAGGGTTTGAGGTTAAATCAGAATTCTTCCACTTGGACAAGTTGTTTAACCTTTCTGTGTCTCTGGCCAGATCTGTAAAAGCAGTCAGTGGTAGCATGTATTCCTCAGAGTAAGAGCTCACTTGATTGTAAAGTGTTTAAAGTAGTGTCTAATATCTGGTCATGCTAGCTGCTGTTATCACCAGCCTGTTAACGTAACTGATTTTGTTTTAAGTAAGGAGACTGTTTTTACATTGTGTTCTTCTTTTTATAGTGAACTGAACATGTTTTGACCCTTTCTTAATAGTTTTGGAAAATTATGGTAAACATTCCCACCTACCTTCACCAGTTTCTGATTTATGCTTCCTGTGTTTTCTCTTCGTACAATCAGATATGTGTGTGTTTTATTGTTTCTCCTTTGTACACAAAATAGAGCATACTGTAGATGCTCTTTTGTCACTTGTCACTCCTTGGCTTTTTTCACTTAAAATATTCTTGAATTCCCATGTTCCATGTCCGTTCTTAAATACCTACCCCGTGTTTTTTTGTTTTTTTTTTTAAAGACTTGCATGGGGCTGTAACAGAGTTTAACCATTCTTACCCATGGACGTTTAGGGTATTTCCAGTGTTGTTATAAATAGTGTCACCGTGAGTAATCTTCTTGTATGTAGTTTTATGCTGTTGGAGACGTCATTTGGGAGCACAGTCCTGGGAACAGTGTCCAAAGACACATGCCTCTGAGTTGTAGGGGGCAGTGGTAAAAGTTGCTGCTGAAGTTGGCATCGCTGCCGGGAGCCCGTTTTCGTGGCCATTAGCCAACAGCGGGTGGTACACTTGATAATCTTTGCCAGTTTAGTTGGTGAGAGATGATGTCTTAGTATAGTTTGATTTTTCATGTTTTCGCTTTTCTTTTTACTGTGAAAAAATATAAAATTTACTTTATTTTCCCACGTACAGTTCATAAGTGTTACCTACACCTGAAGTGTGTGCAGCCATCAGCACTGTGTGTTTCTAGTCCGCTCTCTTCATCCCAGACACTCCGTACTCATTCAACACTGACTCCCTTGTTCCCTTCTCTCCGTCCCTGATAGCCTCTCTCCTACTTTCCAGCTCTCTATAAATTTGCGTATCATGGGGACCTCATGTAAGTGGAATCGTACGAAATTTGTCCCTTTGTCTTTGGTTTATTTCACAGAATAGTTTTATTTTGACTTTCTCGTGTGTGAAGTTGTTGAACATCTTTTCGTATATTTTGAGCATCTTTTTTTCCCCATCTTTGTGCACTGTGTATATATGTCTTTTGGTCATTTCTCTATCACATTTTTGGTCCCCCCCACCCCCGCCATTTTTAAAAGTTCTTGAATATACCAGATATGTTAGTAGTTTATAAGGTGTTGGGTTCTTTTTCTGCCATTAGAGCCTCTAAGTAGTTATCATGTGACATAGATGAAAGGCTACTGATTTCAGTAGATTTAATTTTTTACACATCTTGCTGTGTTACTGAACTTTTGATTTAATTTTATCAATGGATTATCTGAGGTTTTTTATTTAGGTACTCTCTCCTTTGTACAAATATATAGTTCTCTTCTGGGACACTGAGTGGCTCAGTTGGTTAAGTGTCCAAATTAGGCTCAGCTCATAAACTCATGGTTTGTGTGTTCGAGCCTAACATCGGGCTCTGCTAACAGCTCAGAGCCTGGAGCCTGTTTTGGATTCTGTGTCTCCATCTCACTCTGCCCCTCCCCCACTCATGCTCTGTCTCTGTCTCTCTCAAAAATAAATAAACATTAAAAAAAAAATACTTAGTTTTTCTACTAAGGTAATTTTTATATGCCCAATTAATCTCTCTTACCTAATTGCATTGCTCAGTTCTTACCAGCACAGTGTTGAATAGTAGGGGAGATAGTGGATTCCTCTTGGTGGAGACATGTCTTATCATTTTCACACTAAGTAAGGCACCTTTTTTTTTTTTTTAAACTTTTTTTTTTTTTTTTTTTAAATTACTGAGAGAGACAGACCGTGTGAGTAGGGGAGGGTCAGAGAGAGGGAGACACAGAATCCAAAACGGGCTCCAGCCTCTGAGCTGTCAGCACGGAGCCCGACATGGGGCTCGAACCCACGAACTGTGAGATCATGACCTGAGTCAAAGTTGGACGCTCAACCGACTGAGCCACCCAGGCGCCCCAATAAGGCACCTTAATTTAGGTCTACAGTATGCGTATCTATGTTGTTATGCTAAGGAAATATCAACTAATGTTTATCTTATTGTGTTCTTTTTGAAATATCAGGATTGATTATAGATGTTTTCCTTTTTCTTCTTTTTTTATTATAACTTTTTAAAATTTACATTCAAGTTAGTTAACATGTAGTGTAATAATGATTTCAGGAGTTGAACCTAGTGATTCATCACTTAAATATAGCACCCAGTGCTCATCCCAACAAGTGCCCTCCTTAATGCCCATCACCCATTTAGCCCATCCCCCCACCTAAACCCCTCCAGCAACCCTCATTTGTTCTCTTCATTTAAGAGTCTCTTATGGTTTGTCTCTCTCCCTGTTTTTATATTATTTTTGTTTTCCTTTCTTTATGTTCATCTGTTTTGTATCTTAAATTCCACATATGAGTGAAGCCCTATGATATTTTTCTCAAATTTCACTTAGGATGGTACCCTCTAGTTCCATCCACATAGTTGCAAATGGCAAGATTTCATTCTTTTTGATTGCTGAGTAATACTCCATTGTATATGTATACCACATATTCTTTACCTATTCATCCCGTCTATGGACATTTGGGCTCTCTCCATACTTTGGCTATTGTCGATAGCATTGCTATAAACATTGGGGTGCATGTGCCCTTCGAAACAGCACACCTGTATCTCTTGGATAAATACCCAGTAGTGGAATTACTGGATCATATGGTAATTCTGTTTTTAATTTTTTGAGGAATGTCCATACGATTTTCCAGAATGGCTGCACTAGTTTGTTTGCATTCCCACCAGGAGTGCAGAAAGGATCCCCTTCCTCTGCATCCTCACTAACATCTGTTGTTGCCTGAGTTGTCCATGTTAGCGACTCTGACAGGTGTGAGGTGGTATCTCAGTGAGGTTTTGATTTGTATTTCCCTGATGAGGGATGTTGAGCATTTTTTCATGTGTCTGTTAGCCATATGGATGTCCTCTTTGGAGAGGTGTCTCTTCATGTCTTTTGCCCATTTCTTCACTGGATTATTTGGTTTTTGGGTGTTGAGTTTGATAAATTTCTAGATTTTGGATACTCACACTTCATCTGATATGTCATTTGCAAATATCTTCTCCCATTCTGTCAGTTGCCTTTTAGTTTTGCTTATTGTTTCCTTTTCTGTTCAGAAGTTTTTTATTTTGATTAGGTCCTAATATTTCATTTTTGCTTTTGTTTCCCTTGCCTCTGGAGACATGTTGAGTAAGAAGTTGCTGTGGCCGAAGTCAGAGAGATTGTTGCCTGTTTTCTCCTTTAGGATTTTGATGGCTTCCTGTCTTACATTTAGATCTTTCATCCATTCTGAGTTGAAATAGCCACTTAAAAAAGTGGTCCAGGTTCATTCTTCTGCATGTTGCTGTCCAGTTTGCCCAACACTATTTGCTGAAGATATTCTTTCCTGCTTTGTCAAAGATTATTAGTTGGCCATATGTTTGTGGGTCTATTTCTGGGTTCTCTATTCTGTTCCATTGATCTATGGTTTGGTTTTTGTGCCAGGGCCATACTGTCTTGATGATTACAGCTTTGTAATACATCTTGAAGTCCGGGATTGTGATGCCTCCAGGTTTGGTTTTCTTTTTCAGGATTGCTTTGGCTATTCGCGGAGATTTTTTTTTTCCTTTTTAAATCATCACTGGTATATGAATCTTATGATTTTTCTCTATATCTGTTAATTTGGTATATTTTCAAGTACTGGGGAAATGTTTTAAACTAATGCAAACACAGATAATATGGAATGTTAAATCCTCTTGACCTTTTAAAATAAATTGTAATCTTGTGGCTTGGTAGTTGGTTTTGCCTCCAGTGTTAGGAATTCATTCACCTGTGTTGTTGCAGTGAGGTGGACCTGGTGTCGTGGAGTGGGCAGGTGGTGGTGTGGCTGGGCAGAGATGGGGGGAGGAGCGGGCTTTTACGTACATGCGTGTTGGTTCCATTCCATTTTGGTTTGGAAAGCACTAATGGTAGAGAATGTGTAAGGGCTTTCTAGCTAGCCGGATTTCCAATTCCACTTCTTACACTTACCCTCCTGTGACTCCAGGCATGTTATTTTACTTTTCTTAGCTTTGGCTGTCCCTATAGATGAAGAGCTAGTAATGCACAGGGAGGGATCAGACAAAACTCCTAGGCGAGGTAGATCCAGGGTTTTGGGGCCTGAAGCTTGTGTAATATCAGGGTTTTTTTGTGTTTTTTTTTTTTGTTTTTTTGTTTTTTTTTAAAGAAAATAACTCAGATATAAATAGATGCACACAGCCTTGATAGTCAAGTTAAGTCTGAAGCCTCTGAAACTTAGTAATGTCACTAGTTTTGTTAATTCCTCCTCTGTTAACCGAGGCGTTTTGAGACTTGGGATAACAATTAAGACATTTCAGAGGGTGCATGGTTTCTAGTATCTTTTAAGAGTTTCTTTTATTACTGTCATTGGAAAAAAAAGTCCATTTGAACATAAAAGTAGACTTCTGGAATAGAAATAGGCTCACATTTTTGGAAACAGTTTTTAGAATATGTTGACTTTAGGGCACCAGGTGGCTGAGATATTTAAGGGTTTGAGTTCGATTCAGGTCATGATCTCACGGTTCATGAGTTCCAGCCCCAAGTTGGGCTCTGTGCTGACAGCTGAGAGCCAGCTTCAGGTCCTCCGTGCCCCTCCCACACTTGTGTTCTTTCTCTCTCTAGAACGTTAAAATATATATGGAGAGAGACTACATTTTGCCTGTTCAAGTGAAGTAAACAAAAGTAGATATTGACTTCAAATTTTGTCTTTTGAGTTTTGATTTTCAGTGACATTTTCGTTAACCATTCTCAGTGCTCCTAATGTTAATGCTGTTACAGGAAAAGGTCATATCTCAGATTAAAAGTACCTGCCCTAGGACGCCTGGGTGGCTGAAGTCAGTTAAGGGTCTGACTGGCTCAGGTCATGATCTTGCCATTCCCGAGGGAGTACAGGCTGCGCGTTGGGCTCTATGCTGACAGCTCAGAGCCTGGATCTTGCTTCAGATTCTGTGTGTCCCTCTCTCTCTGCTCCTCTCACCTTAAAAAATAAACATTAAAAAAGTAAATAAAAGTACCTGCCTGGTGTCCATAACTAGAACTTAAAGTAGATTGCAACCATTAGGGCTGTGGGAATCAGAGTGTTTCTTCCCCTCTCTTCCCTTTATTGACTTTAAAAAAAAAAACAAAAACTTTGTTTGTTGTAGAGTAGTTTTAGGTTTACACAACAATTGCACAGTGAGTATCTTGAATTTCCATATCCTCTTTCCTTGCACACAGTCTCTCCCGGTAGTAACAGCTGGGTCAGGTTGGTACATCTGCTGTAGCTGGTGAACTGACTTCCCTAGTTTACATCAGGGATCGCTGTGTGTTGTATAGTTTGTGTGGGTTTTGACAAATACATGTTATGTTTCTTCCTTAACAGTTTCACTGTCCTAAAACCCCCTGTGCTGTACTTAATCATTACCCCTTTTCCTCGTCCTGAGCCACTAGTAGGTAACCATGATCCTTCTGCTGTTTCTGTAGACTTTTTCAGAACACTGTATAGTTGGATTATACAGTATGTAGCCTTATCAGATAGGCTACTTTCAATTTTTTTTAAAAGTTTATTTTTGAAGGAGAGAGAAAGAGACCGAGCACAAGCAGGGGAGGGGCAAAGAGAGAGGGAGACACAGAATCTGAAGCAGGCTCCAGGCTCTGAGCTGTCAGCACAGAGCCTGATGAGGGAGTCGAACCGATAAACCATGAGATCATGACCTGAGCTGAACTGACTGAGCTACCCAGGCGCCCCTCAAATTGGCTACTTTCTAGTAATAGGAATTTAAATTTCCTTGTATCGTTTTGTGGCTTGATATTTCATTTCTTTTTACAACTGAATAGTATTCTATTATCTGAATTTTCCATAGATGATTTCATTCTCTTACTGAAGGACATCTTGGCTGCTTCTAAGTGTCGGCAATTACAAATAAAGCTGGTGTAAACTTCCATGTGTAGGTTTTGTGTGGACATTATATTTTAATACGTTTGGGTAAATGCCAAGGAACATGTTTATTGGATCATGTGTTAAGGTTATGTTTAGTTTGGTAAGAAGCTTCCAAACTATCATTCAAAGTGGCTGTGTCACATTTTGCATTTTCTTTAAAAAAAAAAATTTTTTTTTTAATGTTTTATTTCTGAGAGAGAGAGACAGCCAGCGTGAGCAGGGGAGGGTCAGAGAGAGAGGGAGATACAGAATCTGAAACAGGCTCCAGGGTCTGAACTGGCTGTTAGCACAGAGCCCGACGCGGTGCTTGAACCCATGAACCGAGAGATCATGTATGAACTGAACCAAGAGGCTTAACCGACTGAGCCACCCAGGCGTTCCACATTTTGTATTTTCATAAGCAAAGAATGAGAGAGTCCCTGTGTTCTGTGTTTTTGTTAAGATGTCAGTTCTTCCTAAGTTGATCTGTAGATTAAATGCAATCCCAATCAGGATCCCAGCAAGTTAATTTTGTGGATATTGGTAAAGTGTTTCTAAAATTTATTTGGAGAGGAAAAAGACCCAGAATAGCTAAAAGGATACCGAAGAACATAGTTGGAGGACTGATACTACCTGACATTGAGAGTTAGTAATAAGTCTGTAGAAATAGACGAATGCCAGTATGGTCAACTGGTATTTGACAAAAGAGCAAAGACAACTCAATGGATAAAACATAGTCTCTTCAGCAAATGGTGTTGGAATGACTGGACGTCTACATGGTTTAAAAAAATAAAAAAAAAAAAGAATCTTGACACATACTTTTCACAAATTGACTTACAATGGATCATAAACTTGAATGGAAAACACAAAACTGTAAATTTCCAGAAGATAACATACAATAAAATGTAGGTGATCTTGGGTATGGCGGTGACTTTTTAGATAGAATACCAAAAGCATGATCTGTTAAAGGAAAACATGACAAGCTAGATTTTTTTGAAATTAAAATCTGCTCTGGGAAAGATACTCCTGAGAGAGAAGGCAAGCCACAGACCAGGAGAATATCCTGGTAGAGCTTCTATCTGGTAAAGGACTTCTATTTAAAATATACCATGAATTCTTAAAATGCATTCATAAGAAAATTAAAAATCCAGTTTAAAAATCGGACAGCCAGACATAGATACACAGATTGCAAGTAATCATCTGGAAAGATGTGCGGCACTAGCAGCCGTTAGGGACGAGAGCAGAACAGGACGCCCCTGTACCCCTATTTGCAGCGGCCTGGGTCCAGCACAGGGAACATTTCCACGGACTTGTTCTCAGCTTCGCACAGAGAAGGGCCTGCGCTGTCAGCGGCAGTAGCGTCGAGTCTCTGTCGCCCTGTGCCTTGATAAAAAAAATATAATAAAGACCTTGACTTTTTGTTTGAAGTTTATCTAATCATATTCATTGTCTGATTGCCTGAGATGGTAAGGATGGGGTGTGGCTTTTCTTGACTTGTGGTATTTAATCTTCAAGATGAGGATTTTTATTTTATTCACCCCTCTCTCCCGACACATAGGAGACTTCCTGTGATCAGAGTGAAGTTTCTTGCTCATCTGAAGAAGAGGAGTGGAGGAGTGACAGGAGGAGTCAGAGTGACAGTGAAAGTTCAAGGTACCTGCTGCTGCTTTCAAAACATTTTTATTTTACGTAGTTCCATACCCAGCGTGGGGCTGGAACTCATGACCCGGGGTCAGGAGTCCCACACGGCACCAACTGAGCCGGCCGGGCACCCCTCCTGCCTGCTTTTCGTTGTCTGCATCTGCTCAGCCACCTAGTTCTAGGCTTGGATGGACCAGTCCGTGAGGGGCAGTTGAGTTTCCAGTACAATTAAAAGGAGAAGAAAACCAGGAGCGCCTGGGTGGCTCAGTTGGTTGAGCCTCTGGCTCAGGCCACGATGTCACAGTTCATGAGCTTGAGTCCCACATCAGGCTCATTGCTGTCCTCACAGAGCCCTCTTGGGATCCTTTGTACCTGTCCCCTCCCATCCCCTTCTTAAAAAAAAAAAAACAAAAAAAAAAACAAAACTTTTTTTTTTTTTTTTTAACACATTTATAAAAAGAAGAAAACTGGATTAACATTTGTTTCTATAGAAGATTTTGGGGTATGTTTGGCTGTAAACATCTGAACCCAGAGGGTACAATGTAGTCTTGGCCGCAGTTGTGTAGAGCAGAATGCTGAGTGTGTGTGGTGAGACCACCAATCTGCTCACTGTTAGTGTGTGTGTGTGTGTGTATTGGCCTTTAGTTTTGGGATCCAGATTTCACGGGATCCAGGTGTTCACATCTGTTCCTCCTTCTGGTAAAGAAAATGTCAGCTTCCCTTTGGCAGAGGCTCATGCCAGAGACCCGGGCATCTTCCTCTCTTCACAGCACAGCCATCACCAAGTCTCTGAAAGTGTCCCTTCCAAGTAGGACTCCGTCTGACTCCTGTTTCTGTGGGTGCCGTGCCTGTCTAGACCACCGTGCAGTGCTCCCTTTTTCCTGTCTTGGCTTGTTTTATTCCGTTACGATTGAGGGGCTGGAGTGAGTTTTAGAACACTTGTCTTTTTTTTTTTTTTTAATAAATTTATCTTTGTGAAATATACATAACAGAGTTTACCATCTTAACCATTTTTAACTGTGTATTTCAGTAGCATTAAGTACATTCATACTGTTGTGACAGTATTACATTCAACAGGAATTCTCCACTTCCCTCCCCTCCCCTGGCAATCACTGTCCTGCTTTCTAGCTCTCAAATCAGTGTCTTTTAATTCACCTTCTCCTGAATTTTATTGGACAAAGCAGGTGCTCTTAAGATTTTTCTAAAAGCTCTTTTTAAATAAACAGCCTTTGGAAATGTGTATGTGAGTAGGAATGTTTTGTTGAGCCTGAGAGGTGTGTGGTTGGCCAGCAGTGCTCTCAGTGGAGCCCTCTGTCATGCTTCTCTGCATGTGCTGAAGCTGCTAGTGGCAGCGGCCCGTTTTCTAGATCTTGTTTCCTGTTTGACGCTGCTCCTGCTCTGGGCTGGGGGCTGGGTTTGAATCACTTCCTCTCTTGGATCTTTTGTCCTGTGCTGGAAAGTTGCCCTCTTGGCTAGGGTCTCTGACCACTTACAACTTTGTATTTGCTCTGGCTACGCTTTCCTTGGGCTTCTCAGTATGTTCACTGATGGTTTTTCTCATTCCAGTTAAAATTTGAGTCTATTCCTGAGCCACCTTTCACTCGGAACCACTACTCTTATGGTTCTGCATGATCTCTGCTGTTTCCATAATTACCCTCCAGCTTCTGAAACGGGAGTCGTCGGTTGGTCTACATGTTGTCTTCCATGAGGTTTCCTCTGTATTATACTTAAAAGAAAAAATTCCTCAGGCTTCCATCCTTTCCTGATTTCTAGGGTCAATAAGGTTTCTGTCTCTTCCTCATGATCTCTGGTCATTTCAGTATTTGCTGATGGTAAAGGCAGATTGTTCAAGTTGAATCTTCCCAGGATCCTTCCTTCCCTCCTCTTTGTCTCTCCTCTTAAGATTGTGTGATCAAATTGCTGTTGGGGCTTAGATTCTGGCCCCCAACACACACTATTCTCCTTTCCTAGTGACTCGTCATCCAGGTACTCCGACTGGACAGCCGATGCAGGCATCAATTTGCAGCCTCCTTTACGAACATCGTCACGTCGACGAGTTGCCCGCTTTTGCAGTAGTTCAGAGGATGAAATGTCTACTGAGAATCTGTCTCCTCCAAAAAGAAGACGAAAGAGAAAGAAAGAAAATAAGCCTAAAAAAGAGGTAAGAGAAGTTTATCTTTAAAAACATCTATTTACACTTTTTAATCAAGGTTTTATCAAGTTTTCTGTCCATATTTAGAAATTAAAAATCTTTGAGAGATTAAGATTTTTATATTCTGTTGACACTGTTAGGTCTTCAGGACTCGAATGTAAAATTCAAATTTATGTTTGGAAAAGCTACTTTATTATGGAGGCTTCTCTGTCGAATCTGCCCCCAGTTGGCCCTGGCACCGACCCCTTCCTCAGTCTGACACTTAAAGTGGGAGGGAGCTCTATTTTGTCCAGAATCCCACAACTCTTTATTTTCTCCTGTTGATTTCAATACCAGAAATAAACTTCAGGGCATTTTAGGGCACTTTCTTCTTGTTTCCTGTGTCCTTGCCTTGGTTCCCAGTTTCATCTGCCACGTTCTCTTTCATTTGGCGCATTCACTTCTCCCACCTGTGATGTTCCTGTTTCTTATCACATGTTCAGTGTTCGTGTCGTGTGGGTAACAGTCATTACTTAAAGATGCCACGTCTTTGTATTCCTTACATATTGCTGTGTAACGGATGAGCCTGAAACTTAGCTCCTTAAAACAACGAGCATGTATTCATGTTTGGTGGGTCAGGAATCTGGGGGCCAGTAAGTTAGGGTGAGCTTTGACTCCCAAGGTCACAGTTACACACTGGCTGGAGCTACAGCTGTCTGAACGTGTAACTGGAGCTGGCTGATCTTCTCTGAACCTTGTTCAGTTGGGCAGTTGGCTGGTAGACCCAGCTGCTCACCACATGGGCCCCTCCAAAGGGCTGCCTTGGGCATCTGTGTGACATGGTGGCTGACTTGCCCGAGAGCAGGGGATCCAGAGGCATCAACGGGTCAGCCTTAATGCCTGGGACAGCTTTGTCTCAGAAGCCTCTCGTTGTCATTTCTGTCTTACTCTGTTTGAGTGAAGCAGTTGTGGGCTGCACCTGTTAAAAGGGAGGTGAGGAGGATCCAAGAGTTTGTTGGCACATTTTAAAATCACCAGTCTTCAAACCGCAAAGCAAGAGGAGTCCCCCTGTGATGAGTAGTCCATGGTCAGATTCAGATGGCATCGCAGCAGAGTAGGCTGTCTGCCGGAGAGGATTTAGGTTGAAGATGAGCCCCCTTCCGTAGGGTGTCAGGTGTTGCGGAGAGTCCATTAGAAATCCGGGGGGGGGGGGGGGGGGGGGGGGGGGGGTGGAGGAGCTGGGCGCCGGCGCTGCTCTCACCAGTGGCCCATGGCAAACACGCTCCGATGTGCGCTAAGGAGCCAGATGTGTGCCATTGAGTGATGTGACCATCCTCACCTGAAGTTTCTTTTGTTTGTCAACCACACCACACACGCATGCCCTTTCTGTCGTATTACTTTGTTCTTGTCCCCTGGCAGAGCTTGCGGAGGATGACGCCTGGGGAGCTTGCAAATATGGAGCATTTGTATGAATTTCATCCTCCAGTGTGGATAACTGACACCACGCTTCGAAAGTCTCCTTTTGTTCCTCAGATGGGTGATGAGGTGAGAGTAATAAAATTTCAAAATGTGAATATGGACCACAAGACAAAGTATTTTACCCTTAGGTTTTAATTTATTTTTAAATGTATACTTTTTGTAGGTGATCTATTTTCGACAGGGTCATGAAGCATATATTGAGGCTGTCAGAAGAAATAACATTTATGAACTGAACCCTAACAAGGAGCCATGGAGAAAAATGGATCTTAGGGTAAGATGGTCATGTTATTAAACCATTAAACATCGAGCACTGTATAGTTAAATTATTTATAATTATTTATAAATCCATTAAAAATAAACCTCGGGAAGGCATATTCCATTGCTGTCATTCTATTGATTTTCTACTTGAAAACTTTTCTGCCATTACCTTCTTTTTTTCAAATTTTTAAATTTAGTTTTTAATTATTTTTTAATGTTTCTTATTTCTGAGAGAGAGAGAGAGAGAGCGAGAGCATGAGCAGGGGAGGGTCAGAGAGAGAGGGAGATACAGAATCCAAAGACAGCCTCCAGGCTCTGAGCTAGCTGTCAGTGCAGAGCCCGACACGGGGCTTGAACCCATGAACCGTGAGATCATGACCTGAGCCAAAGTCGGGACGCTTAACCAACGGAGCCACTCAGGCGCCCCTTCTGCCATTACTTTCCAAGCCTTCAGATCCAGCAGGACGACATGTCTGTCGGTGGTCTTGATGTATTGCTGATTGGCATATAAAGTTGTAAGTGTGTTAGAGTCACTCAGGAAGGCAGCTTGGTTAGTAAATGTCATTAGTGTTAAAATGGGTCTCTGGGACATGTATTCAAAAGAAGTGGCAGCTTTTCAAAACAGGAAATGCAAATCGGAAAACAGGTTGAACCCTGTGCACAGTAGACGAGGCTATTGACAAGGCTTTAGCTCCCCTACACTTAACCAATTTGGTTTTTTTTTTTTTTAATGTTTTATTAATTTCTGAGAGAGATAGAGAGAGAGAGAGAGAGACATACAGCGTGAGCAGGGGAGGGTCAGAGAGAGGGGGAGATAGAGAATCTGAAACAGGCTCCAGGCTCTGAGCTAGCTGTCAGCACAGAGCCTGACGATGCGGGGCTCAAACCCTCGAATTGTGAGATCGTGACCTGAGCTGAAGTTGGACGCTTAACCGACTGAGCCACCCAGGCGCCCCTTGGTATTTTTTTTGAACAGTGAAAGAAAGAGAGGACTTTTGCTAGCAAGTAGCAAAGGTTTTGGTTTGTTACTGGGTATTCACATTGGTGAAAGGACAGGGTACGTGAAACCGCTCGCGCTTTGTAGAGGCTGTCCTGCTGATTGGAACTGAAACTGAAAAATACGCAGATGTTTTAAATCCGTGACTTGCAGTAATTTAGGAAATAATGGGAGGTGCAATTCCCCTGTTTAGAAAAGCAAAAGTTAGAAAAAGTCCAGATGTCCTGCAATACTGAATGGATCCAGTCATGGTACATTTTGCAGACTTGACTACGGTGTAGAGCCCACTGCATAATTGAGGCTTTTAAAATACTTGTTGAGTGAATGATGGTTAAGTTTTTATAATTTATTACTAAGAGAAAAAATGGGATGTGAAATGTTGTTTGTGGCTATGGTAATAAAAATTTACAGACACTCGAATAAATACATCAAAATGTCAGTAATGATCATATGTGGAATAGCATTGCAGTTGATTTTTTATATTTTTGTATTCTGTGTTTTTGATATTTTCAGTAACTATTAGAATGTAAAAACAACTATGTTAGCAAAGATAGCTGTCCTTTTTAAATTTTTTATAAGTTTATTTACTGATTTTGAGAGAGAGGGAGAGAGGCAGAATCCCAAGCAGGCTATGTGCTGTCAGTGCAGATCCCGATGTGGGGCTCGATCCCACGAATGGTGAGATCATGACTAAGAGTTGGACACTTAAGGGACATTTAAGGCGCCCCCAAAGATAGCTGTTCTTAACTCTCCTTCGTCTTAAAGGTGCTCCATCTTGAATTTGGCTTACGATATGTTCTGATTTATTTAGGTCTGTTTCACTTATTACTAAGTCTCTAAGTACAGTTGATCCTCATTCACAGATTCCACATTTGAGATCTTGCCTACTTGCTGTGTGTTGTTTGTAACCCCGCATCAGTGCTCAGGGTGCTTTCTGGCCATTTGCAAACACGCACAAAGTGGCCAAAAAATTGATTTGCCTGACCAGCATGTTTCCTCCTCAGGTTGAGCAAGGTGATACCTTCTTGTTTGAGCTCTCACATCCTAAATAAGTGTCCTTTTCACAGTCTATTGAATGCAACATAAAACTTTTTTTGCATTTTTATGCTTTTTGTTGGTGACTCGCTGTTTAAAATAGCCCCCGAGTGTCATACTTAAAGTGCTCTGTTGTGTTACTCAGCACAAGAGTGTGAGGGTGTGCTTTCTGGAGAGAATACCTGTGTTAGATAAACGTTGTTCGAGCATGAGCTAGAAGTGCTTTTGGCTGTGAATTCAGTGCTCATGAATCAACAACATCTTAAACGAGGTGTCTTTATCTGAAGACACACGTAAAAACAAGATGATGTGTCTCTAGGAAGAGAACAGAGCCAGAAGGAATTCAGATGATTCACAGTATTGGTCTGTAGATATCGTGCTGATCAGTGACTTTTATATGTTCCTTCTAAACACTTTGTGATATATTTTCTAAAGTGAGTATATTCCTTATGTTAGAAACAGTATTAAATGTCTATCCTGAAAAAGATGTGAAGACTACTTTTAGCGAAAATCTTGTTAAATTGGAAGTCTGACTTATAAGTTGACTTAATGCAACAATATATGGAAAATTATAGTCTTGAGAAATTGCTTTATTTTAACCACTTCATTCTTTTAAAAATGTCTGTTAAAGGATCAAGAGTTGGTCAAAATAGTTGGAATACGATACGAGGTTGGGCCCCCTACGCTCTGTTGCCTCAAACTAGCATTCATAGATCCCGCAACTGGAAGACTTTTGGACAAATCTTTCTCTATTCGGTATGTGTTACTCTTTCTTTATGGAATTATTTAATGTTTCCTCTGCTGATTAGCGTGTCCTTTCTATAGCTGTGGGGTAGATAGTAGAGCACTCTGGGCAGCCTAAGGTGTGAGCTGAGGTTCTCATAGCTGGGAGCCCACTAGAAGTAAAAGTAGTGTGCTGTAGCAACAATTAGGCATTGGCATGTTTTATGCCTTTTCCCATGCCACTAATGTGTGGAGAACTCTGGCTATAGGGGACTTGATGTCTGTCTTTGTTTTGAGAAAATGTTAGAACAAATGATTTGCAAAACATGTGTTGTCCATTATGGTGGCCCTTAGCCACAGGTGGCTCTTTAGCTCTTGAAATGTGGCTGATTTCAGTGGAGTGTGATGTTAAGTGTATGTATGCACTGGACTTTGAAGACTGGGTAGGAAGAAGAATGTAAATAGCTCATTATTTTGTATTGATGACCTGGTGAAACCGTATTTAGGATACACGGGATAAATTAATTTTACTGGTTTCTTTTTACTTTTTTAAATAAAACTAGTCAAAAAGTAAACATTAGAAATGCAGCTCCCCTCCTTTTTCTTTTGGACATTGTTGCTCTAGACTGTAACCTGCTGTGCAGGAGCTTAATAACCTTTTATTTCTGTTTAGATACCATGATATGCCGGACGTCATTGACTTTCTTGTGTTGCGTCAGTTTTACGATGAAGCAAGACAGAGGAATTGGCAGTCTTGTAAGTCTGTCCGTACCGAGTCTCGTACACCCTGAGAGAATGGTCTCTCAGTTTATTAGCCTGTTATTTTGGTTGTCGTCCTGCTTATTATGGTGGATGCAAACATGTGAATTCTGGAAAGAAATATAAGTGCCTGGAAAACATTTTTCACTTTACTTTCCTTAATAGACTCTGTTAGCCACACAGCATCTCTCGTGGGGGCTACTTCTCACTCGCTGACTCTGTCCTTTCACTCATCCCATCCTGCAGTGTTTCCTATCTTTAATGTGGCTGGTCTAATTCACAGATTATCTTGTGATCTAAAACAGTCGGGGAATTGAAAAATAATGCAAATTATTTCTAGTCTGCATTATAAAGAATGCAGCCTTGCAGGAGAGTTCATTCTCCTCTGATCAGTTTTGGTGACTTACTAGGAACAGTGAGTTGTACTCAGGCCGTGTCATCTAGTACACATGTTTGAAGTGATGTTAAGGCCTCATTAATTTTCCTAGTTTTTGCTGCTTTTTTCTACAGATAGTTAGCTCTTAGTACAAATTCCCTGAGCTACCCCTATAAAGATTGAGAATGTGGCTGTTCTCAGCAGACTGTTTTTAATGGCAATACCAACACGAGTCGTCAGGATTATTTTGGGACTACAGGTAAAGGACATTTTTATTGAAGAAAAACATCTAGCTACTCACAGAAACAACAGAAAGCAGACTCCAGTCATCTGGACCGTGCAGGAGTTAACAAGGCCGGTGGCCAAATTCTGAGGAACTTGAAGGTTGCGCATCTGTTCTGTTTATCCAGCCCCCATGGCAGCTAAGCTGGAAGCTCTTTTCTGTTCCGCCCACACGTGCATCCAGACATTGTTTTCAACTCTGTTCTTGGGAGCTGAGCCCTAGAGATGGGTTCCCACTTGCCCCTTGAAATTTATGTCTTTGTTTTATTTTTGGGATTGGGAAATTAACATACCAGATCTTTTAATTCAAGTTTGCTCCCCCATAAAATCTGACCTGTTCTCCCAAAGTTGCTTAATTCTGATTTACTGTGTTAAGAACTTTACTAAGCATGTTCATCCTACTCTTGAATAGGAAAAAATAGATTTTTTTTTGAGAATTCTTAAAAGCCAGGTTTTATCTTCAGAAAAGTGATTTCTTAAAGCTCCTTTTAAGTGTTATCTTACAGTGAAGAAATATTTTTATCTAAACTGAAAGTATCTTCTGTTTTGTTTTGTTTTTTTTTTTTTTTTGAAAAAAATTTTTTAAAGTTTATGTTAGAGAGAGACGGAAGGGCAGGGAGAGAGGGAGAGACAGAATCCCAAGCAGGCTCTGTGCTGGTCATGCAGAGCCCAGCGCAGGGCTCCATCTCACAGACTGCAAGATCATGATCTGAGCCACGATCAAGAGTACCACCCAGGTGCCCCTCTTCTAGTTTTAAATAAATAGGGAAGGAAAGTTATTATAAAGTTGATTCTTGGTATCAAAAACTGGCTTTTTAAAAAACGTTTGTTTTGAGAGAGAGAGAGATGGAGAATCTTAAGCAGGCTCCATACTCAGCATGGAGCTGGACGTAGGGCTTGATCCCACAGCCCTGGGATCATGACCCGAGCTGAAATCAAGAGTCAGATGCTCCACTGACTGAGCCACCCAGGCGTCCTGGGTTTCTAGCAACTTTGAAAAGTATAAAATATGCATAAAAGTCAGGTTGACATGAATTAAAAAATATTTTAAGAACCTCAAAACAAGCAGCTCTAGTATTTGTGATATTGCTATGTTTTTCAGTTTTAGGGAGTTCCTTGTAAACATACTTCGTTAATACTGTTTGTGGGTATTTTGTTACATAAATATTCTTTCTTAGGAGTGAAATATAGCTTTAAATTTGATGGATACCATCTCTGTATAACTTCCATTAAAGACAGAATTGTTAATGCTGGCGAAGCAGCTTTTTTTTGTTGGTTTTTTTGTTTTTTTTTTGTTGTTACTGCTTGTGTTTTGAGAAAGGTAGAATGGATGGAAAGGAAGAGGCAGGGTTTAGACAGCAGTCTGTGTGCCTTCCATAACACGTGAGGCCGAGCTCACCAACAGTGCGCTCTTCCAGAAGGCACGCCGCTGTGTGACACACACAGCGTTGCTGGAGGCAGTGGGCGCCTTTGGTACATACAGTTACTTTGGTTTGTGGATGGAGCCTCCTAAGAACTGTTTCCTGCTTTTATGTATCCAGTTGAGATAAAGACATTATGTGGGTGTTTAATTCTTCCAAATAATAAAATATGTAAGCATTTCCTAGGGTACATCTAGAACTGATTTTTAATGTGAAGTCTTAAGAATTAAAATTCTGTTGGGGCGCCTGGGTGGCTTAGTCGGTTAAGCGTCTGACTTTCGCTTAGGTCATGATCTCGCGGTTCGTAGGTTCGAGCCCCGCGTCAGGCTCTGTGCTGACTGCCAGCTCAGAGCCTGGAGCCTGTTTCAGTCTGTGACTCCCTCTCTCTCTGACCCTCCCCTGCTCATGCTGTCTCTCTCTCTTTCCTAGGAAAAAAAAAAAAAAAAAAGTTAAAAAAAAAAAATTAAAATTCTGTTTTATGTGGAAATTTCATATAGGGACACCTTTAGAATAATTACGGATTAAATTCTAATACCTTTATATAATATGTTTTATTCAAGAAATACATATTTTAGAGGTATTCAGTATACTTACTAAGCAAGTATATATATACTAAGTATATATATATATATATATACAAGTATACTTGTGTGTGTGTGTGTATGTATATCTATATATATATATCTATATATCTATATATACATAGTGTGTATATATATATCACATATAGATATACATACACACTAAGCAAGTATATTTTGGTCATATACATTGTTACAGAAGATTGTTGAGTTTTGTTAAGCTTTGTTCTTTGTTCCGTGTTGAAAATGCAGTAGAACCTATCTTGGAGAAGTGTTTGGATCCACTAAACAACAGAATCCAGTCAGAATCATTTTAGTCTGTTGTACTGTGTGGTTATACACCTTCAGTAAATTGCTCAGTGTGACATTGTATCTTTTTACATTTATTTTATTGCTGAAGATTGCTGGGAAGTGAGGGAGGATGGCTAATTTTAAGACTAAAAGAGTAATTTCTTTTTTATCTATATCGTGGTATTTCATCAATTGAAAATGTATCACAGACACGTGGTCATCTTTTTTAGGTGACAGGTTCCGTTCTATCATTGATGACGCTTGGTGGTTTGGAACGGTGCTAAGTCAAGAGCCTTACCAGCCACAGTACCCGGATAGTCATTTCCAGTGCTACATCGTCAGGTCTGTATGCGGTTGGAAATGGATTCTCTACAGACATTCGCTCATTGTGGCGAGTGGCTTGATGGATAGTATGTTTCAGGTTAAAGACCACGATTTAGTCTGTCCCTGAGTCCTGTCCGTCTTCTGCGTGCAGTGTCTCTGGGCCGCCCCGGCTGCTTGCTGTTCACCGGAACCCCTGGGGGGCAGGTTCTGCTTGCTCCCCGCTCCTGTTTCTGTAGCCTCCAAATAGCCCCCTGCTTAGGCACACATGTTACGTCCTTTCCCCTCTTCAAGGAAATTTTTGCTGCTTTTCCATCGGCTATGGAATAAAGTCACATTCTGAAGCGTGGTGTTCAAAGCTTCACAGGGCCTTTGAGTGTTTTTCACCTACCCTGGGTATAAGCCACGCAGCATTTCTGACTTGTCTTTGAAACCACCATCCATTTTTAATGCTTTCTTTTTCACGTGGTACATCCTCCTAACAAACCTTACTGCTGCCATTTAAACTTGCATTGCTACAGCACGGTTTTCACATTTTCCTTTTGTTTACTCTTGCAGTGGACACCTAGGTATTAGCCACAAGTTGTTTTCATGAGCGGCTAACTGGACTTTGTTTGTTTCTTAATAGGTGGGACAATACTGAAATTGAAAAACTTAGCCCATGGGACATGGAACCAATTCCTGATAATGGTATATAAATTTTTTAAGTTTTAGCAGACTCATTTTTAAAAATATTTTTTAAACATTTATTTTTTTTGTTTTTTGAGAGGGAGGGGGAGGGACAAAGAGAGGGAGAGAATCCCAAGCAGGCTCCACGCTGTGAGCGCAGAGCCCAGTGTGAGGCTCAGACTCATGAACCATGAGATCTAGACCTGAGCCGAAATCAAGATTCAGATGTTTAACCGACTAAGCCACCCAGGCACCCCATTGTATATCATTTTTAAATAATGAAAATATTTTTATCTGTTTTCAGGAACTGTAAGGTTTACTAATAGTCAACAGAATTAATATGTATCTGGCTCATTAATTCTTACCATAGGCTTCCAGTTTGATGCTGACTGCATTTTAGTGGCCCACTGTCATTTCTTACATAACCCTGGCTAGTTGTTTTTTAGAATTTCTCTCTGTTTGGGCTGGTTTTGTATTCACTCATCATCCAGGGTTTGCATTTCTGGTGCTGGTGTTAGAGACGTGCTGTGTGGTCCTCAGTGCATTCTGTCAGGAGGCACATGGTGTCCACTTGTCCTGTTACTGGGGCTGTTAAGCTTCATCATGTGCTGAGCTGGTGTTGGCCCGGTTTCTCCACTATAAAGCAGCTGCTTTCTCCTTGATGGCGTCATGTTGAGGAGTTTTTGACAACTTAATTATACATTTGGTTGATTATTTTTCCTCTTGTTCTTCTTAATGGAATTTGTAGTTGATCCACCTGAAGAATTAGGAGCTAGTATTTCTGTCACTTCTGATGAGCTAGAGAAATTACTCTACAAACCACAAGATGGTGAATGGGGCCAGAAATCGAGAGATGAAGAATGTGAACGAATTATTAGTGGTATAGATCAACTTTTGAATCTTGGTAAGTTTTTAGCGTGGAACGCTTCATGTTCAAGTTTTCCTTTCCACAAAAGTATTTGTTTTTTAAATGTTTATTTTTGAGAGAGAGAGAGACACCTGAGACAGAATGTGAGCAGGGGAGGGGCAGAGAAAGAGGGAGAGACAGAATCTAAAATAGGTTCCAGGCTTTGAGCTTTCTGCACAGAGCCCGACGCAGGGCTTGAACTCACGAACTGCGAGATAATGAGCTGAGCTGACCAACTGACTGAGCCACCCAGGTGTCCCTCCACAGAAGTATTTTCAAATAGCAGCAAACTGTGGTGGCATTCTTCACTAAAATTTCTACTTGCTACTTTTTGTTTGGGCCTGCATTGTTCATATATATATATATATATTTTTTTTTAAATTTTATTTATTTCTAGGAGAGAGAGAGACAGCGTGAGCAGGGGAGGGTCAGAGAGAGAGGGAGTGACAGACTCTGAAACAGGCTCCAGGCTCTGAGCTGGCAGTCAGCGCAGAGCCCGACGCGGGGCCCGAATCCGCGAACCGCGAGATCATGACCTAAGCGAAAGTCGGACGCTTAACCGACTAAGCCACCCAGGCGCCCCGGGCCTGCATTGTTCAGTGTGGCTCTCTTTTTGAATAATTTGCAGAGAAATAATCTCTTAAGGGTAGTGAATTTATTAAAATTTTTTGTCTGCCTTCACAGACATAGCAGCAGCTTTCGCAGGGCCAGTTGATCTGTGTACATACCCGAAGTACTGTACTGTAGTAGCTTATCCAACTGATCTCTACACAATTCGAATGAGACTCGTTAATCGATTCTACAGGTTAGTAAAAACCTTTCAAAATAGTTTGAGAAGGCATTTGGTCATCCTGAGTGGAGTGAATGGAAGTCGTGGTTGATGGTGATAGTGGTGGAGTGGGGGCTGATTCACGTTATTTTCTGTTTCACTCTCTTTCATTATAGTGATCTTGTGGTCTTATGTGGTCAGGCACTGTTTGATGTTGGAGAGAAGTCGGATTAAAAAAAGAATCCATGTTCATTCATCACCCTTTAGGAGTCCATGTTTGTCATGAATTATGTTAAGTAGTTAGACAACATATTTATTTGCATGTTAGCAGCTTGATTTAAAAATAAAGTTGAATTTTAAAAATTGGCCTTTGAAAGATTGATACCCCAGAGTCATCAGCTTTTTATCTTTGGCTCCTGGAGCACTGATGAGTATAAAATTTCCTATTCTCAGTGATTAAAAAAATTTTTTTTCTTGTTTATTTTTGAGCAAGAGAGAGAGAGAGAATGTGAGTGGGGAATGGGCTGAGAGAGAGAGGGAGACATAGAATCTGAAACAGGCTCCAGGCTCTGAGCTGTCAGCACAGAGCCCGACTCGGGGCTCAAACTCCCGAACTGTGAGATCATGACCTGAGCCGAAGTCGGACGCTTAACTGACTGAGCCACCCAGACACCCCGATTCTCAGTGATGTTTTAAGTAATTGATAGTATTTTATTTATTAGAATTCATCTACTTTGAGAAATTACCATTTTAGAAAACTGACTTCTTATATTGGTGGTGTCTGTTTTGTCTCTTAGGATTAATGATATTTAACACCTTTTCTTCTTTGAGTCTCAGTAGCTTCGGTTGTGCCTCTAGACACTGAAAGGGAAGGTTGCTCTGTTGGTTTTCTGGATGTGATTGAGTGAACTGTTAAGATTTTTGCTCTTTAAATGTATTCTCTGTGGTTTAGCTTCCAATATAATTGTTTATAAGTATGATCAGGTTGATAGCATTAGAAGGTAGTTCATTGTAACTTTGCACTTAGGATGTAATATATTAATACATGCTGGCTTAATGAGCTGAGATTTTTTTTTTTTTTTTTTTAATGTTTTATTTATTTCTAGGAGAGAGAGAGACAGCGTGAGCAGGGGAGGGTCAGACAGAGAGGGAGTCACAGACTGAAACAGGCTCCAGGCTCTGAGCTGGCAGTCAGCACAGAGCCCGACGCGGGGCCCGAACCCACGAACCGCGAGATCATGACCTAAGCGAAAGTCGGACGCTTAACCGACTAAGCCACCCAGGCGCCCCTGAGATTTTTTTTTTTAACCTGGTTTCATTGTTTTCGTTTTCTGACTCCTAAATTGCCTACTTTTTATTTTGAAGGAGGCTATCTGCGTTAGTTTGGGAAGTCAGATACATAGAACATAATGCCAGGACATTTAATGAGCCTCAGAGTGTAATTGCAAGATCAGCTAAGAAGATAACTGACCAACTTTTAAAATTTATCAAGTAAGTTACCTCCTATTATAGATGTGGAAAGTGACTTTGCATACTTATACCTCTTGCAGCCATCCAGTTCTTAAGTTTTGTTCCCTGAATTATACCCTTTTAATATGCTATATTAAATTACTGTGCGTATTTATTGGAATTATACGTTCAGTAAGGGCATGAAAAAAGAATCCAATTTTTTCTGCTTTCTAAAACAGGAAATAATTTTATACTAAGAGTTGCCCTCTATATGCCCTTCACCTGGTTTCCCCTTAGGTTAACATTTTTCATGACCGTGGTGTCCTTTTGACCCACGAAGACATTGTCCTTGGTGTAATACTAATGGCTGCACATGCTTGCTTGCACTGGGAGATCAGTTGGGAAGAGGATGGAAAAGGGGGATCTGAGTTTTGACCTCATCTGTTCTAATGAACATCCTCTCTCACTTTGGACAAGTTGCCCAGCCTGTTTCCTTTAAAATTAATGAATTTTCTGTGTGATCTTCATGCCTTTTTACCATAGCCATAAAAATTGTGTGGAAGAATTCTGTGTTAGAGAAGATAATTTATAAACTGTGCCATCATTTTTGCTATGTGGCTACAAACTGGGAAGTAACTGGTTCCAGTCTCTCTTGCTTTGCTGGGTTGAATCCACCTCTTTCCTGGGTGACCTGGATTTATTTCTTCTTCCCAGAGCTTTGATTTTTTTCTACTTCTGGAAACTCACATGCCCATTTTCATCTTCTTCATGCCTAGATATTCCTACTTCAGCATTCTTTGTTCTGTGTGTACAGGGAAGTTAAGATCTAATTTGCTTTAATTTTTGTGTCTCCTCTATTTTATCTGCAATCTGTGTTCCTGGTACTCACTATATGACTATTCCTGGTGATGTGTAGGAAAACTCGTCTTCACATTCATCCAGTTGAGGCTATACATAGATTATTTCTGGATTACCAGCTTAATTTTTATACATACTTAGCTGGGGGACCAAAAACTTATATCAGTATTCTCAGATGGTCAGTTGTTTCCACAGAGGGTAGATTAAAAGGCTGACATTCCTCTGCTTGAAATTAGGTGTGCACACCTAGGGAGCTGTTTATATCTTAACCAGTTGTTTGAGTCTTTGACACCAGCAATGACATCTGCATACTCTTAAACCTGTGACAAATTGCTTTTTAGGAATCAAGACTGTACAAATATCTCAGAACTTTCTAACACTTCTGAAAATGATGAGCAAAATGCCGAGGATTTGGTATGACTGATGTTTGTCAATTTTATAATGATTTCTGTTCATTTCAAATGGTAACTTAAAAATATTGAGTGAAGTAGACAGATAACAATTCTTGCTATATTCCAAGGAACTAATGAAACTATTTTTGATAAAAATATATTTTTTAATTGCCTTCATGTTTAGTGAAGTAATTTGTTTTAACCAGTGATTGATACCAAATAAATAACATATGTCTAAATCAATAACGTAGTTGAGGAATATGTCCTCTACTTTTGCAATATCCGAGAGTTGGATTTAATTGTAAGTACAAGTAAATGAAATTGACTGTGCTCACAGTACTCACAAGTTCCTCACTTAAAGTGGTATCAAAGTTCAAGGCACATATCAGTAGTGTTGGGTAATTTCACTTCATACAGAATCGAGCAGGAAGTTGCAGGAGTTGCAGGAAGGATATTCTTTAAAAACTGTATAGTGTCAATTTCTACACAGGCTAATTTCTATTGGAATAAAAATGTGAATATTTCATATAGGGAATAAGAAAATGTGTAGAGTATGAAATTCAGAAACTGTAGGAGATGGTTTCTGGGGGTTTTATGGATAGAGAGAAAACACAAATTGAAGTTGCTTATGCATATCCTACTTAGGTCCTGCACAAAGCAACTTTTTATAGCTCTCTTTTGGAATTGATGCAAAATTCCAATTGATGTACGTTCCTAGGGAGTGTACAGGGTTATTAAGAATGGTTGGTTCATGGGTGTCTGGGAGCCAGAAAGGTCTGATTGGGTCTGCCTTTTGAGATTTTTGTAAACAAGTTAAATCCCTTGTAAGACCTAATGTCTTTGATATGCTTTTAGATTATTATATTTCAAATGAGAATGTTAACACTTAAGGTGCTCTGATTTTTATTCCTAGGACGATAGTGATCTTCCTAAAACATCATCTGGAAGAAGGAGAGTAAGTCAATCCGCCTGACCTTTGATGTTTACTTATTCTGTGTTTTGAAAGCAGCCTAAGAATTCAGGTGTTAACTCTGAAAAGTTGCATTGATCTGGGTATTGAGTATTAACAGAAATGGGAAATCACTTAAAGGTGCATAGTTAGGGAAGGTTTGGTGGAAGAGTTGGGACTTGAACCTCGTTCTCAGAGTGAGCTGGAGTGGGAGGAGGTCACGCAGAAAGTAAGGAGCTGTTAGGACCTGTGTCAGAAAGTAGGCATGTGTGTGGCATGTCGACAGGCTGGTGACAGAGCACTGGGCCCACTGGTGTAGGGACTGAGCGTTGCAGTGAGCAGGGCAGCTGTGTCTGGCTGTTATGTTGGGAGTGGATGTGATCTTGAAAATCAAGGATTTCATTTAAATTTAAGGGAGAGACTCAATTTCACAACCATAATAGATGAATAGATTTTGAAGGATAACAGGAAGGGGACTAAAGGAAGTGAGGAGTCTTGCAGGAACTAGAGAGTGCAAGGTGGGAGCCTTGTGTGCAGTGGGGAAGTGGGGAGGGGGCAGCCCTTGTAGGGGAATGTTCACTAGGATTTGGTGAATAAACCTTTTTTTAAAATGACAGTTGTTGGGTGGAAGGGGTTCAAGAGAGTGATATATGGATGTAACAAGTTTCCGACACTGGGTTTAGTTATAAATTTTAGATACTTAGTTTGAATTGTGGTGTCACTAGCAGCTCTGACGGTTCTGTAACACGTTAATTAAAGGAAAGGTAATTAAATTTTTTAAAATGTTTATTTCGAGAGATACACCGTGCTAGTGGGGGAGGGGCAGAGAGAGCGAGAATCCCAAGCAGGCTCCCCACTATCAGTGTGGAGCACAACATGGGGCTCAGTCTCACAAACCATGAATCATGACCTGAGCCAAAGTCAAGAATTGTACACTTAACCAGACTGAGCCACCAAGGCACCCCTAAAGGAAAGGTTATTCACTTAAAAATGCTTCACATTTAATTTTTATTTTATTTTTTTTAACGTTTAGTTTTGAGAGAGAACATGAGCAGGGGAGGGGCAGAGAGAAAGGGAGACAGAGGAGCTGAAGTGGGCTCTGTGCTGACAGCAGAGAGCCGATGTGGGGTTCAAACTCATGAACCATGAGATCACGACCTGAGCCAAAGTTACACTGTCAACTGACAGCCATCCAGGGGCCCCTAAAAATGCTTAACATTTAAAATTTTGTCTAAATGCTGTTTAAATGTAAGCTCTTTTTCATACTCCTTTTCCTAATATGTTTGCCCCCAAATAACCTTGAGAAGTTTAACTTGAGGTATTGTCATCTGATTGTCATTTTCATATAATTTCATTTTTTGTCCATGTAATTTCATTTCTAAACAGAATCCCAGGTGTTTAATATCTGTATAGTATTTGTTTGCTGTGGCCGCCATAGCAAATTACAAACCCAGGGACTTAAACAATAGAAAAAAAGACATGGTCTTCTAGGGCTGCAGATTAGAAGTTGGACACGGGTCTCACTGAGCTAAAATCAGGGTGGTGGCATGGCTGTGTTCATTTCTGGAAGCTCTAGGGTAGAACTCCTTTCCTTGTATCTTTTAGCTTCTAGAGGCTCTTGTCTTCTCATCCTTTATCTTCAAGCCAGCATCTTGAAATCTCAAAGTCTCTGGCTCTGACCCCTCTGCCTCACTCTTAAAAGGACTTTTGTGGGCACCTGGGTGTTCAGTCAGTTAAGCATCTGACTCTTGGTTTTGGCTTGGGTTGTGATCTCCTGGCTTTGTGGGTTCGAGCCCTGCCTCAGGCTCTGCGCTGACAGTGTGGAGCCTGCTTGGGATCCTCCCACCCTCCCTCTCTCTCTCTTTCTCTCTGTCTCCCCCTGTCTGCCCCTCCCCTACCCCGCTTGTGCTGTCCCTGTCTCTCAAAATAAATAAACTTAAAAAAAATTTTTTTTAAGAAAGAAATCACCTTTGTGATTACATTGGGCCCATCCTCGTGGTCCAGGACAGTGTTCCCATCTCAGGATCCATACTGGTGATCAGATCTAACATGTACAGTGTAGGTCATAAGTTCTTGAATTAGGATGCAGATATCTTTGGGGCCATTCTTGAGCTTACCACATTATCCAGTGTGATCCTTCACATTCTGTGAAAACATTTTCTAAACTTGGGAGATAAATGGTAGAATGAAAAAAAAAGTGGAAGAATGAAAACCGAATGTGACATTACGGGGTTTTACATCAAAGTAGATCTCTTCAAAGTAGATAGAAAATGAAACTAGCCACATTGTTATAGTACTTACGGCCACAGCTCACGTGCGTTTTTACCACCGTACTATACCATACCATAGTGTGGTGTGTCCAAGACGGAAAACACTTACAATAATACTGTGAATGTATTTTTAGGTCTGTGATTGGAGAAAAACGAGCATCAAAGCGACAAGCTATGTTGAAAATAACTGGAAGAAACAGTGTAAGGAACTAGTGAACTTAATTTTTCAGTGTGAAGATTCTGAACCATTTAGACAACCTGTTGATTTGGTTGAATATCCAGTAAGTTGCCATTGTTTGAATGTTTGGGCCTTCTTGTTTTGTATGGATTGGGGTGGAGGTATTTAAATTAAACTTTAACAAGTCAGATGTCTTAGGTGCATGTTAACTTGGTCTCTCACCACTAAGTCAGCTGCGGAAGAGTTGTATCACACAGTTGTTTTTGAATGTTTAGAGACATCCTTGTAACTTGGGCTAAGATGTAGTCACTGCTACCTCTCATTGGGAGGATCCTACCTGTTTGTTTATTCCCTTAGTAGGCTCAGCCCCAGGAAAACTGTAAATTGGATAAAAGCATCTGTATTCATTCCTCCAAATATGAGAATGGAATGACCTTTAAAAAAAAAAAAGATTACAAAGCACAAATTTACTGTAAAAGCCTGGGAATTACTTGAGAGTCTAAAGAAGGAAATGAAAACCATTTCATATCCTACCAGATCTGTCATTTTGGTATATTTCTTGTCTCTATGTCTCTTTTTTTAAAAAAAATTATGATTCTTAAGGTCCTTCCAACCTTTTTCTCTTCTCTAATTTTGAAATATTTTAGAGATCTGATGCACTTAACACTTCTAAAAGTAGGAACTGAATCTTTGAACTAATTAATTGTTTTTAAACCCTAGGACTACCGAGATATTATAGATACTCCGATGGATTTTGGAACAGTAAGGGAGACTTTAGAAGCAGGAAATTATGACAGCCCTTTGGAATTTTGCAAAGATATCCGGTTGATATTTAGCAATGCAAAAGCATATACACCAAACAAAAGATCAAAGGTAATTTTAAAAGTGGTTCTCAAGAAAAGAGTGCGTGGTCTGTGTTGATGGTCATCTTCCACTTGTTGGTAGGTGTTGGGAGATTAAGGGTGAGTGAGGAGGGCGACAACACTGGCCCGGCCAGAGCCCTGCCGCTGTGCGCTCAGCACAGTTTGTGCCCGCCTCTCCTCACATCCTGGAAACAAGTGGGAATCGGAGGCCGTGAGGCCGCCAGTGAGAAATGAACAAATTTGAACTTGATACATAGGATGGGAAAAGTCAGTTTCTATGCACGTAGGAATCTTGAAGAGCAGATCAGAAGTTTACTGATAGAGTCTGGAAGGTGATTAAAAGTAAGGAAAGGAAGATCTGAAGTGGGAGTAGGACTCCTAAGGGCACAGTAATATTTCCAACCCAAAGACACCTGAGCCTTCTGATTATTGGAGAACACGGGTAGTGAGTACACCCCTCAAGTGATGTTAGAGTGTTAAATGTTGGATAACTTCACAACTTGTCGAAGCACAATGAATAGACAAAAAGTGTACATAGTTTCTCAGTGAATTCTCACAAATCTCACAAACTTGTAGCCAGTATGCTGGTAGTTTAACAAATAGCAGTGATTTGAGAAGACTTTAAAAAAGTAAAGTACTTGCTTAATATTATAGCACTTTGTCTCTGATCAGCAACTATCACTGCTAATAAGTAACCATTTTTCCCTGATTTCACTTTCTATATTATTCATCGCCAGACTCCTCTGTGGTATTATTTCTCAATCTGAGAACTCTTTCCTTGGATTCAGTGTGCAGATTTCACATCATCTTAAATCAGTTTAGCATCAAGTCCAACGTTTTTCCAAGTTGGTTCTGTTGTCAGTATTCACTTTTATTGAGACTTTCTTTCCAGAGACCAAGTAAATTTCATTCATGCCTTCCTCTCCTTTATTTAAAATATTAATTGAGGATACACCATAAATTGAATAATTTATTGGATTTTTCTATATTATCAGAAATGCAAAATTGTGGTTAAATATATGTAACATAAGGCTTTATTATTTTAACCATTTTTAAGAGTATGATTCATTAGCATTAATTATATTCACAGTATTCAATGATCACTGCTTTTTCTAAAACTCTTTCATCACCCCAACCATGAAGGAGTAACTCTACATTCACTCCCCCCTTACTCCTTGGTAAATGTCTCATCTATTTTGTCTGGATGCACTTGCCTATTCTAGATATTTTATATAAATCAAATCATATAGCATTTGCCATTTTTTGTCTGGCTTCTTTCATGTCTGGCTCCAGTCACTTAGCAGAATGTTTGAAATGTTCGTCTGTGGGGCGCCTGGGTGGCTCAGTCGGTTAAGCGTCCCACTGCGGCTCAGGTCATGTTCTCACGGTTCGTGGGTTCAAGCCCCGCGTTGGGCTCTGTGCTGACAGCTCAGAGCCTGGAGCCTGCTTCAGAGTCTGTGACTCCCTCTCTCTCTGACCCTCCCTTGCTCACACACTCTCTGTCAGAAATAAATAAAACATTAGAAAAAAAAAAAGGAAACATTCGTCCATGTTGTAGCATGCATGAGAACTTTATTCCTTTTTATGCCTGAATAATATTCCATTGCATGCATATGTCATTTTATTTATCCGTTCACTTCTTGATGGACAGGTGAATTGTTTCTATTCTTTAGCTGTTAGGAGTAATGGTGCCATGAACAGGGCCTGTACCATCTGCAAACAACAATAGTTTCACTTCTAGCTTAATAATCTGAGTGATCTTTCTTTTTTCTTTTTGTCTAATTGTTCTGACTAGAATTTAAAGTACAGTATTGAATAGCAGTGGTGAAAGCAGACAACCTTGTCTCATTCCTGATCGCAAGGAGAAAGATTTTCAGTATTTCACCATTGTGTATGATGTTAACTGTGGGGTTTTTTCATACATGCTTTGTTTTCCTTTTGAGTAGCCAATAACTTTAGTGCCCATTTTTGTTACATGTTGTTCAACTCAAGTGTATTACTGAATTTTATATAAAACCTAATGAGAAGACAGATAATATGAAAGTGATTCTTAAGCGAATCAGACTTCAGACTTAATGTGATTAAGAAAATCACTTGTTAAAACTGGTGACTTACGTTAGAATTCAGATTCGAAGGACAGGAGTAAGGTATACACAAAATACTGCAAATAGTTACCAAAGATCGTTTCAGATGAAGTGGGGTTTTGTTTGAATTTCACATGTATATGCAATACATATATGTGTGTGTATATATATTTATAGAGTATATAAGAAATTGCTGTATCTCACACACAAAAAAATATGTTTTTTAAATGTTTAGTTTGAGAGAGAGAATCCCAAGCAGGCCCCTCACTGTCCATGCAGAGCTGGATGTGGGGCTCAAGTTCACGAATGGGAGATCCCGACCTGAGCTGAAACCAGGAGTCAGATGCTTAACCGACTGAGCCCCCCCACCCCCAGGCGTCCCCCACACACTTTGTTCTAAAGCTTCTCTAGTGTTAGAGTCTCTCCACCCCCTGCCTGGTGCGCCGGAGTGATTGAACATTAGACTTTGATACTTCTTTTTAGGAATGATTGTGAATGATTAAAAACTACTTCCTGTAAATACATAGCTGTGCCAAAGGTATTTATCAGAGGACTGAATAGCATGTTGCTATTCTTTGATATTATTATCAAAACTGTTAAAACACCGTCTCATATCTATTACAATTCTAGGACCTGTTTTCTTCTGTGGCAAGATAGGCTTTGGCCTGTAATCCATGCTTGGATCTACGTGGCCTTACAGGCAGTCAGATTGCAAGTTGGAAACTGGGGTGAAGGTGCCTTTGTCCACTTGCCCCAAGGACACACTGCTCTCTTGCTGCCTAAGTAGCAACCCTAAAAGTAGCCAACTTCACATCTAACTTTAGGAGAAGGGGATAGCTTTTGGATTTGTATATGTAAATGTGAAAATGGGAGCAGCCAGTTGACAACCATTGACCTATAGACTATACTAAGTCCTGGATTCTAGATGATTGATTTTTAATACTTTCCATCTGAGTGGTATGTGTTTGGTACTGCCCGTTTCTTACAGATGTCATTGGAGGAAGGGCGGGAGGGATGAAATAAGTAACAACTAATGTCTATAACAGTGATATAATAGTTTGCAATTATAATCTTTTTTGTGAAAGCATTTTACAAGATATTTTGTGGTTCTAGTTTTACTTTCATATCCTTGCAGATTTACAGTATGACCTTGAGATTGTCTGCCTTATTTGAAGAAAAAATGAAGAAAATCTCCTCTGATTTTAAAATTGGTCAAAAATTCAATGAAAAACTTCGAAGAAGCCAGAGGTTCAAGCGACGGCAAAATTGTAACCGTGTCAGTCAGGCTAACAAAAATAGCAGGTGAATTGTTTATTTCAGGCTTGTATGCAATTATAAAAACTTGAGGTTGTGGTATTTCTTTAATTTTATTATTCTACAATGATTAGGAGTACAGTATATTCCAAAAGTGTATTTTTTTTTTTTTATGGCTTGAAAGCACTGTGTACATATAGAGCTATTGTATAATTTGTAATTATGTAAATTTTTTTAGGCATTTAAGGAAAACTATAGATTTTACTAAGGATTAAAGTATCATTTATGGGACGCCTGGGTGGCTTAGTCGGTTAAGTGTCCGACTTTCGCTTAGGTCATGATCTCGCGGTTCGTGGGTTCGAGCCCCGCGTCGGGCTCTGTGCTGACTGCCAGCTCAGAGCCTGGAGCCTGTTTCAGTCTGTGACTCCCTCTCTCTCTGACCCTCCCCTGCTCATGCTGTCTCTCTCTCTCCTAGAAATAAATAAAACATTAAAAAAAATAAATAAAAAAATAAAAAGTTTTATTAAAAAAACATCTCACTAATTTATAAAGACCTATAAAGTGGGCCAGTTTAAAGGTGCAAATTCAGTAAAGCACTTCATACATGGACATTGCTGTCATGGAAGTCTAAGTAATCTTTGNCAGCTCAGAGCCTGGAGCCTGTTTCAGTCTGTGACTCCCTCTCTCTCTGACCCTCCCCTGCTCACGCTGTCTCTTTCTCTCTCTCTCTCTCTCCTAGAAATACATAAAAAACATTTAAAAAATTAAAAAAAAAAAAATAAAGTATCATTTATGTTTTACGTAAGATCTCCTTTTTATAATACAGAGAGTAAGGTGATTACTTTGGGTGTTGAGCATTTGATTGTGTAAGAGAAATAGCGATTAGATGTGGTGTACCCTATTGTTTCTGAGGGTTAGTTATAAAGAAGACATAAATAATGCAGGGCTTTTTCTCGGCAGGAATTTAATACTAGTTTATATTCTGTCATCTCTGTGTAGGCTGTGTTACTGTCTGGTTTCCAGGTCTCTCCGAGGTTGCAGTGTGAAAGCAGAGCTGGTCCTGTGACGTCGGCGTCCAGGCTGGCCTTGAACGTGTGCCGCACCCGTGATGGGTGTCTTCATGCGTGTTGTGGGGATCACGCTCTGCATCTCCGTTCAGAGCCATCTCCTTCAGATCAATACCATTTAAATCTCCTAAGTTCTCCTTTAGTTCCTTCCTTTTTGTACTCTTGTTGTCAGATTGTATCTGTGTATGTTTTATCTAGTTTTTTTTCAGATTGGTTAAGGAAAGAATAAAAACATCACTGACATTGTTATTCATAATTGCCCACGTAAATTCCCTTTCCCAGTGGGTCTGATTTCTTTGTGTGGGTTTGAGTTATTTCAGCCGGAGGTCCTTTCGTGTTCCTTGTAAGGCAGATGTGCTAGCCGTTAATTCTGACCATTTTTCTTCGGACTAATCGTGCTGGACATAGAATTCTTAGTTGACAGTGTTGTCGTTTTTCCTCCCAGCACCTCTCCCACTGCCTGCTGGCCTCCATCATTCCCGACAAGAAGTCCGCGCTCAGTGCTGGAGGTTCCCTCCCTCGTCCACCTGGAATGGCTTTTCTCTTGCTGCTCCCGCAGCTCTGTCTGCATTTTGCAGCTGACTTTGATGTGTGGAGGGATTTTCCCAGCTTTGTAGAGGACTGTTGTTCATCAAATCTGTGTGGTTTCCAGCCATTACTCCATTTTTTTCTGCTCCTTTCCTCTCATCTCTGGGCTGCCATTATACATATGTAGGTGTGATGGATGGTCTCCCACAGGCCTCCGAGGCTCTCCTCATTTCTTCCCCTTCTCTTTTTTTTCTTCAGATGGGATAATACTTACTGACCTACCAAGTTCACTGATTCTTATACCAGCTCACATCTGCTGTTGGGCCCATCTTGTGAATGTTTATGTCAGTTACTGTGCTTTCCAACTCCAGATCGCTGGTTTGGGTTTTGTAATTTCTATATCTTTATTGATATTTTCTGTCATCATGCTTCCCTTTAATTCCATAAACATGATTTTATTTGGTTCTTCAAATGTGTTGATAGTAGTTGACTTAAATATCTTTAGCTCAGTCTCTGGGTCCTTTCAGGGACAGTTTCTGTTGACTGCATGTCTGCCTGTGTAATGGGCAGGCTTCCTTGTACTGTTCTGTTGGAAACGGGGCATACTTAATAATAGGGTTTTCTTGTTGCTGTTTGTTAGCATGTTGTAGAAACACTGGACTGACTCTCCCCTCCCTCTGTGATGGCGCTTGTTGCTGGTTTTGTTTAAGTTTCCTTAAACCAGCTCTGTAGTCTGTCTTCCTTGCAGTGTTAAGCCACTGGAATTTTTTTATTTTTAAACTTTTTAAAAACTTTTTTATTTGAGAGACAGAAAATCTTAAGCAGGTTCCACACTCATTGTGGAGCCCGACACAGTGCTCCATCCTAAGACCCTGGGATCGTGACCTGAACTGAAATCAGTTGCCGGATGCTCAACCAACTGAGCCACTCAGGTGCCCCTTAAAAATTAAAAAGAAAGAAAGAAAGAGAAAGAAAAATTGGGGGGGCCTATTTTCCTGGGTGCCTTCCCTGACTTAGCAGAGCTCAGTGGTCAGGGTATGTGCTTACACACTTCAGGTAAGCCCTCCACTCTTTTCTGAAGGAGGCCTTTGTGTGAAATGAGGCAGACTTCACTTTCTGCTTACATTTTTCAGGCATGAGAGTCTCAAGGCCAGCGAGGGACTCTCAAGGTCAGCCAGGGACGACTAAGATAACAGGGTTCTCCCCACCCTTTCTTGAGTGTTTGTGGGACTTTCACATCCCCAGGAAGATTTTGGAGCTTTTCAGACTCCTGTGACTGTCTCATTCTGTAGCTCTTCTGTTTTTGTGGCTGAACTCTGTTGCTCTGACCAGTTGCACAGGCTCGGGCTCCTTTGCAGTTGGCCTGGCTGGATTGCCGCCGGTGAGTTTGGTGCTGTTTGGTGAAGCTCCCGAGTCAGGCCAGCGCCCTCTGCCTCCTCATCCTGGTCCTGAAAGCCGTGACACAGAACTGGGGTGTTTGTGTACCTGGGAGGAGCCGCACGGTAAAATGCCAAAACTCCAGTAAAGGTTTTTTCTTAGATTCAGAAAGTTTTTTAGAATAGGCTTTCATTCATTAGTGCCTTTGATTGCTTTTCAGAGTTGAGAAATTGTTTTGGATGATTTTGGCAGTTTTTATCTTTGCTTTTTGGGTGAGAGGATTTGCCAAAGTGCTCCTCGAGCATCCCTGCCCCTGTGCTCAGGACGGCAGAGCCACACTGACCTGCTCAGGTGTGCTCCTTAGCTGCAGGTAAATGAGTTGGGCCCATTCAGCCGCTTTGCAGCCCGTAACTGGGGGACGTGCATTACAAGGTACTATGTGGGTCCCTCCCCTTTTTATCAACTTAGAATTTTGAAATAATTTCAGAAATACAGAGACCTTGACGAATAATGCAAAGAACTCCTTTATACTTTTTACCTGGATTCAGCAGTTTTTCATAGTAGGCCGCATTTGCTTTACTGTTGTTTTATCGTTTTGTTGTGTTTTTCTTCTGAATCATTCAGAAGAATATATCTGACACCTTGCTCCTTTAATCCTAAGTATTTGATGTGGGTTTGTTAAAAATAAAGTTCTAGTCACATCTTACTGTATTTCTACAGTTGACCCAATAATGTCCTTAGGGCAGATGTTTTTTCTAATCTAGACCCAAGTAAGGATCTTGTGTTGCATACAGTTTGCAGTCTCTTTGGTCTGTTTTGTTTTGTTTTGTTAATATTAACTCATTTAATCATCATCCAATCTTATTTTTTATTTTTATTTTTTTTAAGTAATTTCTGTGCCCAGCATAGGGCTTGAACTCATGACCCTGAAATCAAGTCCCATGCTCTACTGACTGAGCCAGCCAGGCACTCCTTTTTAGTTTGTTTTATGTTACTATTATTTATTTTGAGAGAGTGCTTGCATGTGCACAAGCAAGGGAGGGACAGAGAGAAAGGGAGAAAGAGAATCCCAAGCAGACTCTGTGCGCAAACTCATGAACTGCAAGATCATGACGTGAGTGGAAATCCAGAGTTTGGCCCTTAACTGGGTGAGCCACCCAGACATTCCTATTTTATTTCTTAAGGTTTGTTTATTTGTTTGTTTGTTTAGAGCATGAGCAGGAGAGGGGCCGGGGGTGGAGGAGAGGTGGAGAGAACCCAAGTAGGCTCTGTGCTGTGAGCCTAGAGCCCGACAGTGGGGCTTGAACTCACAAATCGTGGGTTTGTGACCTGAGCTGAAATAAAGAGTCGGTCACTTCATTGAGCCATCCAAGCACCCCTCTTTAGAGTTAGTCAGGAATTTTGTTTTCTACCTTTGTCTTCTTAATTAATTTGGAGAGTATGGGTCATTAATTTTATAAAAGGTCCCCCAGTTTGGGTTTTTCTTTTACTGTAGGAGTTTTTAACTTTTTTGTTTAATTAAAAAAACTCTCTTGCTTTGAAAATAGAGAGTCTTAGCAGTTAAGAAGGACACAGGATGAAAAATGGAATAATTTTACTCCTCAGATATCCCTTTGTCTTCTGTTTAAAAGGAAGTTTATGATGAGTATAAGCATGTAATTGTTTCCTTTTTCATTTATTGGTCTGCCCTTCAGTTGATAGTAATAGAAGTTAATATTTTGGGTTTTTTTAATTGTCTTATTTTTTAATAATTTATTGTCGAGTTGGCTACCTTACATTGTATACAGTGTAGTCTTTGCTTCAGGAGTAAATTCCCATGATTCATCACTTAAAACACCCAGTGCTCATCCCAACAAGTACCCTCCTCAGTGCCCTTCACCCATTTTCCCTGTCTCCCCCCAACTCCCTCCCCCATCAACCCTCACTTTGTTCCCTGTATTTAAGAGTCTCTTATGGTTTCCCTCCCTCTCTTTGTAACTTCTATTTCCTTCCCATCCCCTATGGTCTTCTGTTAAGTTTCTCATATGAGTCTACATATGAGTGAAAACATGATACCTTTTTCTGACTGACTTATTTCTAGAAGTTAATATTTTGACATAAAACACTTGAAATTTTTTGATTATGATAAACAGTTACTGCTTAAAGAACCTTGTGGTTGTCTTTAAGCTCAGATGCCTTAGATACAAAGCTCTTTTATCTCTTTGTTTTAAAGGAAAATAGGGTTCCTCAACATGAATATTACCCAGATCTGTAATTTAAAACAAAAGGCTGTCTTGTCCTAAACTTCCACCCTTTTTCTTGATAATCCACGGCTCAGGGGTCAAACACAGGGAACTGGTACTTAGAAGTAAAAAGATTGGTCTTAGAAAAAACTAGCTTGTTCTGAATTTTTTTTTTTTTTTTGCCTTTGTTCTTTCTGGTTAGGTTTTGTTGATTTCTCCTCTTATATACTCTTGTACGTATATGTCTATACATGTAAATAGACCAGAAAGTTGTTTCTTATTGAGACTCAGATTTGTAATATGAGCGAATGCCTGTATTACACAGATGTTGGCTCCTCTTAGCCAACTCTGATTTTCTGTAACTTGGGTCATTTGTTCATTACTCCAGTTTGGAACAAAATGATGTCAAATTTAGAGTAAGAATATCTGTAGTGACCCATATCAGAATAAGATGTTAACAGAGAATATTTTAATGTTTCGATCATAAAATTTTTCTTCGGTTATGGAGTAATACACTTCTATTCAGGCATTCTCTGTTTAATCAAGTTTTCTTTCCTTTGTTCATGTCTTTGACCAGAAATCTCAAACAGAAGCGGTTAAAATCTCAGACAAAAGTGACTGCTGAACTGGTGGGCGCTCCTGCCCAGTCTCCCTCCGGGAGGGCTGCCTGTGCTGCGGGCCACAAGACCAGCGCTAGTGTCTCCTCGGGCATGACTTCTGAGGACTCCTCAGAGTCGGCAGGATCGTCAGGAAGAATGAGAAGACTTCGGCCTGTCACTCTGAAAAATGGCTCAACGTTATCTGGTGAGACGGGAACATAGTTCTCTAACTGTCTAGCCCTTGAGCGTGTAGCACTGCTGTTACTCTGGGTTCAGAGGAGGAAACGAAGAAGACTGGCTTTGAGGTTTAAGGAACCTACAATTCAATGGAAGAGTCAAAAGTAGCAAATATGGAGCAGTTAAAATATGTTTGATAAGTGCTGTTCTTTGCAAATGGTGCAGCCACGTTCTGTGCAAATTTGAATCTTAAAAATTTTAAAAAATGAGATACAAGTATCATACTTTGTATGCAAAATATGCTTTTGGTGGTTTTTCTTTAAATTAAAAAAGAAAGGCATGGTAATCATGTGATTATGAAACTGGAAGGCCTAACGGCGCCTGGGTGGCTTAGTCGGTTAGGCGTCCGACTTTCGCTTAGGTCATGATCTCGCGGTTCGTGGGTTCGGGCCCCGCGTCGGGCTCTGTGCTGACTGCCTGCTCAGAGCCTGGAGCCTTTTTCAGTCTGTGACTCCCTCTCTCTCTGACCCTCCCCTGCTCATGCTGTCTCTCTCTCTCTCCTAGAAATAAATAAAAACATTTAAAAAAAAAAAAAAAAAAAAGAAACTGGAAGGCCTAGTAACTTCTCTACTGTTTACGTTCTTGCTATTTGGTAGTAGGACTGCCACAGTCCTGACCCTTCGTCGGTGTTGTGGGCATGAGGCTGTGCAATGTGAGTCCTCCCGTTGCCCTGAGGGGCGTGGCAGCTTCCGATGGCAGTATGGGCTCACAGGGGTAGAAGGCAGCCACACATCACACAGACCGGCAAGCCTGGCAGAAGGGTTTGGATAACCTATTTGGGTCTCTTGATGAGTAAGGAAATCACATGATGAACTGTTTCAGGAAGATCAGTCAGTTTGGCAGTAGGAAGCAGGCAAGGGGAAGAGTCTGGAAATGGAGCCAGTGTGCTGGGAGGGGAGTGGGATAGGACTGTAGTCAGTGGCACACAGCAGAGTAGTTTCACAGGAAGTGACACTGCCCAGGGACGGGCACCCTTCTGTTGCAGCCACCTTCTTGAACGCGGAGTTGGGTTGTATTGTGCAGCAAAATTGTGTCTTTTGGCAGCCTCTCCCACTCCTTTTCATGAAGCTTTCCTTCCAGACGTGTGTGTAAGAATAGAGGGGACAGAGGAACGGGACGCTTGGTGTCGTGTGCAGTGCCTCACACGGGAGCATGTGCTCATGCAGGGTACGAGTAGTAGGAAGGAGTGAGCTGTACTGACTGTTGACATTGTTTACCTTGTTGTGTCCATCTCCCCCCTCCCGCTTTGCTGGGCATTTAAAAATGACCCTTCTTGAGCTGAAAGCATGTGGTGCTGCTGTGCGGTGACAGGGCTTACCAGCGAAAGGCTCAAAGTCTGTCCACTGACATGTGGGACTTAAAGTGGTCGTCCTGCCTACAGGAGCTACAGGAATCACTTGTCCCATAGGACAGCAGGAAGTGGAGGGGGAGCTGATGACACTCTTAGATGCGACTTTGTTTATCAAATATGCAAACTGTATTTTCTGAATCCAACCCAGGATTAATGTGTTACTTTCAGAAATAAAGAGAACGAACTTGATTTGGAATGCTGTTGATGTGGCTTTTAATACCAAGTTTTTATGAGCTGTTTTTTTTTTTTTATTTATTTTTGTGAGACTGAGATGAGAGACTGTGGGGAAGGGGCAGAGAGAGGGAGGGACAGAATCCAAAGCAGGCTCCATGCTATCAGCCCACAGCCTGACGGACGGCTTGAAATCCTGAACTGTGAGATCATGACCTGAGCCGAGATCAAGAGTCGGACCTTAACCGACTGAGCCGGGCGTCCCTATGAGCTGTTCTTTGAAACAGTTTTTACAAATATAATCTCTTTTGAATATCTTGAGAATCTGCTTTTAGTCTGTTGTTATGAAATAGAACTGCTTGTGTGTGAAGATGAGAATGTACGTGATGAACTGTTGATGCTTTATTTTTCTTAGAAAGTGAAATGGAAGATTCCTTAGGTAGCTCTTCATCTTCAGCTTCGAATAGTTCAGAGGAAAGCAAAGAGAGTTCAAGACCTCGTGAATCTTCCTTACGTAGTGGGCTGGCCAGAAGCAGTAATCTCAGGGTGACCAGAACCAGAGCTGCTCAAAGAAGAACTGGTAAGAGACTCAGTGGTTGGGACTTTGGAGGAATATGTATCAAGAGAATCCATAAGCTAAGCATGGTGTGATTCACTGTTTTTAATGCATCTACATGTGATTAAATGTCTTTAGGTTTTTTGAAAATTGAGATATAATTGACATATAACATATTTTAGGTGTAGAACATAATTCAATATTTGTTTACATTACAAAATAATCACGATAAGTATAATTACCGTCAGTCACTATACATAGTTATAAAAATTTTTCTTTATTTCTTGTGATGAAGACCTTTAAGACTTATTCTTAGCAACTTTCAAATATGGAACAGAGTATTATTAACTGCGGTCGTCATGTTGTACATTACATCCCTATGACTTCTAGCTGGAGGTTTGTACCTTTTGACCTCCCCTCCCCCCACCAATCTGTTCTCTGTATTGGGGAGCTTGGTTTTTTTGGTTTGTTTCAGTTGTTTTGTTTGGTAGATTCCACAGAGAAGTAAAATTATACAGTATTCTGTCTTTCTCTGTTGACTTAGTTTGCTTAGCGTCAACACCGTCAGGGTCCATGTATGTTGTCACAGATGGCAAGATGCCATTCCTTTTTATGACTGAATAATGTTCCATTGTATAGATATACACCACATCTTGTTTTCTGTTCATCCATTAATGGGTGCTTAGGTCGTTTCTGTATCTTGACTTTTGTAAATAATGCTGCAGTAAAATTGGGGTCCATATATCGCTTTAAATTAGTGCCTTAGTGGGGTGCTTGGGTGGCTCAGTCGGTTAAGCATCCGACTCTCGACTTCGGCTCTGGTCATGCCCTGGCTTTGGGTCCCACGTTGGGTTCCATACTCAGAACCTGGAGCCTGCCTCAGATCCTGTGTCTCCCTTTTTCTCACTCTGCCTCTCTTCCGCTTGTGAGCACGTGTGCTCTTTCTCTCAAGAATAAATAAACGGGCACCCGGATGGCTCAGTTGGTTAAGTGTCCGACTTTGGCTCAGGTCATGATCTCGTGGTCCATGGAGTTCGAGTCGTATGTTGGGCTGTGTGCTCACAGCTTGGAGCCTGGAGCCTGCGTAGGATTCTGTGTCTCCCTCTCTCTCTGCCGCTCCCCTGCTCATGCTCTCTCTCTCTCTCTCTCTCTCTCTCAAAACTAAACATTTAAAAAAATATTACACATATATACATAAATCTTAAAAAAATATTTTGGGTAATTATATGTATGGTTTGCACATTATCAATAAGTTGCCTTTTTATCATGTTGATGATTTCTTTTGCCTTGCAGAAGCTTTTAGTTTGAGGTAGTCGCACTTGTTTATTTTTGGTTTTGTTGTCTTTAATTTTCGTGTTAGATCCAAAAAAATCTTTGGCAAGATCAATGTCAAAGAGCTTATTTACCAAGCCTGTATTTTCTTGTAGGAGGTTTGTGGTTTCAGGTCTTATGTTCAGGTCTTTATCTATTTTGTGTTAATTTTTGTGTGTATGGTGTAAGATCGTAATCTCGCATTATTCTTTCACATGTGGCCATCCTGTTTTCCCAAAACTGTTGAAGAAAATGTGCTTTCCCCTATTGTATAGTCTTGCCTCTTTTGTTGTGAATTAATTGATCATATGTGCATGGGTTTATTTCTGGGCTCTCTGTTCCAGATTTAGGACTTTTTTGGATTTAGAAAGGAAATCCATTTTGGGGTTAAGAAATAGAGAATACCAGTTCTGAAATAGTAACTTCATTACAAAATGTTGAAATAAGGAACACCTTCCTAATCTTATTGCTACTTTATTTCTAGGTCCAGTTTCCTTAGAAAATGGATGTGGCAGAAAAGCCACTCGCAAGAGAGTCTATTTAAGTGACTCGGATAATAATTCATTGGAGGCTGGTGAGAGTCTAAAAGCCAGGGCTGGAAATACCCGGAAAGTGCTACGGAAGTGTGCTGCTGTGGCTGCCAATAAGATAAAACTGATGAGCGATGTGGAGGAGAACTCCAGCTCTGAAAGCATCTGTTCTGGCCGGAAGCTGCCTCACCGTAATGCTTCTGCTGTGGCCAGAAAAAAGTTATTACACAATTCTGAAGATGATCAGAGCTTAAAATCAGAAATTGAAGAAGAGGATCTAAAAGATCGCAGTCGACCGTCACCATCGTCCAGTTCTCACGCTGCCCAGAATGCTGTGAATGACTCTGAAAACGGGGATTCAGAGTCAGAAAGTGACCTACGAGTGGCCCGAAAAAACTGGCAGGCCAATGGTTATAAGTCGCATACTCCAGCAACTTCTAAAACAAAATTTCTCAAGATAGAATCTTCTGAGGAAGACTCTAAAAGTCACGATTCAGATAATGTACAGAACAGGACTGCTGGTCCGTCAACCTCTGGGCAGAAACTTAAGGCAAAAAGCATCTCCGAGGAAGAAGAGGAAGCAGATTCTGAACCAAGAAAGTATGCTGGTAGGAAGTACAACACAGGACGCAAGAGTCTTACTTTCCTTAAAAAAGCGAAGATCTTCAGTGATTCTGAGGACTCCGAATCCGAAGAGCAAGATGGAGAAGATGGCCGATGTCACGAAGTGGATACGAATCCGATCAGAGGGGGTTTGAAGTGTGAACCGATTGCTGGGCCCCAGTGTTTCTCAGATCATGTATCTGAGACTGATTTGGATTCAGATGATGACAAAACAAAAGAAAAACTCAACAGTTTTGTGAGAGGTAATTCAAAGCCTGCAGCCTTGGCTTCTCGGTATACCCTCAGCGCCGTCCTCGCCTACAGCACATGGTGTTTGTGTTTCCATGAAACTCCTCTTGCCGGTTGTTTTGTGTCTGCCCCGGGCATTCTCCAGCACCCCTTATGGCCTGTGTGCGTGTGTAACTGGTTGTCCAGTACATTTATCTTTGTTGACGTGGCAGGCAGCTGTGGCCGTCACAGCCATTTCTAATGAAGATTCCACTTGTGCAGGCTGTGGGCTTCGAAAAAGCAGAGGCAGGCATGTTTACAGGCTGTGGCCTTACCTGTTAAGAAGATGAGACAAGGGGCGCCTGGGTGGCTCAGTTGGTTAAGCGTCGGACTTTCGCTTAGGTCATGATCTCGCGGTTCGTGGGTTCGAGCCCCGCGTCGGGCTCTGTGCTGACTGCCAGCTCAGAGCCTGGAGCCTGTTTCAGAGTCTGTCACTCCCTCTCTCTCTGACCCTCTCCTGCTCACGCTGTCTCTCTCTCTCTCTCCTAGAAATAAATAAAACATTAAAAAAAAAAAAGAGACGGGAGGGCAGGACTGGTTCACTGGGAGGGATGTGGCAGTAAGACTGGCAGCGGCAGCTAGCGTCTGCGCACCAGGGGCTTGTCCTCCATGCTGTCTGCTTAAGGACCCGGTCAGTCCCCGTAGCGTTCGTGGGCTGCGTAGTACTGCCGCTGCCCCTTGTATTCCCAGCCACCCTCCGGCATGGAGAGGTGACAGCCCCTCGCCCATGTGAAATCTTGCTCTGAGTAAGTGGGGACCGGTGAAGCCTTGAGCAGGAGGCAGTCGAAACTAAGCTAGATGGAAGGTATTTGGTGTGGCTGCAACTTGTGAAGTGAAAAAACGTTTCAGGGAGGCGGAGAGGAGGTGATGAGCTTGTGGAGCTTAGAGCCGAGAGAAAGGGAGTTCAGGCTGCGCTCCCGGAAAAAAACTATTTCAGTGTCTGCTGTGTGTGTGGCCATGGGGGGTTGCAGCTGGGAATGGGGTCTGCTCCTGCCAGTGCTGGGGCTGGACCGAGGTCACTGCTCTAACGTGACAGCCCAGCACCTTCACTGCCGACCTCCTTCCGAGTTAGTAGGCGTCCTGGACTTCTCTTGTTTAAAACGTTGAGCATCTGAGTCCTTTACACATGTTCTGAGAGATTAAAGGACTCCTTCTCGTTTTTAATTTTTAGATTCTGGGTTACAAGACCATGGACAAGGCAGAAAAGGTTCCAGGAAAAGGGTCTGCTCCAGTGACTCCGACAGCAATTCAAAGGTGACTAAGAAGTCCTCAACAGCCAAAACGGGACCGCACAGGACTCCTCGAAGAAGTGCCAGCACCGCCGCCAGTAAGATCAAGCTCATGAGCGACGCGGAAGACGCAGGCAGTTCGGGCAGCGTGCGCACGAGAAGCCGACCCGGGAGGAAGAAGCCGCCCGCAGCCGCCTGTGCCTCGGCGTCCCCGAAGGTGCGGAGTGATTCGGAGGGGGCCGCAGGCAGCGAGGCGCCGGACGAGCCGTGTGCTTGCGGAGGGGGGCCGGGGGCCGGCCCGGGGGGCCCGGCGGCGGGCAGCTCCGACTCGGAAGGTGCGCGCGGTTCCGAGCGCGGGAGCGGGCGCGCCCGGGGCCCCGGGGCGGACGGGGCGCCCTCCAAAGCCCGGAATTCCTCCGGCGGGTCTGCAGGGGAAGAGTCGCAAAGCCATATTCCGGGGGGCGAGAGGGGCCGCAGGGCGGCCGCGGAGGCCGCTGCGGAGCGGAAGGCGGCCGCGGAGAACAGCTTCGAGGAGGAGCTGAGCTACGGGCTGCGCAGGTGGAACGGCCGGCGGCTGCGGACCTACGGGAAGGCGCCGCCGCGGAAGGCGGGCGCGGCGGGGCCCGAGGCCGCGCGGAAGAGGCCGCGCAACGAGGCGGGGGCCGCGGCGCGGGGGGCGGCCCGGGGCGCGCGCGCCCCCAGCCCGGGGTCCGCGTCCGAGCCGGCGTCCGCCACCGAGTCCGACGGCGACGACGCCGGCGCCAGAAAGAGGAAAGCGAAGGGGAAAGCGAGAGCCGCCGGGAAAGGTAAAGCCTGCGCGGCCGCCGCGGCCCGAAGCGCGCGGCGGCAGAGACAGAGCAAGCGGCCCCGGCTGAGTGTGGACGACAACGACTGGGAGGATCTGGACTATGCGAAGTCGAAAAGAGGGCTCCGGCGCTCCAAAATAAAAACGAGGAATCAGGGCAGGAGGACCGTGAGATACCACGATGGGGATGACGACAGAAGCTTAGAAAACGGGATAGATTTTGATGATTGCACCTTATGACCTTGAGAGAAAACCAGTTCATTCAGAGAGGAAATGGACTGGAATTTATGGTGAAAGCTGGCTGTTGAAATTATTTTTTGTCCTACAATTCAGGGAATATATTTATATTTTTCTATGAAAAGTTATGAATGTGACTAAATCATGACTGTTATTTTTATTTGCACTTGCTTGCCTTTGTAGCAGCGTTCAGCACAGGTGCCAAAATATGCTTCATTTTGGGGGCAGATCTACTTTTGACAGTATTGAACTACAGAGAGCAAGGATTTGAAATGTGTTCAACACTAGACATCCTGGTTGTCAAAACCAATAAGCATTACTTTCACGGTGGCAAGTGTCTTGCAGTCATTTGCTGAGTGCGTCCAGAGCTGGTAGTTTCTAACCCCTGTTCTGTTGTCGTAGAACAATTTCACCCGTGGCCTATGTTTACAGATTCTTCATAAATATTATGTGCATACTGACGGAGCGATCATGGGAGGTGTAACCATGATTAGTAGGCGAGGTACCTACCGCCCTCCCCCCCCCTTTTTTTCTTCCTCCTTTTCCCCCCCTGGCTACTTGAGCAGGATGCGTTATACCATATTTGGTCATTTTCATTGGAATGGTTTGTTTCCAAATGCCATTGGGTCTTTTTCTGTTTTTCTTTATTTTTAAGGAAAATATCACTTTTATTTTATAAACTTGAATTTATAAAGTGCTGGTAAATTATTTTTTAAAATGTTTGAATTGTATATTTTAAACCTCGAAGGCCCCGAGCATAGCCCTAGCATTTTCTTTTAATTTGTGCACTAACAGAATGCTATATAATTTGTCTTTCCAAGATCTCCTGGTTTCTATGTAAGGGATTTAACCAAAATCTTGGTCTTCCATAGTCTTACTCTGTGAGATAGAGGAGTTTGTGTGCCTTAGATTTAGGGAAAGTGTGTTCTTTAATAGAGTGTACAGGGCCAAGAGAGTATTTAAATTATCCGTAGATCCCCCCCCCCCCCCAACTTCCATTGAGATTGTAGAGTTGAGTTTTGTTACGAGTGCAATCGCAGATCTCATCTATATAGGAAAATAGTTCAGTGTCATTCTCCACCTCTGTTTTAGCTTACTGCTGCCATGTGCAATCCCAAGCATTCTTTGCGGGGGCAACTCAGTGTATCTTTGTTAGTGACCTCTAGTTAAAATCTAAGAAATTTGTCTTGTGTTGTGGGAAAAGAATTTTGGAATCCATTCAAAGTGAAGCTTCTATCACATCATCAAATACCATAGTACACTTATTTTCGAGCCAAATATTTTTGCTTGATAGGTTGTGCTACTCCATAGAGTGTAGGTGGCCATTCCTAACTTGTTTGTGCCTGAAGGTGGACTTGACTCCAATGGTTTACATATTCGTAGCTGAGGAGTATGGGGCAGTACTCCCACCTCTGTTATTTATTGGCCCTGTGTTTGGTGTCAGACAAAATTAACCCCCTTCTCTTGTGTATGCTTGAGGTGGCAGATAAGGAAAAGCATCAGACTCTGGTATCAATGTTCGAGAATGTTCCTAAGTGTTGTTACTTTTTAGTTGCCTATTCTGTTTGACACGGTAGAAGGTACTTTCCATTCTGATGTAAGGGGAAGGATGCTTTTGGACATTACTGACCGGGACAGGTGGGGTACCACCTCTCCTTCGGTAGATTAGAGAGCTCTCACTGCTTCACAACTGTGATGCTCTTCTAAAGCTAGTGTTAAGTGTACAGTAGAGAGAGTGATTCAGGAGAATTGTCCTTGACTATTGACCTGAAGAAATTAATGGAATGTTCTTTACTTCCCTAGTTTTAAGAAATGGTGATAGATGTCATATCCATTAATTTATTTAAACTCTTCTTAAGCCTCTCTGTTTTATATCTATTCTCAGGGTTATAACTCCATGTTTACCATCATCTGCAAAAAGGTACCAAAAAAATCCATAAATAAAAATGTAGAATACATTCTAAATATATAAATTCTTTTGGTAAAATGATACTTTGATCATTTAGGCTTCATCAGTAGAACTATTCTTGTCTTTTGGACTGAATTAACTGGTCATAGATTGGCCGGTCAACCAATGACTTAATTTTTCCTTCTGTCCCAAATGGTTAGACCTTTGTGTATAGAAAGCAGTATTTGGTTTCATCTGGACACCAGAATTTGGCCTGGTGACTTTGAAGGCATGGTTGACAATGGTGGCTTCTCCTGTTCTGAAGTAAAAACAAGGGATTCTAGTGAGAATCATTTTTATGGGTTTTTTTGGTCATGGTGCTATTCCTAAGGTTAACTTTGAATATGTGACACACACTCCTAAGTACTTTAAGGAAAATTAATAAATAATTAATAGTTCAAAATGTTTACATTGAGCACTAGAACATGTTTGACTTTTTTTCTACTTTATGCGAATTGCGCAGGGATTTAATGCACGGATGTACTTTAATGTGTTTGGGATCAGTTGTATTTTCTTGTGAAAAAAGACAAAAGGTTACAAATTGAATGTGAACTGATCCGGAAGTAAGTGCTATTTAGCTTTCCATTGCACTTGAAGTAACTTGATGGCGTGTATGAACACAAACCAGAGCGAAACTACTGTGGTGTATGTCCAAAGCCCTATGATTTTATTCCTTTCTGGTTGGAAAAAGGTCTGCGGTATTTAGATTTGATTTTTGATTCCTTTGAAAGTATTAAGAAAAACAAAGATGTCAAGCATTTAAAAAATAGCTGAGGTTTAAAAAGCATTTTTTTTCATATCATACTTATTTTACAAGGGTATGCTGACAATGTGTAGTAACTTCTGAATAAAAGGGAAAGTGTATCCCATTTTCAGATACTTCTTAGGGTGGTCATTCTCCCTTTTTTGTTTTAGGGGAAAATCTCTGATTAAATCCTTTCTCAACTTAGAAGTGCTTGGAAGGAATGATAAAGCATTTACTCAACAGCTTCTAAGTTACAACACAAGAGTTTCTTCTAAATGGTACAGAGTTGTACCTAAAAGAACAAATTAATTTTATAATTCGAAAATGGGGGAGAAAGAACTTATGTTCGGGGAAAAGGCATGTCCGAACCTAGAATTGCAAATGGAAAAGGAGATCTAAAGCCAATAAGAATGCCATCTTGAAAGTATTCCTGTCCCCAAATAAGAATAAGACCTGTCACTAAGTCTTCCGCACTCACTGGTTAATGACATCGTAGGTAAAAAATTCTTGAGAGGAGTTCTTACTTAGAAGGGTTCCCGCTACATTCCCTGTCCCTCTCCTGGCCTGTCTTTAGAATATGCAGAACACAGAACGTATTAGCTAAAATGTAGTGTTTTAAAAACCAAATTGAAAGGACTTAAACTCTTGTCAGTGCGCATTGGACTTTGTCGTGCTGCCTGAAAACAATGAGGTTTGTGTGTCCGTAGAATGCAAGAGTGTTGTTCAAGGTGCTCACTGTATTTTTAGTTTCCCTTCCTACTCCATCGTGTTAATTTTTCTGAGTAACTTTTAAATGGCTACAACAGGTTGGTCTGCCTTGTTGCCCTTTATAGCTGAAACATCAGCTCCATCCTTTTTATCCCTATTAAGTCAGCGTATTTACTTTCTCACGCACCTTGTCGTTGTCCACAAACACTTCAGCATCTTACACTGTGTGGAACTCGTAGTTATTTCCTGGTATGATGGCGTGTACCAGAGCGCCTTCACTGCAGAAGAACTCTCCACTGGTACCTGAGTTGATCTCTCAACTCCTGGCTGTGGACAACAGCAAGTAAGAAAGCAGAAACCGTAAGAAGTTTGCAGCTTCACTGTTAAGACTGTCTCTGATTCTAGCATTTGGGAACGAAGACCAAACCAAGTATAATTTGTCAAAGCCAGGGAGAAGGTGGAACATTGTGGAAAAATCTAGTCCAACTAGGTGAGCAAATGCTAATACCACTTGGTAGCTCAAAAATTGTGAATTAATGGAGAAGGATTAAAGTGTAAAGACTGTAATGGTGAGGGCTGTGTGGTCTTTTCTCCTGTTTTAAGCTTTTTATAGCTATTAAAGTATAGATGTTGACTAAGGGTATGTGGGAATTCTCAAAATTGAGAGGCTTTTACCAGTCCCTGTTCACCTGCCAAGCTGGTTCCTAATACGTTGGTAATTTGGTAGAAGAATATGAAGACCCTTACTTGGTGTGTCCTCTAGGATTGCTCATGTGGATCTGATTAGGGAGGTTGGATGGGGACAGTTAACAGCATCCGGGTCCCACAGATCTGCAGGCTCTGTGTCTTTGGCAGCCCGTAAGTAACTGTAGACTATTTGCCAAGACTGACAGCTTCCCCGAATTTAGCTGTCAGTGTTTCAGCATACTTTCTGGTCATACTTTAGTTTTTAAGGTAATCTGAAGGTAAGTTTTATCATTTGTTAAAACATCTGTTGGGAATTTGGACCCCTAAAGATGGCCCCAGCTGGAACGAGGTGGCCAGCTAGAGTCTGTCGGGCTGGGACTGCAGCAGCCAGCTGGCCTGTATGCAGGGATGTCAGGTAGAGGTTATCACCCTTTGTGATCAGTGGTTAAATGTCAAAAATGATCTTTCATTTTTAATATATTGAAGGTAATGCTCTAGGTGCCGATCGATTCCTAGTCCTCGGACCGTACGCACACATTCAGTTCACCTATGGAATTCTAACCATGTCACTGGAGCCGGACAGAAAGGCAGATCTTTATAAGATTTTTCACTCCCACACAAGATCTCTCAAAACTTCCAACTTTCTAAATACACTCATGACTACATCTGACTCTCCATTGGTATCTAGGAACCAGTTTAATTTTTTTAGTTAATTACTAAAATAGTAAAAGTATAATAAATCTAATGTTATTCTACTGACAAGCAAAAGGCTTTTTCTTTCCAATTTAAAACTACTTCAGGCCTTGTGGCTGATGAATTCCCTAAGGTCTGCGGTGGGCAGCCAATTTCCCTTGCAGCTCCTCTCACCGTCATCTGTGATTTCTTCCTCAGGCAGGGGGTGGGGGTGGGGGATGGCCTGTGGGATGGGCCAGAGGGAAGGAAGGGATGCCAGAGATGGGCTTTAAAGGGGGTTGGCCTGGGACTGTGCCCCACTACTTCTCGTCAGTGAAGAAAGAAAGTAGAACGAAAACCAGTGTTTATATTTGATACCTTATCCTGTCGAAGAGTTTGAAGTGCTCTGAGAGCTCTCTTAAAAAGTTCATTAAACAGGTAGATATAGGATCACTGAGTTCATAACTTGATAGAACTTTTCTCAGATTTTTAGGAAAAACTGCAGTATCCATCACAAGTCTTTGAGAATCATAAGAATGACTGTTAACCAGTTAACTGTTTGCTAGGATGAGAGAGAGTTGTAGGTGCTGAACAAAACCAAGTTCCCTGGTGCCTATCACAGAGTGCCAGGGACTTAACGGATGAACTGAAGTTCATCTCTTCAATCATAAAAGTGACCAAGCTAGCGAAGAACAACTCTTTAAAAAAAAAAAAAATTTGTTTTTAATGTTTTATTTATTTCTGAGAGAGAGAGCATAAGCAGGGGAGGGTCAGAGAGGAAGACACAGAATCTGAAACAGGCTCTAGGCTCTGAGCTAGCTGTCAGCACAGAGCCCGACACAGGGAACCCACTAACAGCAAGATCATGACCTGAGCCGAAGTCGGACGCTTAACTGACTGAACCACCCAGGTGCCCCAGAACAACTCTTGATTACAGAATTATTTCTGACAAGCCTTGGACTTGATGTGGCCACACTGTAGAAGCTGACTTCTCAGTGTTACCAACTCACCCAGAAGATGGCAGTGTTCAGCTCGGGGAGTTACAGGGACCACGTTGGTGTCTACAGATAATCCTCTACAGAGGCTTTCCAGTGTTCGGGGTCTTTTTGGAAACGTAAGCTTTTGGAGGGATGAATATCAGTGACGAAAGCTGGCTGTTTCCTGAGTCTTGATCATTTCATTGCTTATCACTGAAGAGCAGACGATGAAAAAAGGGCATCTCAGACTGACTCTGTTAAGGTGGTTGTGATTTGCAACTAAAAGGTTTCCTCTCTGTGGGTTGATCACCAATCACCGCAACCAATGGCATCAGTACTTAAAATGTATGTAAAATAGGCTAGTGCGTTTTCATTTTGATTCCGACATGCTTTTGTCTTTTCCCATTCTCAGACTTGTTTTTAATGCTCCAGTTAAAATGTGATGAGATTAAAATTTTTCATGCGTCTGTAGCAGTGCTGTGAAGTTTATTCTGGATTTAGGAAAACAATTTTGTATTAAGTATCCTAACTGGAATATGATTAGTCCTTGAAGTACAAAAGCTAGAGATACTTGCTTTGAGTCAAAACTGATGTCTGCATCCAAGTTGCTGTTGGCCTCTGAGCGCCCTACAACACACAATGATCTGGGAGGTAGGATTGAAAGTGGTCACCCAGCAAACTGATGGAGTGCAGCTACGCATGCACGTTTTTATTCTACAAATGAGGTTTTTGCCGTCCCCAAATTGGGAGTCGGTTATAGGAAAGCAACAATGCCTCAGGCCTTCACTGCCCCAGGGCACGAGACTCCCCGAGGCCATCTGGGACCGTAGACTTGGGGGATTGAATTGACTGGTTAGTATTAAGTGACACTGTCCAGTACGTATTGTTAGAGCAGTAGCCTCCCAAAATTTTAATTTGGACTTCTCTCTAACCCTGAATTATCCTGGATGTATTTCTAAAAACTGTAGTTTTCTCAAGAATGAAGCACTTTATAATTTACCAAGTTCTCACTAATAAAATTAATCCTGACTTAACGTATTATTTTTTAAAAAATTCCCACACGGTCACTCTTCTGGCTTAGATTACTTTTATATTTACCCTGTGAGATTTCCACTTGAGGTGGAGACTAGAGCTACAGCTCCATCAAGCCGGAGCGGCCGTATGGACTCTTCTGTTCTCCCCCCTCTGGCTGCACTTACTGCAAGTTCAGATTCTCTTAAAGTACTTTTAAAAGCCTAATTAGAGTTTCTTCTATAGAAACTTGGATTTCATAACTATTTTCCCTTAATTTGGATTACAAATAAGCATGTATTAAAACGAGTTCGTGTTAGTGTTTTACTAGGTTCCTAAACTGTCAACGCAGGTGCTGCCATCAGTGCATCACAAAGGAATTCATTGCTGCAACTGAAGTCCTTTGATCCCAAAGAAATGCTTAGTTGCCATAGGATTTTATCTGTACTGTCGCCTTTGTGTCGCTGGGAATGAACCGGTTGTCTACTTTTAATGTTTCAACGCGCAAATGGATGTATGTGGTTGAGTGGTGTGTGTCATCAGCCCCCTGTAAGTCGGATTTCACCTCAGGTTTGTTACATACTAGAAAAACGTCATCTGTCCGTTGTAGCATGTTAATTTACATGCTAGTATTTGCCTAACATGGATGTAATGCGGTGAAGGTTCACTTTAGATCTACAGCTGCTTTGCACAGACCATAGTTCGTAACTGAAGCATTCCCGAGAAGAGGCCCTTCCGAGTTAAAACCTTGAGGCTGCGCCCGCCCTCACTCTCAGCTTCTTGTGCCAGCAACGGCCCAGAGCCTGCCAGCAGGGGAGGCGGTGCTGCCCAGCGGGCTGAGGGCAGGAGCTCAGCCAGTTCAAGTGCTGTTTTTGCGATGCCTGGTGACTTAACATTGAACAAAACGTATTACCTTTAGAAATAGGATTTCACTGGAAACACACATACTGCACCTAGTTGGCAAAAGGGCCTGCTACATTTGTCGGGGAGGGGGTCGGAGGGTTGCTTTTAGGACAGCAGTTCCTCCCCTGCTCTGGGGGAACCCTGTCCCGGGTCTAGGAGACAGCACAAGCGCATCTTTGAAATGAGCGTCACAGACTTAGGTGTAGAATCTGAAGGGCTTTCGAGAGCAGAAGGCTTTTCCTAAACTCTCTATTAATGAACATGTCTGTCAACAGAAGCCTGTTTTCACCTCATTTGCCCTTGGTGACGGAAGGGCAGACCTCACCGTTCATGAAGGGGGAAGGCTAGGAAGGTTGGCAGGAGGTAGTTCACGGCGATAGGATGATAGCATTACTTGATGGCCGACAAAATGAACCGAGCCCTTATTTTCTCGGGCTTCCTAGTGAAAGGGATCCAGCCGGAGAGCATGCAGACGTCAGGGGTGGGTGTTGAGTGAGCTATAGCCTGTCCGGCCAGCTGCTGAGTGTCTGGAAACTTGAGGTGCAGCCCTGAAACTCACCCCTCAGCAGGACTCGTGTGCCTTTTCAAACTACCTTTTAGGTAGTTGGACTTTTAATGGCCGCAAGGCCTGATGGGCTATGGATGAGGCCTAGCATCCAGGGGCTGATGACCTTGAGGTGCGTTTTGATCAAGACATACAGGTTTCACCCGCCCTCGGCGCTCCTGTGAACCTTTCGTAAGCCCACATGGCGTAAAAGCAGAGACGCAACTACCATTAACTTTGATGGAAAAAAATTGGGAGTGTATGCAGACCCTACAAAATCACCTGCCAGACTTCTCTGATACCTTAGGACACCCTAACAGATGCACGGAGTCAGTGGGGGTCAGGCCCCGGTGCTCAGTTCAAGAGCTCTGGCAGCGGGGGAAGGGCCTTGGTGGGCCTGTGCCCCCCGTGAAGCCTCACTTGCAAAACCAACACCGGATGCTGTTTGTGCTTTTCGCCTTTTTCTATTTTATTTATTTTTTTAAATAAAAGCCAAAGTCCTTTTTTATTTCTTTTGGCTAGCGAAACCAGGCAAGTCTTTTGTAAAAGTGAGGTGGCATAATGTGAACTTTCAAAAAGCGGAGAATGTCTGTCCTTCTGTCCTGGAAGTGCATTACTTATGCCCGGATTTGAAAAGTGAAAATCCGGCTCTGGGACCCTGGCAGAAATAAAAAGGACTTGAGCCCACCTAAGCTGATGAAAGTGGAGTAGTGGCCACACCACCACGTGGCTCCTCGTACCACTGGGGTGGGTCCCAAGCCACATTGGGAATGTTGCTTCTCCATGGCTTTTTGTCTTGCCTTTAGGCTGGTGGGCCCCCCCTCACTGCCCCCTAGTTTCTAGCTCTCAGCTACTTAACAGCTCCTCAAAGGCAGCTTTCCTTGCCCTGTGACTGGGTTCTATTTCTAGAATGTGTCCTCGTACCCATTGTTCTAGGTGTACAATTAGTCTGTTTTGGAATAGCCTGATCCTCTCCCTCGCTCAGAAAATATCTGAGTAACAAATGCAACCAGGAGTTAAGAATTGCAGTTCTATAACGTGGTCAAATAGTTGAAACAATGGATCTAGGATTACCGCCATCTTTTAGTTCTCTAAAATGAGTCTCTCTGACCCTCCCCTGCTCATGCTGTCTCTCTTTCAGAAATAAAACATTTTTAAAAATCTTTAAAATGAATAGGCAATTCCTTTTTTATCTGCTGGTTAATGCTTTTTTTTTGACTAAAGGTGTTAGAATGAACACTTTCGGGACTGTCTTGAAACAGAGCTGATACCCGGCATCGTCGTAGCCATGATGGCATTGCTTCTCATTTAGATTCCAGGAAAATTATTATCAAAACTCTTACTGAATATCCTAAACTAGCTCAACATGGACTATTAGAAACGATACCAAAAATTCAGTCCTTTATGATGCTGAAGGTACCTTCTCACAAGTCTGCTGCTGTTTTAAGTGTTCTCTGTCCAGATTGGAGAGGATGCCCGGTGGCATACTGCCCAAGGCTTCCTTTTGTAGATATGAGGCGGAGGGAGTGCTATCACCGAGGATAATCACTTTTTTTTTTTTACTTGTTTAGCAATGTGAGTGGTTTTAAGACTTACTGTTGTGGGGGTGTGTTATTGAGGAACGTGTAAGCAGCAGTACAGTCTTGTGTTATAAGAATTTGCGTTCATGTGAACTTTCACTCGTTCTTCAGACTCTGTTCCTAGAGACCGAGAACCCAATACAAAAATAACGTGTGCATAATCAGAAGGATGCAGCGCACATGCCTAGTGAGAGTTTGAAAGCAGAAATGGTACTTGAGAAAGTTCCCCGCAGATGTTACTGTAGCTGCAAATAGCATAAAAATAGGAGTAATCTAAACAGTTTCAGGACCAGAAAAATGTCTGGATTAGGAAGAGCAGCAGCAAAGTGCCCCATCGAAGTGCTTCTGCTGTGGCCAAGGAACAAATACCAAACATTTATAAAGAGGAGGATACAACCGTAAAGTCTGAAAGTGAAAAGAGCTAGAAGATATTAATAGCAAAACACTTTTCTCAAGGCGGTTCGGATCCTGGAGAGAAAAAGCAATATAAGGACTAGGAAAATGTCCAAGTGGTTCAAATTTGGATACAGTCAGGGGCCTCAAGTAAATGGGCAGTTGCGTTCTGCTCCTAGTTCTAAAGTTAATCCCTCGTTGGCACTTTTTGAGGAAGTTTCTAAAAGCCATACTCCAGGGGATCAAAGTGGGAGGAAGCCACCCTTGCAGTGGGCCTTTGTACAGATGCACACTACAGAGAATCTGGGGGTGGCCGGGTGGGTGATAGATTGTGAAGCGGGTAGTGCAGAGGTGGAAAGGAAAGACAAATGGCCGGTCAGTAAGATAAGTGTCTTGAAATCTCTCGATTCCCTAAAGGAACCTAATGGGAGGTGTACAGGGTCTGTAGCAGAAACTTCAGGGCCGGGGTGGCAGGGGGGGAGTCAAAATTGCAACCGGATGCTAATTTTAAGGGTTCTGCATTAGAGAATAGAAATTAAGACCACCATGGCCATGGTGTCATTATTAAAGTAAGAGGGAAAAAAATTATGCTCGTTTCAAGAGGAAGTGCCATTGAGCCAGTTTGAGTTTTGAGTGAACCAAATACCTTATAGGTAAGATCCAGTCTCTACAATTCACAACCTCAAAAGTCTAAAACCGTTTAAACGGGAAGGACCTGGGGATTCAATGATGGGGATGTTCATAATCGAGTTCTCAAGTGGAGTGTTGGAAACGGGCCATTAGCAAAAACCCATTAACGGGTTATTTTGTTTATAATCTTGGAATTCGTACTGAATGGCGACCATTTGACATGACTAATTCAGGGAATATCTATTTTTCTATGAAGGCTATGAATGTGACTATCACAAGTTCCTTTCTTCATTTTCCCTTTCACATAACAGCATTTACCGCGATGCCAAAATGTACCTTATTATGAGGCGAGGTCTTAGTTTTAATCAGAAAATAAAAGGTCTAGATGAAGATCAAAACAGTCATATTTTTGGATGATAGTGACATCCTCTTACGTTTCTTTACAGCACCTTAAAAATCAGTATTTTATGAACACTTAGAGCAAATTAGTTTGTTTCATCACAACAAACTTTAATGGCAGCATGTGTGGGCTATTTCACTGTGGCCTTTGCTAGGATTAGAAAATCTGATCTTGATACTATAAAGAGTTTCTTTGCGATGAGGTTTAATTTGTTTTTAATAGGTATTTGTTGAAATTAAGATCGCCAGATTAAATGAACGCACTGTTAAATCTTAACATAGTAACATGCTTTTGGAAAAGCGAATTGTTAGAAGCAAGTTGTTTTCCCATTTAAAAATACCTGTGAATATTAATATATGATTTGCATGTGTAAATCTGAAAAAGTGAAATACAGAAACCTTTGGGTTCCTATACCTTCTTCATTAAAAGACTAATGTAATGCATATATTTTGGTTATACAGACAGACCCAAGTGTCTAGATTACTTGAGAAATTTGTTTGTGGTTGCATGTCTGCTTAAGAAAAGGCTTTTTGTCGTTTTTTTCCTCTCTCTTAGCATAAGCCAGAATATTTCTAACCTACAGAGTTTGTGTCCTTTGCTCTCTGTTTATAGTGTACTTTCATCTGAAATATTGATGCCAGTATCTTGTTCCTAGTACAGGTGAGAAAGGGAAGAATTCCTAATAAACTGCTAATATTTTTAGGTGCATGGGGTTTGATTTTTGATTGCTAATGAACTGTTTAAATCTATTTCCGCTCCCGTATTTACCCTTAATTTCATAGAAATTTCTTATTGGGGATGTTATATCCTAAACAAATACCATAAAATGAAAACATTTTAAGTCTCAGTTAAGACTATTTTATGCAAAATTTCTTGACAACTTCAGTGTAATCAAAGAATTTGTTTTGAATTCACAATGTTCTGTGATGGGTTAATTTCCGTCAGTACTTGAGAAGGTGTCCCAGCAGCCTTCTTTCAAAACGGAATCTCTTTTGCTGAATTAGTATTTAAATTGAACATATATTTGCCTTTTTAAAAAGTGCTTGGCCTAAATTTATTGTTAACTGCATGAAATAAGCCTTTGTTTAAAACTTAACATTATTGTAAAACTTTTCTGAAATGTACGCAGAATTTAAACCATGGCCGAATGTATTATGACCCTACTCGTAATTTTAATCCGCTTTCTAGAAATGATTTCTTCATAATGTAATTGTGAAAGCAAATCGAGCTTAAAATGTTACTGGTAAAAATGGCAATTTCCTTTACTGGAAAAAAAGGATGAAGACAAAGTGATACCCAAACATCCTTTTTATCGTGCAATCCGCTCCTAGAAAACGGCCCACGAGTATAAACGCAGTTCAGAAACACCACCCTGGTGACCTTGCTCCGTAAGCATCCACACTCTCCCAGGCTCCTAACGGGATCGCACTTGGGGCACAATCTTTATACCGAAAGGTCCACACGCTGCTTCCACACCCAAACATTTATTTTGCTGGAATGTGCAAAACCGCCAACACCGACTCCACGTAGATGTTTCTGTCGATCGCATTTCTTCTCCACGTCTCCAGACGAGGTATTTCGAGCAGCTTCCCGAGATCGCCTCCGGAGGTTCCGCCGGACCCCAGGCCGGTACCCAACTCGGTACTTCCCGGCGGCGTCCCCCAAACGTGACAGCGCCGCGTGTGTGCCGCGCGACGACGGCCGGCGACGGCGTGCGGCGCTCGCCTCCTGCAGCCGCGCCCCGGGAAGGGCAGCGTCTCGAAAGCAACTGCAATACTCCGCTTATGCGTGAAAGGCAACTTAAGGCGAAACTACATTTTGTATTAGAGATGGCCACGTTTAAAAAAAAAAAAAAAAAAAGTAACTATTTTTGCATTCTCATAAAGTCTTTTCGATCAGCTTGACAATCATCCGCTTTTGAAGTGTGAATTCTTATCGCCAGAGTAAAAGTCGCATTTTCTACCACCACGAAGCGCTGGTGTTTCTTCCCGCCCCCCCACCTCGCCCCCGCGGTCACCGGCTCAGGCCCTACGCCGCGGGCCGCGTCCCCTCCCCCGCGACAGCCGGCTGGCCTCTCTAGCCCCCAGTCAGCCGGCCTCTCGGTGCCCCTGCGGACTCACGCTGCGGGAGGAGACGCTCGGGACTGGGGCGGCCGCGGGCGCCCGGCGCGCGTGCGCGGGGGCGTGGCGTGGGGGCGGAGTCAGGGGCGTGGCGGCGGCGCGGTGGGCGTGGCGGCGCGGGCGCGCATGCGCTATGCTGCTGCGCCGCGGTTAGGCTGGGAGGGCGGCGGGGAGGGTATGGCGGCCACGTTCTTCGGGGAGGTGGTGAAGGCGCCGTGCCGAGCCGGGACGGAAGACCAGGAGGAAGAGGAGGACGAGGGGAGGGGGACGGCCGAGGACAGGGAGGTCCGGCGGCAGCTGGCGCGGAAGAGGTGAGCACCCGGGCGCAGGACCCCGGGGCTTGCGACCGGTCGGCGGCCCCGCTCTGCCCGGGGCTCGCCCGGCGCCACCCGCCCGGGGTGCCGCGGGGCTCTGGGCGCGGCCGGCAGCACCACCCCGGGGCCCGGCTGGGGCGGGCTCGCGCCGGCCTGCCGCGGCCTCGTTGGGCCCTGCCTCGGCGTGGACCCGGGGCTTCCCTGTGCCCTCGGGACGTGTCCCCGGGCCCCGTGGTCATCGTGCGTTTGGTTCGTGGACTTTCATCCTCCGCCGCACTCCCGTTAGCGTCGGTATCGGGAGCAGGTGGATGCCGTGTCTCTTTAAAAGCAGAATTATTTCCAGCACACAGAGATTGGAGAAAAGTAGTAAAATGACCCTTCACCCCTACCCAGCCGTGTAAATTCAGCAGTTAATGAAGGTTCTGCCGCATCTGTCTCCCACCACCCCGACTGGCCATAGCCTTCCACCTCGACCTTTTTCAGAACGCACCGCACACGGTATAGGCATTTTCTTGCGTGTGCTGTTATAACCCCAAAAACTTAATGATTTCTGATGCCATTTAGTAGTGCATGGTCACATTTATTTAGTAGTCTCAAACATGACGATTCACAGTGAGTTTGTGCAAGTCAGAATCCTGACGAGGGCCGCACGTTACCGTTAGACTTTCTGCCTCTTGTGCTCCCCATCACAAGAGCAGCCCCTGGTCACCGCTGCTGGGAGTCTTGTCCTGGAGGGTGTCCCACACTCTGGATTTGTCTGTGTGTCCATTACCTGCATCTCCTGCAGATGGATGTTCTTTTTAGAGGCGTGGTCAGATGCACCTTCAATATTTTGCTGGCAAGAATGCTTCGAAGGTGGTGCTTGCTGTTTCTTATTGGCCCTGTGACCCAGTTGTCCCATTGTAGGGATGCGAAGATCGATTGATTGATCACTGGGTCAGGCACCCAGCCTCATCTTCGTTGTAGACTTCTGCATGACTTTTGCGTCAGGTGGTTTAATCTGTTAGTTATTGTTGCCCCAATCTGTTGTTTCCTTTAGATCGTAATTACATTCTTTATGAAATTACAGTTTGCATGTTACCTATTAGAAAACATTTTTGCGGTATACGGTATCCGTATACCGTATCTGTATACGGTACGAAGTACATTTAAGTTGCTTTAGTTGTGTCTTTTGTTTCTTGTGTTAGGGAGGTGCGGCTCTTTCGAAGACAAACAAAAACATCTTTGGAAGTTTCTCTGCTGGAAAAATATCCTTGCTCCAAGTTCATAATTGCTATAGGAAATAATGCAGTAGGTGAGTGGAAATGCGCTGGACTGGACGTTTTGTTTAAAGAACAAAATCCAAAGTTACTTATTTCATCTTTCCATCATTAAAGATTTCAAGTGTCTGTTACCTTTCTAGAAAAAGGCATAGCAGAGTAACTTTGCATCTGAGTAAAATCGCTGCCTGCTCCTGTGACACCTTCTTTCTGATAAACTTAACAAGTAAGACTTAAAGGAAGTGTGCTTAGCTTCAGGAGGTTGTAAGTTCCGGGAACTAGGTTTACAGTATGTATAGGTATCCACATTTCTTTAGACTCCTGGGCCTGTTTTGGGCCAACATGTAGGGACAGAGGTGGCACATGTATGTGGCCCCTCGTAGCAGTGGTTCTTCATAGTTTTTGAATTAACAGACTCTTTTTTTTTTTTAATGTTTTATTTATTTCTGAGAGAGAGAGAGACAGCGTGAGCAGGGGAAGGTCAGAGAGAGAGGGAGACACAGAATCCATATCAGGCTCTAGGCTCTGAGCTGTCAGCACAGAGCCCGATGCGGAGCTTGAAACCACGAACTATGAGATCATGACCTGAGCCGATGTCGGACGCTTAACTGACTGAGCCACCCAGGTGCCCCTGAATTAACAGGCTCTTGACAGTACGGATGAGAGCTCTAGAAATAACAGTGGTGATCACTAACAGTTCTGAGCGTTCAGTCGCCTACACTTTTGAGCACTCGAGTGTGCAGGTCTGTACACAGATGACTGCATCTGATAGGTTAATGTTAGCTCAGAGCAGAGTTCAGCCACAACGGTGTGCCCATGCCTGTGTGATTTTAGCCATTTCACAGGCTGTGGTGAGAGAGCGTTGGGGTCTCCAGTGAAGTGGAGCCCTTGCCCTATAAGGTAGCCCCAGTGCCTGGAGGACATCGGTAAGTACGTGAGAAATAACTATGGACTCATTTATGTAAAGTGCTCCTGGCCTAAAATTGTCCCGCAAGTGGTACATTGTGAGTGTGCGGTGAAGCTGGACAGCACACCTGTGTCCTCAGTTCCTGCCTCTAGTACCGTCTGTGTTCGGGCGGTAGCCTTTAACTTTCCGAGGCCTCGGTTTACTTTCCTGCAAGAGGGTGGTGTAAGGTCAGTGGTCTTAATGGCTCTTGGAGTTCTAGAATTCCAGGGTAACTTGAAACTGTGTTTTACTGGAGAAAATGCAGAGCCAAGCAGTAACTCAGGTGTGAATTGCTTTTCACAGCATTTTTGTCGTCATTTGTTATGAATTCAGGCGTCTGGGAAGAAGTCGGTTGTGCCAAACTCTGGAACGAATGGTGCAGAACGACAGACACTGTGCATCTCAACCCGGCAGACGCCTTTTGTGTGTTTTATCATCTAAAATCGAATCCCTCGGTATGTGGGACCTGACTTGCATGCTACCGAAGTAGTTACTTACCATCATTTATGTGGTGTCTGAGTGAATTTCCTGTTCCTTCACATCTCCTGTTGGGCTGAGGCATTTGTTTACAGAGTGTCAACATGACGGATCCAGTGTGTTGATGGTTTGTTAGGAAAAAACCATCAACGGTAGACATTCAGACTTTGCGCTCATTCCAAAAATTCTTTGAGCGGCCAACTCTAAGTGTGCAAAACGGTGTCTACTCTGAGAAAGCAGGGGGTTGTCCTTTGTTGCTGTGGACCCGGTGTTCAGCAGATGCCTGGTGCGTGCTGGAAGTTGGGTTAACACTTGCTGAACACATGGAAACTGCATGCGTTCTCAGCCCGGTTCTCTGGGCATCAAGCTTCCACCCTGGCCTGCTTTGTCAAGTCCTAAAAGTCATTCTGTGGCTGATGCTGAGGAATTCCCTGGTGTCCTACGCATTCTCAGCCCAATCTTGGGTGCATTCAGAGGGCACGGCACAGGGGGCCGTTTGAAAGAGGAGTCAGGCCTATGAGACGGCCAGGCAGGTGACGTGTGTCGCACAGTACCATTCCACAGGTGCCAAACACTTGAACCCTTGAACAAGGGCTGGGACGGGGGTCCAAACAATGGAAGAAGTCACTAATTCCATAATATTGTAATGTGGGGTATTTCAAAAGGAAAGGGCTACATGTTAGCCTTTTAAAATATAAAGTTTGATTTTGTATTACGGTTTTTTTTAAAACATGTAATCCAGAGTTATTTAAGTTTACATGAGGATTTTTATGCACATCTAGCATTTTTGTAGGAAATAATGAAACTAAGCATGTTTTCGAGTTGGTCTTTAGTTGGAAAGATTTCGCTTCAGAACAGATTGTGAAGGTCAACTAGGAGAAATTTCTCTCCCCTCATCTGGTCGAACCATGTATTACATAGATCTCTCCTGATTATGCAGAGCCTGCATGTGTAGTTAATTATATATCCAGTATTTGTCTTTTCCTCTGTCCCTGGACACTGTTTTTCCCTCCTGTGCTTCCCTTGGGTAATTAAGTGTTAGCATTTCTGGCCATATTTTCTTTTTTTTTTTAAGAAAAAAGAGACATAGCATGAGCAGAGGAGAGTCAGAGAGAGAGGGAGACACAGAATCTGAAACAGGCTCCAGGCTCTGAGCTGTTAGCACAGAGCCCGACGAAGGGCTTGAACCCATGAACTGTGAGATCATGACCTGAGCCAAAGTCAGACACTTAACCGACTAAGCCACCCAGGTGCCCCTCTGGCCATATTTTCATAGAAGATGTTGAGTTCTGTGGATAATATCATTTCATGAGTATTAATAATCAAGAATCCATCATTTTATGGCATGGGGTCATTACAAATTATTTCACTTTGCTCATAGGGTTTGGAACTTGGTTTCTAAAACAATACCATCCTCACGGGCATCGGGACTGTTCTAGAATGGTCTTTGGGCTGGGGTGCTGTTGGGCCGCCATTCCCTTTGATAGCACCTAGGGTTTGTATCATGCTTACGTTTTACAGTGTTTACATTTATTTTGCGTTTGGTCTTCGCAGCGTGTGACACCCCCCAGAAGGCAGCAGGACTGGTATCATTCCTGTGTTATAAGGAACATTCTGGTAGCATTTACTGGTAGTATCTTCAGGGTGTCCTGTGCAAACTCTTGTGGTCACTCTGTCACTGTGTACTTTATTCTCGTGTTAACTGCCAGTAGTGGCTTGATTCTTAAATTTTAAAGATAAATGAATAAACCAATAGCAGTGCAGAAAGACACGTGTTATTTAAAGATTATATTATGATTCAAGCGAGCATGTAAATGATGATATTTTGTGTGTGTGTAAAACCCATTTGACCTGACAAAACCCTTGGAATGTGATTTTCCAGGTCTTGCTCTGTCAGTGCAGCTGCTATGTGGCTGAAGACCAGCAGTATCAGTGGCTGGAAAAGGTAAGAGAAGTGGAGGCTGGCCGTGGTCACACTGAGGATGGACGCCTTTTAAGGGTTCGGTATCTGTACCCTGAAACCGGAGAGGTCTCTGTTGTTGTTGTTACTATTTTTTTTTTTTTTGGCAAAAGATATTGTAGCAATTTATTACAGAATTTGAAGAATAAAAACTCATTTAACAAATGTGATCAGCAATGTGCTAAAGATCGTAGGTCACAGAAGCGTAAACCAGTTGGCTTCTTCCCATCCACCATATTGTGATGTTTGAAAGACAGACAGGCTACTCACAGGCAACAGAACAGGGCCAGGGCCAGGGCAGAAAACAGCAGTGCTGACAGTGGTGTTGGTTGGAGATGCTCGGGGCTGCGAGGCAGGAAATGGGTGTGAGCTGGATTCGGGGGGTTGGCACCCCGCTGCTGCTTGCTCCAAATTCCAGAATATTGCATCCATTTTCCTTAGTGATAGTATGAATTATTTGAGGCTTCATTTTGTGGGAAAATTGTGCATGTAGTATGTGCCCAGTAAAACGTATTTTTCAGGGGCGCCTGGGTGGCTTAGTCATTTAAGTGTTGGACTTCGGCTCAGGTCATGATCTCAGGGTTTGTGGGTTCGAGCCCCGCGTTGGGCTTCGTGCTGACAGCACAGAAGAATTTAGAAGTGTTAGAGAATAATCATAATTTTGGCATAATATTATTGCCATATTGCATATTATTACATATTATTATTTTAATTAATGTATTTATTTTTGAGAGAGAGGAGAGGGCAGAGAGATAGAATCCCAACCAGGCTGTGCATTGTCAGCACAGAGCCCAGGGTGGGGCTCGAACCCACAAACTGAGATCATGACCTGAGCCAAAACCAAGAGTTAGATGCTTAACCAACTAAGCTACCCAGGTGCCCCAGTTGCATATTATTTTTAAGTGAAGTAGGTCTCATATATATCTTAGCAACATTTCAGCTTAAATTTTAGGTATATTTTTGTATAGGTTGTAGAATTCATTAGAAATAAGAAATTTGGCGTACATCTGTCCTAAACCAGATTGGGAACTTAGAAACATTTATTAAAAGTTATTAAATACATTTTATTAACCGAGGAATAATTTAAAAAGGTATGTGACCCTTCCCATGATCCTGTACATGATACTGTGTTTTGCACCAATATGTATTTTTCTAGGGAGAAAGTCCATGGCTTTCCTCAGATCTCAGAAGGGTAGGAAACTGCTGTGTTAACTTGTGTTTTTTAATTTAAGTAGGATGACTGTTAGTTCAGAAATATTTTGTTATTTTTGTGCCGTGGAGCACCTTTTCCCTTCCAGACTTAAAAACCTTTTTAGTCAGATTTTTTTCCTTTGGGACATGCTCCGGGTCTCCCTGCTGTTTGCTTCATGTCAGCCACAAAATGCTGGTAATCGCACAGCCTAACAGTGGTCACGTGTGGGTTCAGACTGTAGGTATTACGGGGAGGACGATAAAGTAGGCCTCGTGAGTAATGTTGTATTTCTTTTTTATTAAAAAATTTTTAAGTTTATTTTTGAGAGAGACCACGTGTGAGCAAGGGAGGGGCAGAGAGAGAGGGAGACATAATCAGAAGCAGCTCCAGGCTCCGAGCTGTCAGCACAGAGCCTTACGTGGGTTTTGAACTCATAAACCATGAGTTGATGACCTGAGCCAGTCAGGAGCTCAACCGACCAAGCCCCCCTGGCGCCCCAGTAATGTATCTTAAATGGCATGTACCTGTTGACGGATGTATATTGTGTTAACTGTTTTGTGTTTATTTGCAAAACTGTGATATGGTGAAATTAGGCTTAAAATCCTTCATGGCATGTGGAATCTTTCGTTCTGTTGTTATCATTTGGAATAGCCACTTACTTCTTTTCATAAAATATTTTCTAATAAAGTGGAGTTGCCTAAAGTCTACTTTTTAAATTTAAAACACAGCTGCTTTTTTTTGTTTATATCACCATAGATTTTAAAAGCTGGAAGGGTCCTTGGAAATTCATGAAATACAAAGTTAGGAATTAAAGGTCTAAAATGATTAAAAGTTGCCTACAATAGAAATAAAAAGTGAACTTAAGGATCGTTTGCACTCATACAGCACTATCATGCATACAACTTGCAGCTTAGAAACATCTTCATTAAAATAAGTGTTTTAGAATACATCGGGACGTGGGTTCGAGAAAGGGGATCACTTCCTTTTGCTGATGTACTTCTAGTCTGAAGGTGGCTCGCCAGTAAAGTTGTGCTTAGAAATACCTGCGTTAGGGGCGCCTGGGTGGCTTAGTCGGTTAAGCGTCCGGCTTTCGCTTAGGTCATGATCTCGCGGTTCGTGGGTTCTAGCCCCGCATCGGGCTCTGTGCTGACTGCCAGCTCAGAGCCTGGAGCCTGTTTCAGTCTGTGACTCCCTCTCTCTCTGGCCCTCCCCTGCTCACGCTGTCTCTCTCTCTCTCTCTCCTAGAAATAAACAAAACATTAAAAAAAATTTTTTTTTAACAAATTAAAAAAAAAAAAAGAAATACCTGCGTTAGTCGAGATCTAGTAGGCATGTGACAGGCTCTTCCCACAGCTGCTCTGGCCACGTGTGTTCCCGACTCCCACTTACTACAGACTGCAGCTCCCTGTGGTGGGAGTTCACAGATGAGGAACGTGACGTAGGAAAGGTCACCTAACTAGAACGGGCAGAATCAGGATCATGCCCGGGTGAGGGGACGGCGAAGCATGTGTTCTGTTTTTCAGCGGAAGCGTCCACCTCTGCAAGGCGCGGTATTCTTGTGTTTCTGTTCCGTAACAAAACTGTAGATGCCTTTTAACTTGACCTCACTTTTGCTAGGTCTTTGGCTCTTGCCCAAGGAAGAACATGCAAGTGACTGTACTCACGTGTCGACATGTTACTGACTATAAAACCTCAGAATCCACCAGCAGCCTCCGTTCTCCTTTCCTGAAAGCCCTAAAGACAGAGAATTTCAAAGAGCCTCCATGCTGTTCACTGTTGGAACAACCAAACATTGTACATGATCTTCCTGCAGCAGGTGGCGTTGAAATTTGTGATATTTACATTATAGATTATTGCTTTATTGGTTATTGGTGATTTGGCTGTTAGAAGTCTTCTTAAGGTAGTGTGTTGACGATGATTGATACCAGTGTTCTGCTGTTAATCTTTAATATCTGTTGTTGCTGGATGTTGTGTTCGGTTTGAGTTTTAACATTTTCTAGACACACAGTTACCGTTTGCGAGCAGCTTAAGAACTTCGGAGTTCTTAACTCTTAGGCTTCAGTGTTGCTCTGTTTCTTTTTGGTCTGTGATAACTCATCACGCAAGCTCGTGTTAGACATAAAGTGTTGGGGCATGAAAAGTTGGTAAAGTATGTTTCAATTGTCGAAATAGCAGTTTCCAGAAACTGAATCGTAGTAGTATTGTTAATATTTTATTTTTTACTCCTGTTGTTAGTTATACTCTGACATCACATCAAAATGAGATTGTCAGTTACTTTTCAGTAGCTGATAAGTTGTATAATTGTTGTTTGTTAATAAGTAAGTTTTTCCCCTTAAATGTGAAGTTTACTAAACTGTCAAGTACTTTACATTATGCACTATATGTTTATTATTTACTTTTAATTTATTGTATTCAGCAAAATTTTAATCTAGAAGTTACTTAAGATGTGTCTCAGTATTTTCAGGAAATGCAAAATAAACTATTTCAAGAAATTACTTAGGAAAATAAATTGGCTTTAAAAGAATATGTGCATTGTAAGGGGTTTAATATGGCAGTAAACACTTTGATGAAGGGAGGCAACAGACACAACTGTTTTTAAAAGTAGCCTTTTTTATATAGAGGTGTTTAGTGTAAAAATCACAGAGCAGGAGGCTGAAGTGGTTTTTCCCCTTGTATGATTCATAGTTCTGAGTTACTGCCAAGTGTGGAAAATCCCTGCGATCCTGTACTTGTGCTACACTGATGTGATGAAGTTAGACCTCATTACAGTTGGAGCTTTTAAGCCCGTCCTTTCTTCCAGAAGCTTGAAAGGTTTGGTGAAGGTGAGGTTTTCACTCGTTGACTTCATAGCTGAGTTGTGGCGGGCTTAGTAACAGACGTAAATGTCTGGTGCCCGTGTGAAACCCGAGCAACACTCAGAGGCCCTTTTCCTCAGGGTAAAGCTGTTTAGTCCGGCACTTTGAGGGGGACCGTCACCCTTTTTTAGATGTGCTCCTGTAACCTGAGAACCTTTGCGTTCACGCTTTCTCGTGGTGGGTCCTGGCAGCGCGTGGATGGAGATCCCAGGCGGCTCTGTAGAAGGGTGGTTTCACTGCTCGGGAAGTTTCTGTAACTAATCCATTTGGAAGGTTGTAATGTTTAAGAAGGCGATCCCGGGCACAGCTCGGAGCGGGTGATCAGCGTTTATTCACTTAATTTTGCATGGGGTGGGGCTGGCGGCCCGAGGGCGAGATGCACCCGTCCCTGCTCTTGGTGCCTGTTGTGCACGCTGGGACGTGTTTGCCTGTGCTTGCACGTAGTTTAGGGACCCGCTCCTGTCCCCGAGGGCCTTGCCGCCGCCGCATGGACCCTGGGTAAGGACTTGTCTCTCACAGGGAAGAGGCTGCAACAGCGCTGTTCACAGTGCAAGTCCTGTTGTATTCTATATTCTAGAATGGCCGTTGGCCCTCAGACACCTTTTCTGGCACGTTCTGTCGGGGTTAGCCCTTCTTACATTAGTTGCTTGCTAAATGGCCAGCTCCGTGGGAATGGGCCGCGTTTCTCCATTTCGTACCCCCCACCCCCCCACCCCCCGTCAGGTACCTGGCCTGTGGGAGGCGCCCCCACCGTCCGATGAATTATTAGGGGTAAAACTGTAAACCGAATATAACTGAAGCAGGATTTCAGTTCAGTGGGAGTCGTGGGGGGTTCCGTAGCGGGGGCGCCCTCAGAGCACAGGCTGGTGGCCGGGTTCGCAGGCAGCGAGCGCGGCCCTGGGCTGTGTCCCTGCGGGGGGCCGCACAGGCGCTCCGGAAGGACCCGGGCTCGCTCCAGCAGCCCCGCCATCAGTCACGGAGAGTTTCAGTCGACTTTGGCTGTTAGGAGTATTCTTCGAGGGGGAATCGAGACACTTCTTGGAACCTTCTCATTTCTTCCTGCAAACGTACTGAGTTGCGGAGGGCTCCCGAGCGGACATGGCTTCCGGAGGTCGCTCAGGCTTCTTGATCTGAGGGTGGCCGTCCGTCAGCCGCGGGGAGTTCCCTTGAGTGCCTGCAGGGCCGCGTCAGCGCCCTGGCCCCAGCCGGGGTGGGGGGGTGGGGAGGTGACGCAGGCGACTGTGGTGCCGCCAGGCCGGGGGTGGGAGGGGTGAGAGGCGAGGCCGCTTAGGCTGTGCCTGGGAGAGGGACGGAGCCTCTGCTCAGGGGGCGTCCAGAGCCTGGGGGGGATGGAGTGGGTGTGCTGTTTCTGACCGAATCCTCCATCTCCCTGTGTTAATAGCTTTTTTTCCCCCCTCTTCTTCTAGAATATTCCCCAGAGCACAGAGATACTGAAGAAATTGATGACCACAAATGAGATTCAGAGTAACATTTACACGTGATTCCAGAGGTGGTTTTGTACAGTGTGTTATTACCCCCCCCCGTTCCTGTAGGGGAGCAGCGTGTCCCCCCCGTTCCTGTAAGGGGAGCAGTGTCCCATTTTGTTGGTTCCTTTTTCCCAAGGGGGTCTTTTGAGGGTGTTCAAACAGAATAAACTTATTTTAAATTCATTATAGTTCTAGTTCCTTTCTTACGGTAATCTAAGCCAGATGTTTTCCTTTATCCACTAGGTGGGAGTGTTGGTTTTTTATTTGAATATTTTACAATAATACAGTTAAGTTTTTAAAAAGCCACAGATAACAACAGGTTTTATTAATATGGAGGTATAGTTAGTGCAGAAATTCTCTGTGATATTTGAAAGTTTTTTTTTCTTTCTATAATTTATTATTTTTTTAAGTTTATGTCCAAGTTAATTAGCACATAGTGCAATAATGATTTCAGGAGTAGACTCCTTAATGCCTTTTACCTATTTAGCCCATCCCCCCTCCAGTCACCCTCTGTCCTCTATATTTAAGAGTTTCTTATGTTTTTGTCCCCTTCTCTGTTTTTATATTATTTTTGCTTCCCTTCCTTTATGGTCATCTGTTTTATATCTTAAATTTCTTATATGAGTGAAGTCACATATTTGTCTTTTTCTGACTAATTTCACTTAGTGTAGTACCTTCTAGTTCCATCCACCTAGTTGCAAATGGCAAGATTTCTTTTTTTTTTAATTTTTTTTCAGTGTTTTTTTATTTCTGAGAGAGAGAGACAGCATGAAGCAGGGGAAGGTCAGAGAGAGAGGGAGACATAGAATCTGAAGCACGCTCCAGGCTCTGAGCTGTCAGCACAGAGCCCGACACGGGGCTCGAACCCACTAACCGTGAGATCATGACCTGAGCCGAAGTCAGACACTTAACTGACTGAGCCACCCAGGCGCCCCAAGATTTCATTCTTTTTGATTGCCAAGTAATATTCCATTGTGTATATACGCCACATCTTTGTTATCCCCTCATCTGTTGACGGACATCTGGGCTCTCTCCATACTTTGGCTACTGTCGATAGTGCTGCTATAAACACTGGGGTGCACGTGCCCCTTTGAAACAGCCCCCCTGCATCCCTTGGATAAATACCCAGTAGTGCAATTGCTGGGTCGTAGGGTAGTTCTATTTTTAACTTTTTGAGGAACCTCCACACTGTTCTCCAGAGTGGCTGCCCCAGTTTGCATTCCCAGATTGGTGATACCATGTGAAAGGTTTGTATTTTATGGGTTCTTCGTTTTTTTTTTTTCTGGGTGAAAATTGACAGGGTAACAGTTCTGTATTTGCTCAAAATGAGACAAGAAGAAATGAGTGTTGTCTCACTTTGCAGTGACGTCCGCCGGGTGTCCTCTGGGCCTGGTGCAGCGCCGCTGTGTCGTGGCCCCGGCGGCTGCCGTCGTCACGTGTGGCGGGACTCCTGAGCTCTGCGCAGCCGCTCCACTACGTAAAATCACCCGCTAAACTGCATCAGTGAACGCAGATTTTAAAATGGTGAAGTTGAGGGGCACCTGGGTGGCTCAGTCGGTTAAGTGTCCGACTTCGGCTCCGGTCATGATCTCACAGTTCGTGGGTTCGAGCCCCACGTCGGGCTCTGTGCTGACAGCTCAGAGCTTGGAGCCTGTTTCTGATTCTGTGTCTCCCTCTCTCTGACTCTCCCTCTCTCTCTGACCCTCCCCTGCTCACACTGTCCCTCTCTCTCAGAAATAAATAAAACATTAAAAAAATTAAAATGGTGAAGTTGAGACATGCGTCTCATCTCTTTACCATCTTCGTAGTCACAGAATCGTTTGTTATAGATTTAGACTGCGTGCTTGGGTCTTCTAGGTGGGGTGGGGACACGGCTGCCCGCCCTCTGTGCCCCCGGCCTTGTGCGCGGTGCACGTGAACGTGTCCTCGTGGTGACGCTGAGGCATCCTCCTTGCAGAAATGGATGCCTCCATTCGGAAGTGTGTTTGCGGCGCCCCGGGGTGACCTCGGGGTCTCGTCTGGAGCCTTTTCTTGCGCTGAGGGTTAGCGTGGTCACAACACGGAGCCACCTTGGAAACGCACAAATCCCAGGCCGCCCTCTACAGGTGGGTGGCCGTGGGTTGGTGCCGTAAAGCCCCGGGAGCCCCAGTTTCCTCATCTGCAAACTGCAGCTAGAACCAGAAAGGAAAATTTATGAGTTAATGGGAGTGCGCAGGAAGCGTCTCTTCCTTCAGGTTTCCGTTTTTCATCTGCTTCGTGAGGAAGGGTCTGTCTGCTTGTGTGGTGGGTGGTTGTAAGTATAAACATACACAAATGGCTTTTGAACAGGACAGTGGTACTTCCTCACACACACGCGTGTGCAGGATGGAGCGACGGGCGCTGCCCCCCGTGCCTCCCCGACACCCCGCGCCAAACTCGAGACCACCGATTCTCGGCAGTGCAGTGGCCGGGAGCGGTGCCGATGGGGAAGGGCTCCCCCGTGGTGGGAGGTTGAGTGTGTTGTATGTTCCTTGCTTTGCACTGAGATTCATTAAGAGGAACAGATCCGTAATTCTTCAGAGGCCGAGCATCTGTCGTTCTGTTCGTATGAATAAGTCACAGGTTCGAATGGTGGTGGCTTCTGGAGAAGAGTGCTCAGAATGGACCCAGAGGGTTACCTGTAATGCCGACTGCTCTCTCTTAATGCCAGCGGACACGCGCTTCTGAACCGTATTCAAGTCCTGTGATCTTTAATTCGGGCTGCGGGGAGGGCAGCGAGGAGGACGTGCAAGAAAGATGAGGGAGGGTGTCTGCACTGCTGGCCGCCCGCAGCCTGGGGGTTTCGGGTCCGTGCGGACCGCTCCCGGGCGCTCTCCACGCAAGGCACCCTCCAGGAGAGCCCAGGTGAGGCTCGGGACCCTGCAGCGACCGCTGGTGCTGTCGCCCGCCATGCCTCCCACTGGGTGTAGCTTCCCCGTGTCGTTACCCAGCTCCGGAGCATCTCGCGCTGGGTGTCCGAGCTGCGGGCCACCCCTCCATGAAATACGGTCGCCGCAAACGTTTCTGAGGGTGAAAAACAGCAGTGGCCCCGGTCTGGCGACTTCTTTAAGGAACTCTCTGATGCTGCTGAAATCTACTCTTTACGGCCCCAATCGGGAGCCTCTTGGCGTTCTCTGCGGACTGCGTTTTGACCAGGGAAAGCCCACAGCAGGGTCACCCCATTAGTTTTGGGAAAGGAAGGGAGGGAGACGAAGGGCAAGTCATTCAGGTGTTGTGAACGTGCCTCGCAAAAGACAGGTGAGCCCTCGCCGCCTGCGAATTCCCCTGTGCCGTCCGCTTCCCGCCAAGCGGATCTGGGAGGGAGAGAAGGGAAGGGTTTCTGTGGAAGCCGAGTCCGTGCAGCCTCTTGTGCGAATGTCAGGTTTGCTTATTTAGAAACAGGACACAAGAGTGTACTTAGCCTCACTCTCTCTCCTCCATCCTCTGGCCGTTGGGACGCGCTGTCAGCCCCCTCCAACCCGGACTGCATCCTGGAAAAGGAGCTCCTGCGACTGAGCACAGGGAGGGGGACCGTGCCGCCCCTGTCATTGCCTGGACACGTTGACCCTTATCATGTCATGCTGTCCTTGTAACAGGTGGAGGAAGAGCCCCGGAGTCTGAGCCTCACAGGGTCCCACCCTGCTGAGAGGGCTGGGTTTAATCGGCTTGGCTTTCCCTGCGAAACTGCCCACCCGAGGCTGGGGATGCAAGGCTCCCGGGCCTCACAGCTGGAACCATCCAGAAGACTGGAGACCTTGTGGCCAAAGATGGCTCAGCCTCACAGGGTCGCAACTGATCCCAAAGAACCAGGTTCCCCACCTCAGCAGCCCCGAGTCTCAAGTCCCAGGTGCTGGCCCGGGCACGGAGGGCGGCCTTTGGCCACACCAGGCTGACACTGGGCAGAGCGCTGAGCTGGGGTCCCTCCCACCACAGGCCTCTGGGGGCCACGTGCGCTGGCTCCAGACCTGGCTCTCCGGACACTTGTCCCCCCACCCCCGTCCCGGGTCCGGTTCAGAAGTCTCAGTCAGGAACCTGTTTCCTGCTGTGCCAGATGGCGTGCTGACGGCGGAGGCCACGCAGGGCAGGCTGAGTCCCTGCTGGGAAGGAAACCACAGGGCGTGTGGCCCGGGGCGCAGGAAGATGCCAGGCCAGGGATCTCCGCAGGCCTTCAGTTAAGGGTAACGGACCAGCAATCCGAGACCTGGCAGCCCAACTGCGCCCTAGACACAAAATGGCATTTGGCAGCGTCTTCCGGGGAGGTCACGCCCTCTGGCCCCGCCTGCTGAGGCCCGGCTGGGAGCTGCCGAGATGCCGAGCGATTGTCCAAGGTGTGTCCTCCGCTGCACCGAGCCAGGATCCGGACCAGGATCCGGACAGCGTTACCCGCCGGGCCCGGCCCACAGACCCGATGGCCGACGCTCAGTGCCCGCCTGCCCGGTCGAGACGAGCCTGTCCCGGGGAGGTTTCTGGGCTTGTCCTCGAAGAGACTGCGTTCCTGTGGCCGCCCCAGGAGGCCTCCAGCTTCAAGAGCTGCGGGGCCTGGGCAAGTCCCCAGAGTGAGCAGGCTCGCCAGCCTGCCCTGGCCCCGAACTGCCGGCCCACGATGGGCCCCCCCCCGGCCCCCCCCAGGCCTGCTCGCCACCGGGCACTGGGGTTCCAGGCTGTGATTTGCCCTGCGAGCGTGCTGGAGGGGGGAGGGGGGAGGGGGGTCTCCGCGGGGGTGAACGGGGCCTTTGATGTTTGTAACAAGGCCCCTGTGTCTGTGGCTGCCATGTGGCCGCCAGGCTGGGAGCTCGGCTGGGTTACTCGGCAGTTGTGCCACCTGCTCTCACGGCCCGCGTGCTGGACTCAGACCACGTGCTGGTAGCCTGGCCGTCGGCTCAACCTCATAATATTGAACGTGAGGTTGTCCGTGTATTCACGTGTATTCACCCGGTGAACCCGTTATTGAACACAACCCACACGAAAATAGCTCGGACGGTATTTATTTCAGAGGAAACAGACTGATTTACGTTGAGTCCTCTTAGCTGCAGTGAACGTTCAAGGGCACCTAGAGGAAAGGAGAAGAGGCCACGCGATTATTACTGCAAGTTCACAGAAACGTTGGGACTTTTAAGGCAATAAAGTCCTTTTTAGTTAGAAAAGTTTAGACGTTATTTATAACCACAAAAGCGTTTCTGCTTTTTGACTCACAATCTGCTTAGGTTTTCTGAGAGATTCTTCATTCTCTTTCTCTCCCTAGGAGGTTGCATTTCCACTGACAAACATGCTTACTTCTCTCCTGTTCTGGAACCGTCTTTTTGCTTTTTAATTTTTTTTAAGTTTATTTATTTTGAAAGAGAGAGTGATAGGGCGTGTGGGGGAGGGGCAGAGAGGGAGAGGGAGAATCCCAAGCAGGCTCTGAGCGCGGAGCCCGATGCGGGGTTTGAACCCACAAACCACGAGATCATGATCTGAGCTGAAACCAAGAGTTGGACGCTTAACCAACTTGCTCCTGGAGCCTTCTTTCAGTCCTGCTGAAGAAGGAGCTGGAGCCATCTTCCCATCTCCGGCCCCCCGGCCTCCGGTGTTCCTGGAGCAGCAGTCTGCAGGTGTGCGCGTGGCGTGCCTGCCCTGCGCGCCAGGCCCCGCTGCCCCTCGATGCCCGTTCGCAGCCCAGCCTCTGTCAGGTCCGCAGAAGGCTGTTTTAGCGCCACACTGGTTTTCTCATCAGCCCCGGTGCCCTGTGTCCCCCCTCTCCTCCCTGTCACCATGTCGCCAGAGGCCACTCCCCACGTGATCTGGGAATCCTGCCTTTCCTGTTGTTTGTCGGATGAACTCCAAATAGCTGATCCCCGTTCAGGCTCCTTGTTCATCCAGATTAATTTATCTTACCCACCTTACCCTCCCCACTTTTTTCAAAACTCAGCTCAAAACTCAGTGCTGCCTTTTCCAAAAGCCGTCCCTACCTGCTCAGCCAGTGGCCATCCGTTCTGCCTCTGGATGTCCGTGGAGCCGGACAGCCGGACAGCACGCGTGCCTGGCCCCCTGCGTCCAAGTTAGTTAGCATCTAGTGAGGTAATGCTTTCAGGAGTAGAATCCAGGGATTCGTCCCCTACGCACAACACCCAGTGTTCATCCCAACAAGTGTCCTCAAAGTCCCTTGCCCATTTAGCCCATCCCCCCACCCACAACCCCTCCAGCAACCCTCTGTTCTCCATATGTAAGAGTCTCTTGTTTTGTCCCCCGCCCTGTTTTTATATTATTTTTGTTTCCCTTTCCCTATGTTCATCTTAAATGCCACATATGGGTGGAGTCTTGTGATATTTGTCTTTCTCTGACTAATTCCACTTAGCATTATACCTTCTAGTTCCATCCATGTAGTTGCAAATGGCAAGATTTCATTCTTTCTGATTGCTGAGTGGTACTCCACTGTATATATGTACCACATCTTCTTTATCCATTCATCTGTCGATGGACACTTGGGGCTCTTTCCATACTTTGGCTATTGTCTATAGCGCTACTACGAACATTGGAGTGCATATGCCCCTTCGAAACAGCACAGCACACCTGTATCATTTGGATAAGTACCTAGTAATGCAATTGCTGGGTTGTAGGGTAGTTCTGTTTTTATTTATTTTTTTAAATATGTTTTTTTTTTTTTTTGGTTTATTTTTGAGAGCGAGAGAGAACATGAGCAGGTGAGGGGCAGAGAGAGAGGGAGACACAGAATCTGAAGCAGGCTCCAGGCCCTGAGCTGTCAGCACAGAGCCTGACGTGGGGCTTGAACCCACGAACCGTGAGATCATGTCCTGAGCTGAAGTCAGATGCTTAACCGACTGAGCCACCCAGGCACCTCACGTAGTTCTGTTTATAGTATTTTGAGGAACCTCCACACTGTTCTCCAGAGTGGCTGCACCACTGTGTATTCCCACCAGTAGGGCAAAAGAGATCCTTTTTCTCCGCATCCTTGCCAACATCTGTTGCTGCCTGCGTTGTTAATTTTAGCCCTTCTGACTGGTGTGAGGTGGTACTTCATTGTGGTTTTGATTTGTATTTCCCTGATGATGAGTGACATTGAGCACTCTTTCATGTGTCTGTTGGCCATCTGCATGTCTTCTTAGGAAAAGTGTCTATTCATGTCTTCCGCCCATTTCATCGTCGGATTGTTTGTTTTTTGGGTGTTGAGTTTGAGAAGTTCTTTATGGATTTTGGACACTAACCCTTTATCTGATATGTCATTTGCAAATATCTTCTCCCATTCCATCGGTTGCCTTTTAGTTTTGTTGATTATTTCCTTCACTGTGCAGAAGATTTTCATCTTGATGAAGTCCTAATAGTTCATCTTTGCTTTTGTCTCCCTTGCCTCTGGAGATGTGTTGAGTAAGAAGTTGCTGCAGCCGAGGTCAAAGAGGTTGTTGCTTGCTTTCTTCTCCAGGATTTTGATGGCTTCCTGTCTTATGTTTAGGTCTTTCATCAATTTTGTGTTTATTTCTGTGTGTGGTGTAAGCAAGTGGTCCAGGTTCATTCTCCATGTCGTGTCCAGTTTTCCCAACACCACTTGCTGAAGAGACTGTCTTTATTCCACTGGATATTCTTTCCTACTTCGTCAAAGTTTAGTTGGCCATAAATTTGTGGGTCCATCTCTGGGTTCTCTATTCTGTTCCATTGATCTAAGTGTCTGTTTTTGTGCCAGTACCATTCTGTCTTGATGATTACAGCTTTGTAGTACATCTTGAAGTCTGGGATTGTAATGCCTTGAGCTTTGGTTTTCTTTTTCAGGGTTGCTTTGGCTATTCGGGGCCTTTTCTGTTTCCATACAAATTTCAAGATTGTTTTAGCTCTGTGAAGAATGCTGGTGTTATTTTGATAGGGATTGTATTAAGTATGTAGATTGCTTTGGGTAGTATCAACATTTTAACAACATTTCTTCTTCCAATCCATGAGCATGGAATATTTTTCCAGTTTTTTGTGTCTTCTTTGATTTCTTTCATAAGCTTTCTATAGTTTTAAAGTTTATTTTTTGAGACAGTGAGAGTGTACATGTGGGAGAGGCAGAGAGACAGAGAGGGAGAAAGAGAGAGAGGCAGAAAGAGAGAGAAACACAGAGAATCCAAAGCAAGCTCTATGCTGACAGCATAGAGCCCGACGTGGGGCTTGAATCCACAAACCGAGAGATCGTGACCAGAGCTGAAGTCAGATGCCCAACCGACTGAGCCACCCAGGGACCCCCACACTATTTCACTTTTAAATCTGTCTGGTTCGGATCTCATTTCTGAGTGTGCATTCAGGTGTACCCGTTAAATCTTTTGTTAATCTTCATGAAGACCCATGTGAAAACATTAATTCTCAGCCTGATTATTCATCTCCCTCTGGCTGCCTTACAGCACATACTTCCTTCCAAGTAGCCAGGATGGAGTGGTGGGTAAGGTAGACACAGCCTCTGTTTTTGCAGAGTTTGTGGCCGATGAGGAGCCCCCCTGGTGGATGGCTGGGTCCGTCCCCACAGTCCCAGACAAGTGACACAACAGCCCCATGTACAGATGTTGCCCTCACAAGACTGGTTTCTCTCCCAACTCTTCATGTTACAGGAGCAGAGAAGTGCAGCCAGTCCTCAGTATTCGTGGATTCTGTATTTGTTGATTCTCCTGTCCATTAACATTTACTTGTAAGCCCAAAGTCAACTTTCCCAAGACTTTTTTGGCCATTCACGTGGACACACGCAGAGCAGGAAATGAGCTGCACGATGCGTGTTTCCAGCTGAAGTTGAACAAAGTGACGCCCTGAGCCCTTGTCCCTGCCTCATACAAATATGGTGGAAGGGTGGACGTGGGAGTGGACAGTGCAGTGTAGACTAAGGGGCTCTGGGGCCAGTTGGATGGTGTTGAACCCCAGCTTTGGCATCTGTTGGTGTTACAGCCTCAGACGAGTCACTTAGTACTGCTGAAACTTGTTTCTTCATAAAGTAAAGAAGATAGAATCTACCCGGATGAGTTGTTTTTAGAATTGGAGATTGTAGTCTCTGTGAGATGACATGGGTGGACGCTGTATGTATGCTCGTATCTCCGCCCAGGAGCAGTGTTCAGTACTCGCCACGCCATGTTCATCGAGACTTTACAACTACCATGAATAACGAGAATCAACTCTATTTGGTTTAGAGGCCTCCACCCAAACAGGCTCCTCTTGGCTGGACATCTCTCCAGGTGACAGTTGTGTCCCCTGAGGACTGGGACAGATTGTGTGGGGCAGGAGGAGGAGACCTGTTGAGTATCTTCGTTGACTCAGGCTGCTATAACGAGATACTATAGCCTGGGCAGCTTAACCAACAGAAATGTACTCGTAACAGTCCTGGGGGCTGGGAAGTCCAAGGTCAAGATGCTGGCAGATTCAGTTCCTGGTGAGGACTCTTCCTGGCTTGCAGGTGGCCGTTTTCTCCTTGCGTCCTTATCTGGTGGAGAGAGAAAGGAAGCAGCTGTCTCATGTCTCCTCTTCTGAAGGACACCAGTCCCATTGTGAGGGCTCCATGACCTTATCACCCCTCAAAGACCCCATCTCCCAATCCCATCACATGGGAAGTTAGGGCTTTGAGGAATGAATTTGGAGGGATGGTGTGAAGGATAATAATTCAGTTCATAGCAAAGTCGGAGAACAGCTGCTCTGTGGGGCGACGTTGGGTAAGGAATTAGAGAGAGATCTGGCGGTCAGGGAAGGATCTCTGCTCAGCCCCGGGGGGAAGAATGGCAAGATGAGAGGGAGGCGGGAGGCGGCTGAGGATGACGTTTCCATGGTGTGGAGAGTGGTCCTCAGGTGACCGAGCCAGCAGCACGTTGCGGAGCGTAAATCTAATTACAGTTCTTCCCTGGGTTAAAAATGGACTTATTGTTTTGGATATGGTTTTGTTTTTCATTTTCAATTACCATTTCCCCCCCGACTTATGGATGGTTTGGAACTTAAAAGCCTAGTTCTTGGGATGTGGCCACTGCATTTGTGTCACAGCTGCCAGCCGCTATCTTAATCCCTTCATTATAAGGAGAGATTTATTTTCCTGTCTTCAGTCTTAGCTGTTGGACTATTTAATAGAATTGCTTAAAAAACTTTCTTTCTTTTCTTTTCTTCCTTTTCTTTTCTTTCTTTTCTTTTCTTTCTTTCCTCTCCCCTCCCCTCCCCTCCCCTCCCCTCCCCTCTCCTTTCTGGCACTCCCTTCCTCCTTTCCCCACCAGGCTGGCCAGGGGTCCACTGCAAAGTCTCTAGACTGGAGTTCAGGCTCATGGTCAATCTGCAGCTATGCCTGCCAGAGTGGAGGAGACCCAGATCCTTGCCCCTTGTCCGGTGTTAGGGGCCACCCCTCCTCCCCCTGCCATTCATTTCTTGAAGACTTAACCTCCAATGTGATTACGTTTGGAGAGCGGGCTTTTTAAAAATCATTAAGGTTAGGGGCGCCTGGGTGGCTTAGTTGGTTAAGCGTCCGACTTTCGCTTAGGTCATGATCTCACGGTTCGTGGGTTCGAGCCCCGCGTCAGGCTCTGTGCTGACTGCCAGCTCAGAGCCTGGAGCCTATTTCAGTCTGTGACTCCCTCTCTCCCTGACCCTCCCCTGCTCACGCTGTCTCTCTCTCTGTCTCCTAGAAATAATAAACATTTAAAAAAAAAATAAAAATCATTAAGGTTAAATGAGTAGGTAAGAGTGGCTCCCTAATCCACTAAGATTGGTGTCCTTATAAGAAGAAGAGGAGACAGCAGAACTCTTCCTCTCCACACATGGGCACAGAGAAAAGGTCATGTGAGGACACAGGGAGAAGGTGGCCTTCTACAAGCCAAAGAGGGAAGTCTCCCCAGAAACTCACCCCACAAACACCTGGATCTTGGACTTCCAGCCTCCAGAACTCTAAGAAAATAAAGGTTGAAGCCCTACAGTCCATGGCATTTTGTTATGACAGCCCAGACTGACTAATATAACTGGAAATGAACAATGAAATCAGGGCCAGTCCATTCTTGTGCCCTGGAGCAGGCCTCGGGAGCTGTCTCTTCAGCCTCGTCCTTTCTAACAGGACCCAGAGATATCCAGATATGGGGTGGAAGCCTGGTTGGGGTCAATCCTGATCAGCTGAAGCCAGTCTACATGTTGAATTCGTCGGGTCATGGTGATTAATGTCAGAGTGATATGGATTCGATCAAAGGGAGCTCGGGGGCTTTTGTAAAATGGTTGGGGAAAGACACCATCCCTCTCTTTGGTTATAAATGAAGTACTTGGAGACTGGAGGATACATCCCACTATCAGGAGGGCTTGAGACAGATCCAGTGACATCCCAGGGAGACAGAACTCCAGTTCTGAAGACACTGTGAATACAGGGCTCAAAATATGCTATCCTACCTCAGGATTTTTTAGTTATTTCACAACAAATCTCTTTCATTGTGGTAGCTCATTGCATTGTGTTTCTTACTAACTTGCTACTACATGCGTTCTGATGGAACTTTTCCTAACTGACTGACTTCCCACACAGCAGTCAGAGTGGGCATTTAAGAGCACAGAGCTGATTCGTACCATTTTGTAGCTTGAGACTGTGCCATGGCTTCCTGTTTCCTTTAGGATGAAATCTTGGGACTGCTTTTGGTAATGGGAGTGAGGAAGTCAGACGATTTCCCTCGAAGACAGGCATGTTGGGCCATTGGACAATGACCAAAGAGGGGTTCCTGGGTGTCTCAGTTGGTTAAGTGTCCGACTTTGGCTTAGGTCATGATCTCACAGTTCATGGGTTTGAGCCCCGCATTGGGCTCTGTGCTGACAGCTCAGAGCCTGGAGCCTGTTTCGGATTCTGTCCCCCCTGTCTCTCTGACCCTCCCCTGCTCATGCTGTCTCTCCTTCTCTCTCAGAAATAAATAAAACATTAAAAAATTTTAAAACATAAATAAAATGACCAAAGATAGGCAACAACTTGAGAAGAATTTCCCCATGGAAACTGCTACCGTATTGGGCAGAACGGTGAGTTTGTGGCCATCTTGCTTGCAGGCATTGCCATCTAACCCAGCTGGTGGGGGGTGGGGGGGTTGTGGTGAACATTTGCAGCTTTCCCAACTGTATGCAACAGATTTGATTCAGGGGGTTGACAGAGCTACTAGAAATTTAAGAGAAGTGAGAGAGCCAAAGAAGACCATGGATGATAAATCCTGCATACATTCTTGCCTGATGGCTGAACTGTGTAGGGATGTGGAACCGCAAGAGGTCCAGCAAAAATGGAAAGCCTGGGAGACTGGTAAATGTACTGCCCTTTTGAAAACATCCCTCAGTCCACACACAGCTTAGGCAGTGGAAGTGGAAGACTTACTTGCTCGAGGTGTCTTAGCATGATCTCTGCCCAAATCATCACCTGACTACAAAACTATGCTGGCAAAGGGAAGACCCTGAGTAGCCAGACTTAAAAAAATAAAAATAATAAGCAGAGAGATCAATGGCTGTCCATTGAAAGTGAGATAGATTTATAGGGTGAGTTGAGGCAAGTTAATTATCTATTAAAACCGACAGCACTCAGAACAAAGCAGAATCCAGAATTGCTGCAACGTGTTGCCTGGAATGTCTGGTTTTAAATAAAAAATTGGCAGACGTGCAAAGGAAAGTTCAAGTGTTATACAAGAAGACAGGTCTAAAGTCAGCGAACTAGGCTTCCAATTTGGGAAGCTGAAAATGATGAGAGAATTCAATACAAAGTAAGTAGTAGGAAGCCAATAGTAAAGATCAGTGTGGAAATCAATAAAATAGAAAATGGAAAACAAAATGAAGGGAACCAAAAGCTGGTTCTTTGCAAAGATCAATAAAATTGATAAACTTTTGTCTAGATTGGAAGAAGACACAAATTATCAATTAGGAAGAAAAGAGGAGACATCACCACAGATCTTACAAACACTAAGTGGATAATAAGGAAATATTAGTAACAGCCTGCTCTGAAGTTTAAAACATGTTAATAAAAGGAGACCTAATTAAAACAGAGAGGCATACCATGTCTGAAAGACCCAATACTATTAAGATGGAGGTTAACCCCAAATTTATCTATAGATTCAATGCAATCCCAATAAAAATCCCAGCAGGATGCTGGCGAGGATGTGGAGACACGGGCACCCTCCTACACTGTTGGTGGGAATGTAAACTGGTGCAGCCCCTCTGGAGAACAGTGTGGAGGTTCCTCAAAAAATTAACAACAGAACTCCCCTAGGACCCAGCAACAGCACTGCTAGGAATTTACCCAAGGGACACAGGAGTGCTGATGCACAGGGGCACATGGACCCCAGTGTTCACAGCAGCACTCTCAACAGTAGCCAAAACATGGAAAGAGCCTAAGTGTCCATCAACGGACAAATGGATCAAGAAGATGTGGTTTATCTATACCATGGAATACTACATGGCAATGAGAAAGAATGAAATCTGGCCACGTGTAGCAACGTGGATGGACCTTGAGGGTGTGATGCTGAGTGAAATAAGTCAGGCAGAGAAGGACAGCTACCATATGTTTGCACGTATAGGAGGATTAGGAAGAACTTAACGGAGGACCATGGGTGAGAAGAAGGGGAAAAATAGTGGGGAGAGGGAGGGAGGCAAACCATGAGAGACTCTTGAATGCTGAGAACACACTGAGGGCTGATGGGGGTGGGATGGAGGGGAGGGGGGTGATGGGCATGGAGAAGGGCACTTCTAGGGATGAGCACTAGGTGTTATATGGAAACCAACTTGACGACAAACTATTTTTTTAAAAATGCAAAAAAAAAAATCCCAGCAGGATTTTATGTAGAAGATACAAGCTAATTCTGAAATTTATGTATATTCCCCAAACTCAGGGGAGGGAGAGGGAGGAAAACCAGTCAATGGAAACTGACTCTGGAGAGCTTGGACATTACATCTAGCAGATAAGGACTTCAACTCAGCTAATTAAAAATGTGTTCAAAGAATTAAAGGAAAATACGCTAACAATGAATACAAGGAATCTCAACAGAAATGGAAAAAAGCAAATGGAAAGTTTAGAGCTTAAAAGTACACTAACCGAAATAGAAAGTTCATGGCACGAGTCAGATGTCAGAAGAAGCAATAATTAAATTTGATAGGATGACAGCAATTATATACAGAACAAAGAGAAAAACACCTTATAGTTCAACTGCTGAAAGCCAAAGGTAAAGAAAACATTTGTAAAGGAACAAAATAAAAATGTGACATCATATATAGGTAACAATGGAAAATATGATTTATTGCTGACTTTTCACAGAACATGAAGCCAAAAGACATCGAAAGCCCAGGAGACTGTGAATGTACTGCACTTTCTGTAAAAGACAGTGGTGTCTTGTTCCATTTAATGACATGTTCAAAGTGCTGGAAAAATCAGTGTAGAACTCTTTCAAAACTGAAGGCAAAACTAAAGCCACTTCTAGATTTTAATTTTTTTAAAAAGGGGGAAATAAAACTGAGAATTTGTCACTAGCAGACATGTGCTAAAAGAGCTGCTAAGGAGAAATGACATCAGACAGTAGCTTGGATAGAAACTCAGATACATAAGAAGGATAGAAGAAAACCCTAAATGGAAACACGTGAAGATGCTTGTGGGGATGAGCACTGGGTGTTATATGGAAACCAACCTGACAATAAACTATTTGTAAAAAAAAAAAAAAAAAAAAGAAATATGTGAAGATGTAAAAAATATATAATTTATTATATATAAATGTTTGTATATTTGTATCTGTATATATATCTATACATGAATATAATATAAATATATATGTAAAAACATGTATAAATGTATAGGTAAAATTCATATATACATGTATATATTTTTTAAATGTTATTTATTTATTTTGAGAAGCCCAGCATGCAGGCATGGGAAGGGCAGAGAGAGAGGGAGACACAGAATCTGAAGCAGGCTCCAGGTTCTGAGCTGTCAGGCTCGAACCCACAAGCTGTGAGATCATGACCTGAGTTGAAGTCGGCTGATTAGCCGACTGAGCCACCCAGGTGCCCCAATAACTAAAATTTAAAAAAAATACTGAGTTAAAATACTAAGTGTTGGCAGGAATGCAAAGCAATTGAAACCATTAAACACTGCGGCCAGGAATGCAAATGGTTGGATACACAGCTTTGTACTTTCTTATTTAGTAAAACATACCCTAAGCTTCAAACTTACCACATGACCCCACAAGCCCAGTGCTAGGTATCTGTCCAATAGTAGTGAAGACATACACCCACAAAAAGATTTGCATGTGAATATTCTTAGAAGCATTATTTGTAGTAATCAAAAAGCGAAAACAACCCAAGTGTCCTTTGACTGACGCGTGAACAAAATGTTGCATATCCCTAAATGGAATCACACTTTACATTCATCAAGAGAGAATAAATTGTTGCTACCAGCAACAGCCTGATTGAATCTAAAAAGTATGATGCTGAGCGAAAGAAGCCATACGCAAAAGACTACACATTGTCCGAATCAATATGTATTAAATTCTAGAAAAGGCCAAACAGAGGCAGAAAGCAGACCGGTGGTCTGGGGCAAGTGTGGGGCTCTGGACTGAAGGCAAAAGCAAACGACAAATTTTTAGGGTAATAAGAGTGTTCTAAGATTGATTGTGTTGATTGCTTGACAGTAAGGTATATGCTTATCAAAACTCATGGAACTATGCACTTTTTTTTAGCGTGTAAATTATACTTTAATCAAGCTGTTAAAAAATAATCAATCCAGGGACGCCTGGGTGGCTTAGTCGGTTAAGCGTCCGACTTGCGCTTAGGTCATGATCTCGCAGTTTGTGGGTTCGAGCCCCGCGTCGGGCTCTGTGCTGACTGCCAGCTCAGAGCCTGGAGCCTGCTTCAGAGTCTGTGACTCCCTCTCTCTCTGACCCTCTCCTGCTCATGCTGTCTCTCTCTCTCTCTCCTAGAAATAAACAAAACATTAAAAAAATTTTAAAAAAATCAATCTGACTTAGCACGGCTTATGTAACAGATCCTGTCTATTTCTCTGGTCATCTTACCTCAAGGTCTTGACACAAGACAAGTTCGTATCTCACTCGTGTTCCGACCTGTGTGGGTTGGGGGAGGAGCGGGAATACTCTACCCCACACGGTCACTCGGGGACCATGCTCCTTCCATTTTCTGCCTCCTTCTTTCTCTAGATCCTCAGAGTCCCTTCCTTTTAGCTGGAGGATAAAGAAGGAGCCAACGTGGAGGATTTTAGTTCTCAGCACACCACCGTGGACTTCGTGGGTGAAGCAATAGGCGTGTGTTGTTTCTCATGGTTTTGTGGATGCGCTGGGTGGTTGTGGTGGTCTGGGCTGACTCTGCGGGGGCTGCAGGGTCTGGGACGGGCTTGGCTGGGCCTCTCCCTGAGGTGTGGCCCTCCAGGAGGCCAGCCCGGGCTCAGTCACGTGGTGGAGAAGGGCTCCCAGCAACTGGAGAGGCCAAGCCCAAGGTGAAAGCATTTATTCCTATTTCTGCTTCTCTCTCAGTCGCCATGGGAGCTGGTGAACATGGCGTTTAGTGCCGTTACAGGTGGCGGTTCTGAGCAGATTTGTGTTTCCTGCCACAGCCCATAGAGGGGTATGAGGGTGATAGCTCGGCTTTAGGGGCCCCCATGGTTTGGGGAAACCCCACCTTTGATGGCTTAGCGTCCTCTCCAACCAGCAAAATGAACAGACACGTCTTCACCAAATGGTAAAAACAACGGGTCGGATGCTCCCCTCTCATTTGGTTGGGGAGATCTCTCCCGGCATTAACTCTGGGTTGCTATTCGTGGTGCCTGAGAGGACCCCACGGGCACTGTTGGGGTTCACCCTGTGGTGTCCGCCATCGCGGGCGGTTCTTGGCATCTTGGTGATCCCCTGTCTGTGCTCCCTCCAGTGCTTATCTTTTTCTAGCAGCATCCAGCGTCTTTCTCTGGTGGTCTGGAAGCTCTCTTTAACTTTTAGTGATGGTAAAACACAACTATTTTATAAGGAAACAACCAAAGAGAAGCATTGCTTGGGGCCACCCCTGTTTCCTTAGACTTTGGGCTACAAAGATGCAGAATGGTCCTACTGACCCCGGCCCTGGGGATGCTGGTGTGAGGTCCCCCGGTTTCAGGAGGAACCCTTCCAGCACCTTTCTTTGGCAGGGCAGCTCCTGGCATCCACGGCTCTGGGGAGTGACTCACCCTGTCCCTCAGGAGCAGGGGTGATCAAGAAATTGACCTCAGGGCCAGGCTGAGGTTCCAAGCAGCTGCTTCATGTCCTGCGTCTACGGCTTCCATTCTGATGTTACCTCCAAGAGGTTAAGTTCAGAAGTCAGTCTGCCTCATCTCTAAGTCCATAGGGATCCCTCGACTGCCTCCCTTCCTTCCCGTACTACCTAAAATACTGTCTCAAACCCTGCTATGCATTGAACTTTGTCCCTTCAAAATTCATATGCTGAAGGCTTGACCCCCCCCAGGATGTTAGAATGGGATTGCATTTGGAGATAAGGTCTATAAAGAAATGATTAAGTTAAAACAAGGTCACTGGGGTGGCCCTGATCCAGTCTGACTGGTGTCCTTTAGAGTCGAGATCAGGGCACAGACATGCACAGACATGTGCGGACATGTGAGTACACGGGGAGAAGACTGTGTTTACACACCACGGAGGGACGCCTTAGAAGAAACCAGTCCTGCTGCCTCTGACCTTGGACTTCTTGCCTGAAGAGCTGAGAGAAACAAAGTTCTGTTGTTCAAGCCACTAGCCTGTGGCACTTTGTTCCAGCAGCCTGAGCAGAGGAAGACCCCACCCACTCCATCATTCTCAACCACACTTTCTATTCCTTGATAGCTCCATCAAACCTTGCATCGCTGTTTCCTTGATTGTCGACAGCCTCCCTCCCTGCAGTGAGGGGTTCAGGAAGAGAAGAGACATGGCCGCCTACAACAGTGTCTACGCATGCTCAGCTCACAAAAAGGTTTGTAGAGCACATTGGTAACTCGAGGGGAGCCTGTTGCTTGGTGGTCAATAACTGGTTTCTTTTAAAGCAAATGAAATCTTATAATTACTCTGGTTCCTGAGAAGCAGATCCTGCCCCAGGCCAGCCCCGAAAGGCTGCACAGGCTCTGGGGTTGAAGAAGGAGGCAGGCTCGTAGACTCTCCCTGGAGGTTGCAACAGCGAGCGTGGTGGTTTTCAGCAATGCCAAGCTCCCACACTCTTAACCTTGGCCACCAGCTGAAGAGCAGATGGTGGCGGCTGGAAGGAACATCAAAGTTCAAAGTATGTGAGGTTGTGTGTGTGTGTCAGTAGTGGGTGTTTGAGATATGAAATCATGAAGAGAGAAACAAAAAACGGTTTAGGCATAATTACCAGCGAGTCAAAAAGAGACTCTACTATAGCTTGGGCTTATGTCTCATCAGGATTCCTTGCTTTATAAAAGTCTAAAGATTTTTTTTAATGTTTATTTATTTTTGAGAGAGGGAGAGAGACAAAGAGTCAGCAGGGGAGAATCAGAGAGAGTGGGGAGGCACAGAATCCGAAGCAGGCTCCAGTCTCCGAGCTGTCAGCATAGAGCACAATGCAGGGCTTGAACTCATGAACTGTGAGATCATGACCTGTACTGAAGTCAGATGCTTAACCGACTGAGCCCCCCAGGCGCCTCTATAAAAGTCTAAAAGTAAACAATTTGTCTTAACTCTAATCCCAGCCACAGGACCCAGCATTTCGTGGGGATACCACCCTGCTTAATGTGATGAATATTGGGGTGCCCTTGTGTGGAATTAGTCTGATCTTCTCAGTGAACCGTGTGGATCTAAGTAGAGACCTCAAAGCCTGAGCTGTTCACTTTGGAGCCACTGGTCACATGGGGCTATTTTCATTTAAATTACTTAGAATACAGTTAAAGAGTCAGTTTCTCAGTTGCAATGGCCACATTTCAAGTGCTCAGAAGCCTCCTGTGGCTATTTGAGACCGGGAATACAGAGCATTTCCTGGGTTACAGAAAGTTCTATTGGCTTTGGGACAGAGAGCAGGCAGGGCTGGCAGAAATCACTCGGGGGCATGGAATGGGTTGGGAGAGGGTGGTCTTGGGGCTCGAAATATCCTGAAAGGGCTGCTGGGTCTCTCAGGAATGCTGGCTGATTGCTCACTTTGCCATCCGCCAGTAGGGAAAGGTTTGCTTTAGCTGAGTTTCTGCTACAAGCTGAGCTCTAAGTGTTTCAGATGTATTTTATGCTCAGAACAATTCTCTAAGGTAAGTATTTCCTCCTTTTTATGATTAAGAAAACTGCAGAGCAGAGAAGTAGCTTCCCCATTACCAGCTAGTAATGGAAAGAGTCAGGAAATGAACTTGGGTTTAGTTAGTCCCAAGCAGAAGCCTTTTTCCGCCCCCTGTATCTTTCTGCCTTCCTGGCACCCTGGCCTCTGGGAGATGCAGAGGAGGAAGGTGGTGACTGCGTCACTCTCTGGGCTTGCTTGCCTCCGTCGGGTACCCAACAGACCCCTGTTAGCGGTTGAAACCAGTAGACTCTGAGGGGTCCATGCTGGTTTCCTGAGGGTCCACATTGTGAAGTCCGAGCATGCTCGTGTTTCTTCAGGCAGGGACCTAGGGACAACATCACCTCTAACACAGTGAGATACCTTGATGTTGGTATTAACCCAACATGTTGTCACTGCAGATTTTCTAGAGGAAGGGTTGTGCCCCCTGGGCCTGGGATTACCTGAGTGCCTCTCTTGGGTACTGGGAAATTGGCATTTGACTGGGGCCAAAAGATAAGGTTTTGATGCCAAGAACTTGCAGGGAGTTTTTAAGCCCTGTTTTTTGTTTTTATTTTTCTGCTCATGAAATGAGGATAGAACCAAGTCATGAAGCAGTCCAGTCCACAAATTATTTGTGAAGTTGTTTTACGTTTGAATCACCTTATCAGTTCAGTATGTTAGAATGTTTGTTATATGTGTGTTTCTTAAGAAGACTTAAAAAAAAGATACAGATTTTAAACCTAGCTTTTTAAAGAAAATCTATTGTTGACTTCTGGTGCTTTTGTGAGGGTTTTGTGTACTTAAGTACCATATGCACCTGTTAGAATAACCCAGAATCGTAATTAGGCAAAGCCTGATGAGCAGTATGCTCAGAGATGCTCAGAGGAGAGATTTTAGGACCCAGGCCTTAGATACAGAACAGAGTCTGCTCTTTCATGAAGCACAAAGCCTAACCTTAATTTAAAGTCCCTGTGTAGTCTTCTTGGGGAGGGAAATGTGACTTGAGATGGAAGTGGCCTGAGAAGTCCATTCTTTTATATCCTAGCAAGAGCACAGATCATAGATATGCAGCCACAAGGTGAACACGTGTGTGTGAACATGAGTGAAAGAATGGGACATCGTCCCCAAGATGACATTTCACTAGTGATTTCATCTGTCTCTGAAACGCCTTTGACTAAAACTATATTTTATCTGATATTAATTAGTGGCAAAAGTTCTCTTTTGGTTATTAATTGCTCAGTATATACATTCCCCTCCACCCCCCATTTCTTATAGACAGCATAAAATTGGATTTTAAAAAGTGAAATCTTTACCTTTTAAATGAGGCATTTTACTCCATTTACATTTATATATATTTTTATTTCTAGGAGAGAGAGAGAGAGACAGCGCGAGCAGGGGAGGGTCAGAGAGAGAGGGAGTCACAGACTGAAACAGGCTCCAGGCTCTGAGCTGGCAGTCAGCACAGAGCCCGACGCGGGGCTCGAACCCACAAACCGCGAGATCATGACCTAAGCGAAAGTCGGACGCTTAACCGACTAAGCCACCCAGGCGCCCCTACTCCATTTACATTTAATGTAATTGTTGTATTTAGATGATTTCTACCGTCTTCTTTTATGCAGTCAAATGTTCCTTTTTTTTTTTTTTTTTTGCTTTTTTGGGCATCTAATGAGTTTTTCCTTACATCATTCCATTTTTTCCATTGTCTGGTTTGTAAATTATACTATCTGTTTTTATTCTTTTAGTGATTACTTTAGAAATGACCACACAGGGGCGCCTGGGTGGCTCAGTCGGTTAAGCATCCGACTTTCGCTCAGGTCATGATCTCGCGGGTTCGTGGGTTCGAGCCCCGCGTTGGGCTCTGTGCTGACTGCCAGCTCAGAGCCTGGAGCCTGTTTCAGTCTGTGACTCCCTCTCTCTCTGACCCTCCCCTGCTCATGCTGTCTCTCTCTCTCCTAGAAATAAATAAAACATTAAAAAAAAAAAAGAATTATTAAAAAAAAAAAAAAGAAATGACCACACACAAAGTTAAGTTATTGTTTAAAATTAATTAGAACTTTTGCCCTTCTCCTAGATAATACACGGATCTTAGAAAACATTTAGTCTATTTATTCATATAATTAATTATTATATGATTAATCGACTGGCATTTTAAGTGCAGATCTATACAAATTAAAACTTCCAGTGGTCATCATTATTACCGTTTTTGATAACTGATGTTCATTGAAACCTGCCCACTCACTTACCACCTTCTTTGTCCGTCCTTCTTTGTTGTATTGTTTAGACCGTTTATCTGAAGTCAGATTCTTTTTACAAGAAGCATATTGCTAAGAATTCCTTCATGAGGATCTACTAGGGAGGGAAAACTGGTCCAATCAGCTTTGTTCCTACCAAGAGAGGTTTCAGATTGATGTGGGGAAGAGCTTCTGTATGACTCCCACTTCTCTACATTTATGGGCTTATTGCTTTTAAATATCCTTTGCTTTCATTGTAATGGGTTCTTGAAAGGAAGAAAAATAAGTACATGCCCAATCAACCATCTTGTTCTATACAGAATGGTGTTCATTTTTCTATAAAAATATTTTAAATATTCCTGTTATATAGAAATTTACATCGAATAAAAGACACACTGCTTCAGTTGACACATAGATGCCATTCAATAAAATTTTGTTGAGTGAAGAAATTAATGAAGCAAAGCCTCCCAAGGAACCTTCTGGAAACACCTTGCCTTTGAACAATTTTCCAAAAATTTCCTTCTGAATTTTAAGAAAATGATGAAGAAAATGTATGGTATTGGCTATAATTTCTCATTATTTTAAAATATTTATTTTGCGTGTGTGTGTGTGTGTGTGAGAGAGAGAGAGAGAGAGAGAGAAAGAGAGAGAAAGAGTGAGAGAGAGATGCAAAGAGAGAAAGAGAGAGTGAATCCTAAGCAGGCTCTGTGCTGTCAACATAGAGCCTGATGCAGGGCTTGAACTCATGAACTGTGAGACTATGACCTGAGCTGAAATCGAGAGTCAGATGCTTAACCGACTGAGCCACCCAGGCACCCCACCCCACCATTTTTATTTTTTAAATTTATTTTTAATTTTTAATTTAATTTAATTTTTTATTTTTTAAAAATAGTTTATTGTCGAGTTGGTTTCCATATAACACCCAGTGCTCATCCCCACAAGTGCCCTCCTCCATGCCCATCTCCCCCCTCCCCCCCCACCCCCATCAGCCCTCAGTGTCTTCTCAGCATTCAAGAGTCTCTCATGGTTTGCCTCCCTCCCTCTCCCCCACTATTTCCCCCCTTCTTCTCCCCCACGGTCCTCCGTTAAGTTCCTCCTAATCCTCCTATACGTGCAAACATGGCATCTGTCCTTCTCTGCCTGACTTATTTCGCTCAGCATAACACCCTCAAGGTCCAGCCACGTTGCTACACAGGCCAGATTTCATTCTTTCTCATTGCCATGGAGTATTCCATCGTATAGATACACCACATCTTCTTGATCCATTCGTCCACTGATGGACACTTAGGCTCTTTCCATGTTTTGGCTATCGTTGAGAGTGCTGCTGTGAACATTGGGGTCCATGCGCCCCTGTGCATCAGCACTCCTGTGTCCTTGGGTAAATTCCTAGCAGTGCTCTTGCTGGGTCCTAGGGGAGTTCTGTTGTTAATTTTTTGAGGAACTTCCACACTGTTTTTCCCGAGGGGCTGCACCAGTTTGCATTCCCACCAACAGTGTAGGAGGGCGCCCGTTTCTCCACATCCTCGCCAGCATCTAGAGTTCTCTGATTTGCTCATTTTAGCCACTCTGACTGGCGTGAGGTGGAATCTCAGTGTGGTTTTGATTTGTATTTCCCTGATGAGGAGGGATGCTGAGCATCGTTTCATGTGTTTGTTGGCCATCTGGATGTCCTCTTTGGAGAAGTGTCTGTTCATATCTTCTGTCCGTTTCTTTACTGGATTGTTTGTTTTTTTGCCACCCCACCATTTTTTAATGAAAATTTATCAAACAGCTGTATTTCATGTGCTATATGTTTACTTTAGGTAAGTGTCTATTGTATAGTAAGGAAACATTTTTTATTGATGTCATGTAATTTACAAAGTGTTTTCACAGATGTTTTCCAGATGCTTCCCACAACAGCCCAGCAAGATAGGCAGCGGTGTTCTTAATTCTATGCGCAGGTGATTTACAGAGTCAGGACTTTCAATTTCTAGCCTAAAGCCTTTGCATGGTATTGCTCTGTCCCATGGTCCAGTGTCCTTATGTCCCCTATCAAGACTATGGGCTGCTTTTGCTATTTTAAGTGATGTTGGACGGTTGCTATTGCCGAGTATCTTTTTCTATGGCATCACGCTGGTCATACCTATTTATTTGTTGCAGGAATCCTGGTCTGGGAAATAAAGGTTTGCCATTATGCCATTGTGCCATGGTTCCAGAAAAGAGGCTGTATCGATCCAGGTGATGACACATTTTCCAAGAACACACTAGCAAAAGTTGAGAACTACCTGTCCTTTGCCTGTACTACACCTGCTACCTTAAAAAGGCGAGGACCACAGCTTTCTGATATTTGGAAACAACAAAAAAGTTCGGGGGGAGGGGCCCCTGGGTGGCTCAGTAGGTTGAGCGTCAAACTCTTGATTTTGGCTCAGATCATAATCTCACAGTTCGTGAGGTCGAGCCCTGCACTGGGCTCTATGCTCGCAGTGTGGAACCTGCTTGCGATTCTCTGTCTCTCTCTCCCTCTCTCAAAATAAATAAATAAACTTTAAAAGAACATTCAGGGGAATGGTTTTAAGGGTAGTTTCCATGAAACGGATGTGGCTCTTCCACTGGCTTCTCTCAGGATGGAAATCCAGCCCCAGCTTGTGGCTGTGAAGGTTTTCAGGCATCCGGACAGCAGCCTGCTTGCTGGCCTGGGACATCCCAGCCTGAGTGTGACTTCTCTGAAGCTCAGGTGAACCTGATTGTCCGCCCCGTCCCTCCCTCCTGCCCCGTTGGACAGACATCACGCCTCCCTCTGGTCCCAACATCTTCATTTGTTCTATTTTATGTCTCAAAGAGGATATAGGTAGGTTTCTGGAGAGCCCTTACTGTGGAATCAAAATGCTTTCATCAAACGACCCCATGGCTTCGTGAGATTCGGCGATAAAGGGACGTCAGACATCTCCCATTTCACTGCCTGGGACTGTGGTTCCCAATCTTCGCTGTATGTTAGAATCAGCCAGGGAGCTTTTCACAGGCTCAGTGCCCAGAGCCACACTGTTTCATCCCCGTTTTCTGGAGGTGGGACCCAGGAGTTGGCGTTATTCACACCTTGCAGACGGTTCCAGCGCGCAGCCAAGTTTGAGAGCCAGCGTGGCCCTCGGGCCTGCACCAGCCGGGAACGTGTTAGACAAGCACATTCTTGGGCTCACCTGGATCCACCGAGGCAGACCCCCCTCCCCCTCCCCAGGCCGGGCCCCAGCAGTGTGTGTTTTCACACACTGTCCAGATGATGCTCATGCTCGCTCACATCTGGAAACCAGTGCAGAGCATCTCACACCCTAATGCAAACTGCGTGGGGATCTTGGCAACACGCAGGTGCAGACTCGGGGGTCAGAGCGTGCTGTGACCTTGTAGCCCTCACGCCACCCCAGGAGATGCGGCCTCTGCTCTTGGGCGGACCGGGGGACACCCTGTCCCAGTAATACTTGCTTGGACATACTAGGTGCTCAGTAAGACCCTGTTGAATTGGATAAGTATTTGGTGACCGTGAAGAGTAAAGAAAGAGAGGGACGGAACTGACGATTACACATCATAATCAGGGTAGAATTCTTCCCTGTGACCTTGCGTTGATGGACAGTCTTAAAAGTCACTGGAAATTTTTGGACAGCAGTCTCTTATGACTGCAAAAAATCCAGCAGGTTGGTCACCTGGCTGGAAAGAATTTATATTTTGCCTTTCTTGGGCGTTTGCAGTACACCGACTCACAGGGAGTGTTAAAAAAAAATGGGAACGGGGGCGCCTGGGTGGCTCAGTCGGTTAAGTGGTTGAATCTTGATTTCGGCTCAGGTCATGATCTCATGGTTCGTGAGTTTGAACCCTGCGTTGGGCTTCATACTGTCAGCACAGAGCCTACTTGGGATTCTTTCTCTCCCTCTCTCTCTCTCTCTGCCCCTCCTCTGTGCGCTCTCTCTCTTTCTCTCTCAAAAGAAATAAATACACTTAAAAATAAAGTGTAGAAGTGAGGGTGTCTTCATAATGGTATCAGCATCATAAGACCCACTGGGAACCCCGCTGTGAATGTGTGATGAGTGTTTTCTCAGCAGATTTCTTCTTGCCTGGCATGCTTCCTTCTGGAGTGCAAGGGAGTTGGGGTGGGGTGGGGAGGGGCAAAATGGGGCCATATATTACTGCCCGGTGTACTATCAGGCAGTGTCCTTACCCAGGGGTCAACTTACAGAAACAGGTCAGTGAAAATTAGCCACAAGGGGGCGGTATTGCCCCACAAAGATTCCTTGTTGCCAATGACCCTGGCGCTTAAGACCTGGTCTTCCTAAATACCTACTGTATCCATAATACTGTTTGTTCTTCCTTCTCCCAGGGCCTGTAAGCAATTAAAAACATACCAGAGACAATCTGTATGCATCAGACTTTTTACACTGTCTGTTGACTCTTTTTAAATATATTTGTTAAGGATTGTATTTCTCTTGTGGTTTTTATGTGACTCTAGCTAGCTGTTCCTAAAGATTAAAAAAGTGGTCCTTGGGGCGCCTGGGTGGCTCAGTCGGTTAAGTGTCCGACTCCGGCTCAGGTCATGATCTCACGGTTCATGGGTTCGAGCCCCGCTTCGGGCTCTGTGCCAACAGCTCAGAGCCTGGAGCTGCTTCAGATTCTGTGTCTCCCTCTCTCTCTGCCCTTCCTCTGCTTGCACTGTCTTGTTCTCTCTCTCAAAAAATAAATATTAAAAAATTTAAATTCATGTTTGGGGGGTTTTATTCCTGAGGAGAAGCTGATCTGTGGGGAAGCCTGTTCAGCTAGAAACTCAATGTTGCGTTATTCGAATGTGTCACATGTTTCCGGAACTTCTTCTGAGTGGACACACACTAGTTAAAGGGGCTGCGGGGGCCTCTCCCGGATCACGCGATGACTGTCCCCTGTCCCCTGTTCCAAGCATGTGCCTCTGCGCTCTGGGCCCACCACTTCCGCCTCCATATTAGTCTGAACGAGCCTCCGACTGTGACGTTTATCAAGCCTGAAAGTGCATGGATTTTTCCACTGTGTCTTCTAAGGACGGCTTACCGAAAGGTCGCTGGAATGTGAGGCATTTTGCTGGGGCCACAGATCCCCGGGTCTGCGTGTGCTGTTTGGACGGGCGGGCACGGTTAACGAGGCTTCCTGCCTTTGTTCACTGCGCAGCCCCTGGCTGGGCCACGTCTCCAGATGCCCGGTTCTCCTCGCCCGATATGGTTTCCATATGTGACCCCATGTGCCCTCGGCGGCCACCTCTGAGGACTCGGCCCCCCAGGTGTCCTCTCAGGAACAATAAATTGTCTGCGTCTATTGGGCTTCCTTTCAGGCCGCTTCTCCCCCTCCCACTTGGCCACACTCGAGAGCCGTCGAGGCCTCTGCTGGCTCCGGAAGCCGAGTCCAGCTTCGATAAGGAAGGTGACGGTCCCGCCGCTCCCTCTGCTGGTTTCCACTCCTCTTGCTGGGGGTGCTCGTCTCTGGGATGAGTCTGTGGCAGGATTTCAACAGGACTTCACATTGTTTAAGGAAAACCGGGGGATGCTAATGAACACTCTACGGTGCCAGGCACAGCGTCAAGCCCTGGGGACCCACAGGTGGACACGGCAACCGCCACCCTGTCCCCCGGGAGCCTGGAGTCCCCAGGGCCCCCTGTTACATAACTAAGTCCAGCACCGTGTGGCCCGGCACAGGCTGGCTGCTGGATGCAGGTGGTGGGCAGCCCACTTGGCCGGAGAGTCCCGGTTCCAGCCTCAAAGCGGCTCCTGGGCCATTGCGGCCTCGCGTGACCACGTAAGACCAGGGCTGTGGCCTCTCAGGTCTGGTCCCCTTTGCCACCCTGGCCAGCCTAGTCCCAGGTCTGTGCCGCGCCGTGGCCACAGAGAGGACTCCGGTGGGCCACAGGGCGCGGTGAGCTCGTGGGCTCGGCGCCTGGGCGGGTTGTCCCCCAGACCCTCAGCCTGGGAAGGGGGCTGGGTGGGTTCTGCAAGCTCACGGTTGGGGGTGGGGGTTGGGGGATGAGGGGCCGAGGGCAGGCTGGGGTCATGGCAGTTGGAAATGTGTCCCGTTCTGGGTGTTAGAGCATCCGACCGCAGAGGTGGAAACAGATAGGGACTGGTGCTTTTTTTCTCCCAATTTTTATTTAAATTCTAGTTCATTTATTAAAAGTTTATTTGCTAATTGAGAGAGAGAGAGAGAAAGTGTTAGCAAGGGAGGGACAGAGAGAGGGGGAGGAAGACAGAATCCCAAGCAGGCTCCGAGTGGTCAGCACGGAGCCCGATCGTGGGGCTCGATCTCACGAACCAGCAGATTATGACCTGAGCTGAAGTAAAAAATCGGACGCTTAACCAACTGCGCCACCCAGGCGCCCTCTAGTTAGTGAACGTCGAGTGCCTTACTGGCTTCAGGAGCAGAGCCCGGTGCTCATCACTTACCTAGGACACCCAGTGCTCATTCCGACAGTGCTCTCCTTAGTGCCCTCACCGACTTGGCCCATCCCCCCATCCGTCCAGCAAACCTGTTTGTTCTCTGTTTTAAGAGTCTCTTACGGTTTGCCTCTTTCTCTGTTTTTATCTTTACTTTTCCTTCCCTTCCCCCATGTTCATCTGTTTTGTTTCTTAAACTCCACATATGAGTGAAATCATGGGGTTTTGTCTTTGGCTTACTTATTTCACTTAGCATAAAACATTCTAGTTCCATCCATGTTGTTGCAAGTGGCAAGATTTCATTCTTTTTCATCACCGAGTAATATTCCAGTGTGTGTGTGTGTGTGTGTGTGTGTGTGTGTGTATACATGCATGGCCTCTTCTTTTTTTAAAAATTTTTTTACTTTTTTTAATATTACTTAAAAATTTTTTAATGTTTTATTAAACATTAAAGAGAGAGAGACGGCGTGAGCAGGGGAGGGTCTAAGAGGGAGGGAGACACAGAATCTGAAGTAGATCCAGGCTCTGAGCTGTCAGCACAGACTCCGATGCAGAGCTCGAACCCATGAACTGTGAGATCATGACCTGAGCCAAAGTCGGACGCTTTAACCGACTGAGCCACTCAGGTGCCCCTGAAATTTTTTTAATGTTTATTTTTGAGACAGAGAGAGACAGAGCATGAGCGGGGGAGGGGCAGAGAGAGAGGGAGACACAGAATCCATAGCAGGCTCCAGACTCTGAGCTGTCAGCACAGAGCATGTTGTGGGGCTTGAACCCATGCACTGTGAGATCATGACCTGAGCCGAAGTCAGATGCTCAACAGATTGAGCCACCCAGGCCCCCCGACCTCTTCTTTATCCATCCATCAGTTGGTGGACACTTGGGCTCTCTCCATAGTTGGGCTATTGTTGATAGTGCTAATAGACTACTTTTAATAACAGTTTTAGCTTCACAGCAGAATTTGGTGGGAGATACAGAGGCTTCCCGTATATCCCTGTACCCCCACACCCACAGACCCTCCCCAGTATTGACATCCCCACCATTGAGGTGCATTTGTTACAGCGGAAGAGTCTACACTGGAGTTGACCAGTCGGCCTCAGGGCTTGTCTTGGTGTTGCACACTCTAGGGTCGGACAGATGTGTAACGACACGCACCCACCAGCACAGTGCTCCACAGAGGAGCCTCACTGGCCTGAATATCCCCTGTGCTCTGCCTGACCGTCCCTCCCTCCCCCCACCCCCTAGAGACTGTGTCCGTAGATTTGTCTTCCCCCGAATAGGAAACAATTGGAATCAAGCAGAGTGTAGCCTTTTCACACCGGCTTCCTATACTTTTTTTTTTTTTTAATGTTTATTTATTTATTTATTTTTAAATGTTTTATTTTTTTTAATTTTTTAATTTTTTTTACAAATAGTTTATTGTCAAATTAGTTTCCACATAACACCCAGTGCTCATCCCCATAAGTGTCCTCCTCCATGCCCATCCCCCCTCCCCCCCCACATCCATCAGTCCTCAGTTTTTGTCAGCATTCAAGAGCCTAAGTGTCTTATACTTTTTAATACACAGTCAAGTTTTTTCTGTGTCTTTTCATGGCTTAGAGCTTATTTCTTTCGTGCTGAATATCTGAGTGGTCATACTTACCGAGAGGTCTGGAGCGGGGCCGCCGTGGGCTTCAGGGGCTCACGGGCCTCTGTGGCCACTTGCCTCAGCCCCTGGGAACCGTGGGGACAGCTGTGTCCCCAGGAAGCACCCCCCAGCCTGAGGCACGGGAAGAAGGATGGGACACAGGGGGAAGGGAGCTGCCGGCAGGAAAGCAGAGGGGTTTCTAGAAGGTCCTGCAGGGAACATCCCTGTACATCTCCTCGGCCAGACCTGGGCCCCGTGGCTGCCTCTGGATGGCCCAGGGGAAAGGTCAGTCTGGGCTCACGACACCAGTAGATCGGGCTTACCCAGCGCTGCTTGGGCGAGCATCAGGGACCTGTCGGCCGAGAGGTGTGTGAGTGTGTGTGTGTGTGTGTGTGTGTGTGTGAGTGAGAGCTTGTGAGTGTATGAGAGTGTGTGTGAGCTCTTGAGTGTGAGCATGTGAGCTTGTGAGTGTGAGCTTGTGAACATGTGTGTGAGTGTGAGCGTGCGTGCGTGCGTGCGTGTGTGTGTGTGTGTGTGTGAGAAACAGGCTTTGGGCAGGTGATGGAAGTTCGTTACCACAAAGCTCAAGGAAAAGACTGTTTCGTGGCAGGACATGGAGTGAACTGTGTGCCGCACCCAAGCCCGCGTTGGACCCTTGAGAATCCACTTGTCCCGTCTGCCCAGCTGCGCCAGGTCTGGGCTCCCTGACGCTCCCCCTGCAGCGAGGTGTGGCTGGGCCAGGTGAAGGCGAGCATTAAACGTGGCCTCTGAGTTGTGCCCTCCGAGGGAGTGGGCCCCCCTCCCCGTGCCCCGTCCCCGGCGCCTGGCATGTGACCGGGGTGGCGCGCGGCCACTGTGGGGCCCGGCTGAAGCCCCCTGGAGCGGGGCGGCCGGCCGGAGAGGGGCCGCTGCACCTGCCCGGCCCGCGGGGAGAGGCCTTTCCTGCTGGAACCGGTCCCGGGAGGGGCAGCTCCCCGGACGCTCAGCGCCTCTGTTGTAGCGAACAATCATAAGCTTCTAGTGTCTCCTGAAGGCTCCTTTCTTTTTTTTTTTTTTTTTAATTTTTTTTTTTTATGTTTTATTTATTTCTAGGAGAGAGAGAGAGACAGCGTGAGCAGGGGAGGGTCAGAGAGAGAGGGAGTCACAGACTGAAACAGGCTCCAGGCTCTGAGCTGGCAGTCAGCACAGAGCCCGACGCGGGGCTCGAACCCACGAACCGCGAGATCATGACCCAAGCGAAAGTCGGACGCTTAACCGACTAAGCCACCAGGCGCCCCTCCTGAAGGCTCCTTTCATCTATTTGCCTGAATCAGTGCTCGCATCGCCTGCGTTGTTAAGGAACTGTTTATGGCTTCCTTGAAAAAAGGGGGTTTTCGGGGCGCCTGGGGGGCTCAGTCGGTGAAGGGCCCGACTCTTGGTTTCTGCTCGGGTCATGATCTCAGTCTGGTGAGTTCGGCCGCATCAGGGTGTGGGCTGAGGGCGCAGGGCCTGCTTGGGAGTCTGTCTCTCCTACCTCCGCCCCCCCTCCCCACGCTCTCTCAAAATAAGTAAAGAAACTTATATATATATATAATACTGTAGCATCCATATGTCATTAACAAAGGAGGTTTTCTGCATTAATTCTGGATGGTGGTCGTTTGTGTCTTGAGTCTGAATCTCCCGAGGTGTCAGCCTGGCTGGCAGGTGGGCGGATGCGGGGTGACGCCTTTCTTTAGTGCCCAGGCCTGTCCCTCAGGGAGGCTTCTGGTGTCTCCGGGAAGGGATGAGGCAGCTGAAAGAGGAACACTGGACTCAACTCTGGGTTTTGGTTTTCTTTCTTTCTTTTTTTTTTTTTTTTTACAAATAGTTTATTGTCAAATTAGTTTCCACATCACACCCAGTGCTCATCCCCACAAGTGCCCTCCTCCATGCCCATCCCCCCTCCCCTGCTCACGCTGTCTCTCTCTCTGTCTCTCTCCTAGAAATAAATGAAACATTAAAAAAAAAAAAAGAACATTGTTACTGGACAGGCACATCCCTTCCCAATCTTGCTCCCCATCTCATTTGACGTGCCCCGCTCTCTTGGCTGGATTGCATCAGCCATTAAAAAAAAAAAAAAAAAAGAGTCTCTCATAGTTTGCCTCTCTCCCTTCTCCCCCTTGGTCCTCTGTTAAGTTCCTCCTAATCCTCCTATACGTGCAAACATATGGTATCTGTCCTTCTCTGTCTGACTTATTTCGCTCAGCATAACACCCTCAAGGTGCATCCATGTTGCTACACGTGGCCAGATTTCATTCTTTCTCATTGCCATGTAGTATTCCATGGTATAGATAAACCACATCTTCTTGATCCATTCGTCCGTTGATGGACACTTAGGCTCTTTCCATGTTTTGGCTATTGTGGAGAGTGCTGCTATGAACATTGGGGTACATGTGCTCCTATGCCTCAGCATTTCTGTATCCCTTGGGTAAATTCCTAGCAGTGCTATTGCTGGGTCCTAGGGGAGTTCTATTGTTAGTTTCCTGAGGAACCTCCACACTGTTTTCCAGAGGGGCTGTACCAGTTTACATTCCCACCAACAGTGTAGGAGGGTGCCCGTTTCTCCACATCCTCGCCAGCATCTCGTGTTCTCTGATTTGCTCATTTGAGCCACTCTGACTGGTGTGAGGTGGTATCTCAGTGTCGTTTTGATTTGTATTTCCCTGATGAGTAGGGATGCTGAAGCAAAGGAATCAAGAGCAAAAATAAATGATTGGGACCTCATCAAGATTAAAAGCTTCTGCACAGCAAAGGAAACAACCCACAAAACTAATAGGCAACCGACGGAATGGGAAAAGATAGTTGCAAACGACATATCAGATAAAGGGTTGGTATCCAGAATCTATAAGGGTTTTGGTTTTCTAAACGCCAACCTCAGCGGCTCTGAAAAAGCTCCTGAGTGGGGCCTTGCGTGGGGAGGCAGGTGTGGGGGAGGCACCTGGCCGGGGGCATGGGGGTGAGGCGAGGGGGCCCGTGCACCTGGCTGGGGGGGGTGGGGATGGGGGATGCCGAGGGGGCCAGCGCACCTGGCTGGGGGTGGGGGTGGGGATTGGGGGGGTGCCCAGGGGGCTCGTGCAGCAGGACTGCTGGGGTGAGCCCCCCACCCCACGCAGCAGCAGGGACAGATGACCCCTCGGCCCCCTCCCCAACACCCAGAAGCTATGGGGGTCCCCTGGAACCCCACAGCACCTCAGAACAGCGCAGGGGTCCGGGTCTGCCAGTGAGGGGGTGAGGGCTCTCGGGCGCGATCAGGCGGAGCAGCGCACGGGCACATGCTCACACAGCCACATTTACGGACGTCAGTTCTGGGCCCGGCAAAATAGGAGGCATCGCGGGTTCAAAAAATGTTGCAGATACAAAGATACATGAGACACTTTTCTCTTCTTTCCAGCTTTCTATTCCCTGCTCTAGACATCGAGCCCCTATGGAGGGGGCCCCATTTGAAGGCCCCAATGCTACTTGGTTGTTCTAAAAAAATACTGGTGTATTATAATATTATCACAAGTGTAGAATCTTTAGACCCAAAATATGGCATTCCTTTGCTTGTGACAATTTTTCAAAGTACTTTTTTTGTGAGAAGCTTCCCACTTTGCATAGGGTGCTGGGCCCAGAGCGACGGGGTACACCGAATATTTGCTGAAGCAAAAAAACTCCCTGCGTTTCTTTGAGATTTCCCAAGATTCAGCTTCCGTTTGAGAGGGAGGGGACTTGAAGCCATTGGATCCTATTGACAGTCATAATTTTCTGTTTGCAAGCAAGCGCGCAGCAACAGAGTGACCTCTGAGGCTGAACATCCGAAGCCACAAAAAGTTGTGCCCTGTACAAAGAAGGCGGAAACAGAGAGGAATAACCCGGCTCATTGCCTACACGTGAATGATGCTGATTTTGCACCATAAAAGAGTGCTCCGTGAAATTTTATTGCTTATCTTAGAGCCATACTAAGAATTGTATATTAAAGGATGAAAATAATTTGCTGAAATCCCACTTCTTCCCTTTAAAAAGTCACTGATTAGCAAAATTGTGAACAAATAGCTTTTCCAACAAGTCAGCAGCAAGTGTATCTAACCAAATTACTGTGGCAGTGAATCAAACATTCCCCCCAAATGGGATGCTTGGCCATAATAATATGAGTTATCCTAGAGGACACATGGATGGAATTTTCTGTAACGCTGGATGGGGCAGATCTTTCACGACAGACACGGCATACATCATGACAACCTTCAGAAGAGGAAAAGGAAAATATGGAAAATTTCACCTCCCATGAATTGGAAGCTTCTCCATGTCAAGAATACCATCAACAAATTTAAGATACCAACCACGGAATAACCATCCAATTAAAAATATGAAGCCAATCTTCAACCTAGCAATTTCTCACTGCTAAGAAAAATATGTGCCACGTACTGGTGGAGGCTGATAGCTGGTTGTCCTCTGAAATTTATGTCCTTTAATTTCACTGTCATGGAATTCTAGGGGGGCCCATAGAACCCTGGGTGGTGCCCCAGTCCTTGGCTCCTGCTGTTATATACTCTCCTCCCCTGGGGTGTGAGCGGGACATTCACGGGTTTCTGACCGATGGAATACGGCAAAGGTAAGAGGCAATCCGTGATGGTGTGTATGTGCTTACGAACGTAAGGTTGTAACACCCATCTGGCTGGACTCTCTCTCTCTTTGGTTGGCTTTGAGGAAACCCCATAGGACCAGGGATCCGGAAGGCTTCCAGGAGTGGAAGGAAGCTTCTGATGCATAACCAGCAAGAAGCTGAAGCCTTCAGTCCTACAACTGACTTCCGCCAACAAGCAGAGTGAGTTTGGAGGTAGCTCCTACCCCAGCTGCTGTCCAGTTGGCTCAGGCCAACCCCTTACGTAATACTGTCAGGCATATTAGGAAGCAAACGCCCTGAATTTCAGTCTCCCTAAGCTCCGGCCCACGGAATGTGAACAAAAGATAGATAAGTGGCCATTAGGGAGACACAAACGGAAACCCACAGCGAGATACCACCTCAGACCCGGTAACACGGCTGCCATAAAAAAACCATAATAACGAGTGTTGGCGAGGATGTGGAGACATTGGCTCCCTCGTGCACTGCCGGGGGGAACGCAAAATGGTGCAGCTGCTGTGGAAACAGTGTGGCAGTTCCTCAGGAAAACTGAACACAGGTGCTCCAACGATCCCATTTCTGGGTGTATACCCAAAAGAATTGAAAAGGGGGCGTTAAAGAGGTATTTGTGGACCCACGTTCATAGCAGTGAGACTCATAATAGAAGGTAGAAGCAATCCAAGTGTCGACCAGCAGATGAGTGGATAAGCAACATGTGGAATATACAGACGATGGAATATCATTCAGCCTTAAAAGGGAAGGAAATTCTTTTTTTGATTAATTAATTAATTTTTAAATTTACATCCCAGTGAGTTAGCATATAGTGCTATAATGATTTCAGGACTAGATTCCAGTGATTCATCCCCTATGTGTATAACACCCAGTGCTCATCCCAACAAGTGTCCTCCTTAATGCCCTGCACCCACATAGCCCATCCCCCACCCACAACCCCTCCAGCAGCCCTCAGTTCTCTATTTAAGAGTCTCTTATGTTTTGTTCCCCTCCCTATTTTTATAGTAGTTTTGCTTCCCAAGGAAGGACATTCTGACGCCTGCTACAACATGGATGAAACCTTAGGACATTTTGCTCAGTGAAGTCAGCCAACCACAGAAGGACAGATATTGTGCGATTCCACTTACATGAGGTCTCGGGAGGGTCAGAAAGTAGGACGGGAGGGGGCCTAGGGCTGGGGGAGGCGGAGTTAGTGTTTAATAGGGACAGTGTTTCAGTTTTGAAGGATTAAGAGTCCTGGAAACGGATGGTGCTGATGGCCACACACAGTGTGAATATACTTAGTGCCCCTGAACTGTACACCAGAAATGGCTAAGAGAGTAAATTTTGCTAAGTGTATTTTATTGCAGTAAAAAACAGAAAAAGCAGCTTGAAAATCAATGTGTATGTATCACAGTCCCAACGTATAAAAATATGTATGTTTCCTTGTATGTGTAAAGAATTTTTTTAAAAAAATGTTTATTATTGATAGAGAGAAAGAGAGAGAGAAGGCAAGCATGAGCAGGGGAGGGGCGGGTGGGGTGGGGGACAGAGGCTCTGAAGCAAGCTCTGTGCTGACCGTACAGAGCCTAACGTGCGGCTGGAACCCATAAGCCATGAGATCATGACCTGCGCTAAGGTCAGATGCTTATCCAACTGGGCCCCCAGGTACCCCCTTATATGTAGAGAATTTCTTTACTTTTTTTTTTTATAATGTTTTATTTATTTCTAGGAGAGAGAGAGAGAGAGAGAGAGAGAGACAGCGTGAGCAGGGGAGGGTCAGAGAGAGAGAGGGAGTCACAGACTCTGAAACAGGCTCCAGGCTCTGAGCTGGCAGTCAGCACAGAGCCCGACGCGGGGCTCGAACCCACGAACCGTGAGATCACGACCTAAGCGAAAGTCGGACGCTTAACCGACTAAGCCACCCAGGCGCCCCGTATGTAGAGAATTTCTGAAAGACCACACAGAAAACTGAACGTGGGGAGCCCTTCTCTGTCGTTGCACACCTTCTGGTGTGGTTTAGAATTTTAATTTGTGAAGAGCGTGTCTTACTTTTTAAACTTAAAATTTAAATTTTAAATTTAAAACAAATCATTGGGGTGCCTGGGTGGCTCAGTCGGTTAAGCGTCTGACTTTGGCTCAGGTCATGATCTCACAGCTCGTGCTGACAGCTCAGAGCCTGGACCCTGCTTCGGATTCTGTGTCTCCCTCTCTCTCTGCTCCTCCCCAGCTTGTACTCTGTCTCTTGCTCTCTTTCAAAAATAAATAAACATTAAAAAAATTTTAAACAAATCATTGATAAGGAGCCTAGATTTCCTCTTGTACTGGCTCCTGACATTCCTCTGGGGACCGTCAGTGAGGATGGTGCTGTTTCCCCATGTCAGTTTCCGCTGAGATGTTCGGAGCTGTTTGGTTTTGGCTTCTTCTAGAAAACTCTTCCCCCCCCCCCAAAGGGTAATACTTAATTCTTCAAAGGCAGAACAGCCAGAGTACATTTAGAAATTTCATTGGGTTGTATTTGAATGATTTGAATTAACAAGTAAAATAGTTATTAAAGGTTCCTGTGGGCTTTCTAAAATATCCAACAGAGCCACAATCTAGAAGGCGTTTGGCAAAAAATACACAGAATTCCTCCTTTGTAGAAACGGTGTCTTCTACCTCTTCTGTGCCTCCCATGGCATCCAGTAAATTTTATGCAATATTAAGTAAAAGCTTAATCAATCCATGGTGGGCAGAAACAATTTTCAGGGCCAGTGTCGCCTGGAATAAATCATGTGATCAGTTCATTTCGACTACGGTGACCTTTTAATCATCAACCTCATAGTTAAAAAATAGTTAAAGTACCCAGTGAGGCAAAAGGAATGTTGAACAAGACATTATTTACCCTCAGGGGAAAAAAGAATTCGCAGAAGTGTGTTTTCATCTCCTGGAATAGGTCCACATGAAAAGATTTGGGGGTGGATGCACTTAACAAATCCGAAGAAGCATCGAGGAGGTGAAGGAGAGACGGGCTAGCCGGGTGTAGAGTGGCTCCCATGGTCCATAAGGGAAGTAAGGAAAGATGCAGTTAAGCCCGGACACGTTCACGATCACCTTCTTTGACCTACTTGGCATGCAGATTTGTTGTTTTCAATACAGGCAAAATGCATTTACGTTTTAACAGCGTTCTTAGAATTTTTTATTATAAATTTTAGCTTAAAATTAGCTTAAACCATTCATTTATTTAAAAGCAGTAATAATTTACTCCACTGCTCCACAGCGGGGCGTTTTTTAAATTTTTTTTTTTTTTTTTTTAATTTCTAGAAGAGAGAGAGAGAGAGAGACAGTGTGAGCAGGGGAGGGTCAGAGAGAAAGGGAGTCACAGACTGAAACAGGCTCCAGGCTCTGAGCTGGCAGTCAGCACAGAGCCCGACGCGGGGCCCGAACCCATGAACCGCGAGATGATGCCCTGAGCTGACGTCGGACGCTTAACCGACTAAGCCACCCAGGCGCCCCACCCACAGCTGAGCGTTTAAGGCAGGGTTTCTCAACCTGAGGCCACTGACATTTCGGCCATATATTCCCTCGCTGGCAGGGGTCGCCCTGCCCACCGTAGGGTGTCGAGCATCATGCTGGCCTCCCCCCCAATCGGTGCCAGCAACACCCCTACCCAGGGGTGCCAACCAAAAATGTCTCCAGACACTGCCACGTGTCCTTTGGGGGCCAAATCGTCCCTGTTGAGAACCAGTGCTCAGAGAGTGAGGCTGGAGTGAGGGCAGGGGGGAGGGCACCGCGCACCGCAGCCACCCACCCACCTGCGGGTGTCCCTGCTCCAACCCCGCCCACAGGCTCCCCCCTTGCCCTGAAAGAGCCCGCCCCCGCCCCCTTGTGTCGTCCTTCTGGGCGGGCAGGGGTCTGCGTGTCCGCACGCGTAGTGGGGGTG